>NC_066619.1:48931614-49243454 GCF_025201925.1 Gopherus flavomarginatus
ATAATTCCCAAGTCTTTTAACTACACAATTGAGAGCAACAGTTTCACTGGCTAAATTGACTGTGACCATGCTGCAAAGAGAGAATGAACTGCACTACCATTTCTTCAGTAACCCTTTTCATTGCAAACTCTCTCCTGCTGGCTCTAATTAAAGTGCTCTTCTCTGGCAGCTCGGAGGCCTCCTCTGAGTCCCTTTCCAATGCTGCTCATCAGATGGCGGAAGGCAGTTGAGCAGCAAGCGTTCAGCTCCCTCGCCCTGTAGCCCAAGCACATCCCCTAGAGGAGAACAATCTCCGCTAGCATCAGACTCGTAACTTTTGATTATACTCATGATCACAGCCTGCTGTGACAAACAGGACACACAATATAAAGTCTGTTTGGTATTGTTGCTTCTCATAGATTGATGCAGTGGGCCACGGGTATGAATAAATACTCTGTTTCATGTACCTATGCTAAATATATAACAAAGAACTGTGGTTAATTCAATGGATGATCAGCATAATTGTTTCTTAGGCATTCTAAGGAACTTGTCCATTGTAATAGGGTCTCTTCTAGCACTAATATCTACCACTGGGTATTTTCAAAAGTGCTCAGTTCTGACCTAACTCTGCTCTGAGTGAAGTCAATGGGAGTTTTACTTTGATTCCTGTTCTATTACTGTTCTCTTCACCATGGTATGGGAGCAGCATCAGGCCAACACTGAGCACTTTTGAAAATCCTGCCCTCTGTTTCCATAATCTATGCAATGTGGCTAGTTGTCAGAGCAGGGGACTGGGAG
Organism: Gopherus flavomarginatus; assembly: GCF_025201925.1. Lineage (NCBI taxonomy): Eukaryota > Metazoa > Chordata > Testudines > Testudinidae > Gopherus > Gopherus flavomarginatus. The sequence continues at coordinate 48,932,392 of NC_066619.1, forward strand.
CCAGGAGCCTGAATTCTATTTCTGATTCTGCCACAGATGGCTTGTTTGCACAGTGCTGCAGTGCGCACTAAGGGGATGTGGTTTCTAAATGTGCCCAGAAGCTGTGCACTAAGTGGCCCACATGGGCCCTATTGGTGTGCACTAGTGCACATTAGCATAGTACTGTTTCAATACCATTATAATTAATGTACACTAGGGAACTTTTAGTGCGCACCAGCAGGGGCTACATGGGCCAGTTAGTGGGCAACACGTTTGTGCACTTTAGACATCACACCCCTCTAATGCACATTCCCTTATTGGTGGAATCAGAAAAGGAATTGGTGTTGTGAGGCTAAGCAACAGTATTTATATAGTGCCTATCATAGGGCAGTCCCACCTGTGAGCTCCCCCTTGTGTCAGGCCACAGCATGACAGGCACCATCTACCTCAGTTTCCCTAATCACAGTCTCTAGTAACTCCATACAAGCTCTCTTTACACAATAAACCAGCCACAAAGATGGAATTATTATAAAACATTGTACCAATGGTCCAAAACATAACTCCCAAACACATACAATTCATTTCTCACACCGGTGCAAACAATCATTAAGATAACCTGATGTCTCATCCCATAATGCCCCATATTCCATAGACTCGTGCTTTTGATCATGTCCAGACTTTCCAGCAGTCCTCCCTTGTCCTTGTACCAGGACAGTGACTCCAGCCCTTCTGCCTGGAATGCAGTCCGTACTCTTCCCCCGCAGGGATCCCCGCAGCCTCTTTGCTGAGAGATCATCTTTAAGCGGGAAGCATCCCTCACTCCCCGTGGCCCTCTCATGGTTCTTTGGGATCCATCTTTCTGGACCTAGAGATGTCAGCAGGTTAGTTACTCCCCTGCCTTTAGCTCTCTTGGCTCTGGCTCTCTGACTTAGGGCCAGGAGATATCGCCCTCTGCTGCTTCTGGCCATCAGCCCTCTCTGCTCTTGGCTTTCTGGCTTTGGGGCACCAGCCAGCAAACCCCTCTTGCTGTTCTCCTGCCTTCAGCTTTCTCCCAGGTCCCAAACATACAATCTCTGCCAGCTCTCACATGCCCCTGACTGCCACCCAGGCAGCTCTGATTCACAGTCTTTCCAACTCACTGGGCCTCTTCCTCACGCTGATTCTTTGTGATGCTTCCCGGAGATACACAGGGTTATGAGGTACCGCACCTGCCTTTAGCATGAGGAAGCCTCATCTGTGCCTGCTGAGGGTCCGCTCACCAATTCCACTGGACCTGGGCAACACAAGCACTCATCTCTATGTCTCCTATGCCCCACTGTCTCTCTATGGGTTAAGGATAGACACATCCAACCCTCGAACCCTCTGGGCATTTCGCTGGCGTGTCCAGCCCTTGTTCCACTGGACACTTGCAGTAGTCACAGATTCGCTGCTTCCAAACAAACAGAATACCCCAGCTTCCCAGTTTCACTTCAAATCAGTGCTCCACTTAACTCACAGCAGTTAGCTATGTTTATAGTGAAATCAAGTGGAAGTTCATTTAAGAAAACACAGTGATTCAAGTAAAGTAGAACCTCGGAAATATGAACACCAGAGTTATGAACTGATTGGTCAACTGCACACATGGATATAGTTTTGTTGGGAGCATTTCCCACCCCCAACAGAGGCAAGGCATGGGAGAGCATGGGGGGTTGTGTCACTGCCCCACCCCCATTTCTGCAAGCGCTGAGCTGCCCAGGGCTTGCTCAGCTCAGTCTGCTGGGGGAGAGCGGGGCTCTGTTCCCACAGTGCACCTCCCCCCTGGCACATTTCCCACTCACATGGCTCCCTCCCCACAAGCCAGGCCCAGGAGGAAGTGGGACAGAGTAGTTTCTCCTGCTTAATGAAGAAAGTTGGTCGCTCTGGCTCACTGCCTTTGCAGCTGGACACCGCCTCCTGCAATGTGTAATGATGTTGTAACCATGTCAATCCCAGCATATTAGAGAGATAGTGTACATAGTCCCTGCCTCATACACCTTAAATTAGAGCAACCCCATGGCTGTTCTAACTTGCAATGTGGGCCACATTGATCCTCAGAACCTGAGGCACCAAGTTGGCTTAAAGCTGTATCTCCTGAGAGATGCTGAGTCTGATCCTATAAAGTCACAAGTATTTATTAGTATTTAATTATTTTTATTATGAGATTCACTGGATTTCAAGAATGGTGAAGAGATGCAAATGCTTTAAAAAATTTAAAAAGTAAGCAGGAGCATTTATTTTTACTATATTTATTCTGTTGGCACTAATTCAGTCTGGGTATAGGCTTATACTGTACAATTCAGTTTTCTTTTACAAGCTAAATATGAATATTTTCTTTGTTTTGTGTTTGGGGATTGTTTTGGTTTCAGGGTTGTTTGAGTATTCTGGCAGAGCGCTGCACACTTGGGACCTGACAACACACAGCACTGCACTGTCTGGACTCTCTATACTTTCCTTGGGGCCTGATTCTTTTCTCACTTACACTAGTTGCACGAAGATGTTACTCTATTGATTTCTAAGGTGCTACTCCTGCTGGCATCAGTGGGAGTGAGAGGCAAATCAGGCCCTTTGATCTCAGCAAGGATGTTTGTCTCACACTAGCATTATATTATCTCTGGACATAGGGCTTGTATTGGGCTGGGACTTTGTTACAGGACATTGCAAATTACAGTGTAATCATCTGTTTTGTTAAGCTGGCATTAACATGCCAGAGTTATTTGGCATTAACTCTAGATTAGTTTAACATCTCTGTTAAACACATATTTCTGCCTATATGCTGCCATTCATTACAATTGGTCTGAAGATACACTGTAGTCGAGATAAAGCACTTTCTTATTCTCCCAATTAATCTAATATTCATCAGGCTCAATTTATCTGCTAAAAATAGTAGGGCATCCTATAATCTTCCAATGTTACTTTTAGTGCTGCGCTAAAGTGTATTGTTACATTACAAAAGCTCTGTACTTCCTTTGACCCTAGGGCAGTGGCAGCTCCAGGCACCAGCGCTCCAAGCGCGTGCCTGGGGCGGCAAGCCACAGGGGGGCACCCTGCCGGTCCCTGCAAGGGCAGCAGTCAAGCAGCCTTCGGCGGCTTGCCTGTGGGAGGTCCGCTGGTCCTGTGGATTCAGCAGCAATTCGGTGGTGGATACGCGGAAGCCGGGGACCAGTAGACCTCCCACAGGCAAGCTGTCGAAGCTGCGGGACCAGGGACCTCCCGCAGGCAAGCTACCACAGCCGCGGGACTGGCAGACCTCCCGCAGGCATGCCGCCGAAGCTGCAGAACCAGGAAACTCCTGCAGGCAAGCCGCCAAAGGCAGCCTGCATGCCGTGCTTGGGGCAGCAAAAAAGCTAGAGCCGCCCCTGCCCTGGGGGGGATAGGGAAGTCAGGTAGGATTCAGAGCCTGACAAAATGCATTTCTCAGAGGTCTAGGTTTGGAGCTTTTCATTTCACACTTTGCATATGAAAACCACAATTTGGGTGGTCACTGTCTCTGAGATTCCCAGTAAACTAAAAGTCAGCAGGACCTCTTAAAGCTAAGCCAACAAAAATCAGAACTACTGAGTCACGATCTAGTTTCAGGAACAGGCTACTCTGGATCAGGTAAGGATGGAGGTGAGGTCTGTGCCTGCAGGCTGATTCATGTGGGGAGGATGAATAAGGAAGCTATAGTGGAGTAACCAATCTGTAAAGGGAGGGGTGGATTGAGTACATTGGACTTTCTGGTCCATAGGTAATGGCTTGTGGCCCATCATAGAAATGTATATGAGAGACTGTGGAGCAGGTGTCCTCTTGCTTCAGGGCCCTAGGCTGAGACTGAGCAAGGATATGGGGCAAAGTTAAAGCTGGTTGTGGTTTCTTAACTATGAATTGCCTCACTTTCAAATTTGAATTTTTTAATAACTAGCATTGTAATGATGTTGCTTTGAATGACTAGATATTTATTTAGAACCTTAACTCTATCTTAAATACTTTTTTGTGGGAACGAGGGGCCTGGGTCTGATCATTATTCTATTAGATGGACCACTGGTTCTATGTTTCTCTGTGAAAATTGCCACAAAATTACCACAAAAGAGAGAAAAATTCAAGAGCATGAAAATTACACAGTGCACAATTAAACAGTCCAAAGAAAGGAACTCACACCATAGGCAACAGGGCAGTGTCTGCATTGTGGAACCACACCTTACAGTACAAATTAGGTATTCAGTTCTTGCTATGTGTATCATGCCATTTATGCAATTCAGTGATATTTTCTACCTTCTGTTCCAAAACCAGTGTGCAATGTTACTGTGTGTTGTTAAATAGTGTTCATCCCAGATATGTCTTCATTTCAGTGGTAGGGGAATTGATTCTGTCAAATAGTCTGTAAGCACTTTGGGCATTTAGTCTAGTCTAATCAGATTCTTATACTCCCCTTATCACTGTAGTATCTGAGCACTTTTCAAAAATGCATTAAGCAATATGATTAGTATTTATCATGTGTGAGTCTTTCTCTCTCCCCTTTTTCCTTCCGAGAAGAAATTTGTGAGGTTATTTAATTTTATGTCTCCTATGCTATGTGTGTGGAGCAAAGTAATTACTCATTTACATAGCACCTTCAAAAGATACTAGCTTGTTTATTTTCAGGGATTTGCTCTACTGCATAAAAATGGAGTCACAGCAACTCTAGGCCTTGTTAATGGCATATATTGCACTGTTCAACTTCCACTTTAAACATCTGAAGAAGAGATGCACAAATTCTGAAATATTCAGGTTTCAAAACTTGTTTCCAAACACACTCAATATTTTATCCATCCTGTCGTGTTATTGCCCAGCAAAACATTGTTAGGCATAGCAAAACATATCTAATACAGGCTGCAGTAAAAATTAAAACATCTGGAGTGTTTATGATGACATTACTGCTACATACCAGCTGTATAAATTATTGTATGAGGCGTTGTTGTAGCCATGTTGGTCCCAGGATACTAGAGGAACAAGGTAGGGTGAGGTAATATCTTTTATTGGACCATCTTGTGAGAGGGACAAGCTTTCAAGCTATACAGAGCTCTTCTTCAGGTCTGGGAAAGGTACCACCATTAGGCATAAGTGAGCTAAGCAACTGCTTTGGGCCCTGAGTAGATCAAGGGGGTCCTCATTTACTTTTTTAGTATGTGTTGCGTGGGCGGGGGAAAATATTCCTGTGTAAGGCTTCTAATGGCCATCATCACCTCTAGACATGGGAAACCCATGCTTAAGTCTGTCAGAGGGTAGCACTGGCCCTTTAAGAGGGAAGAAGCCAGTGCAACTGCTACCAGGGCCGGCGCTTGCATTTGGGCGGCTTAGGCAATCGCCTAGGGCGCCAGCATTATTAGGGGGCGTCAGGCGGCTCTGGTGGACCTGCCGCAGTCATGTCTGCGGAGGGTCCGTTGGTCTGCGGCGCTGGTGGAGCTGCTGCAGGCACGGCTGCGGCAGCTCCACCGGAGCCGCTGACCAATGGACCTTCCGCAGAAATGGCTGCGGCAGCTCCACCGGAGCTGTGGGAGCGGCGCGCGGGGCGGTGAAATTGCCGTGCGCCTAGGGCACGAGAAACCCTAGCGCTGGTCCTGACTGCTACTAGTTAGCTGACCCCAACTTGGGCAGCTGAGGCCTGAACTGGGCCCTGGATCGGGGGAAATGGGCAAAACCTGCTATGTATTTATCGTGGAACTGGGAGAATGATTTTATTACATGGCTTCTAGAGAATCACTGTACTGGTGCAGATGAATAAATTATGCCCAGAAGTAAGACCGCAGTCGTGCTGAGCCACCCTCCCTGCTGGATAAAGAGTGCATGGTAGACTGAAGAATAGATTAAAACAATGACCCCAGAAATAAAAAGAATGGAGACCCTCAGGATCCCTTTGGGATATGATGCTAGAGAAGGAGCAGAGACAGAGCTCCTAAAGCACTACATTTAGATGTCAAAAGTGGAGAGGTTGATACTGTAGCAGCCATGGCTTAAATAACTTGGGAATGAAGAAGAGGTCAGCTCTCCCTTCTGAAATAAAAAGGAGCTCCCTGGCTTGGATAAGCAGTGTTTCCCTGCAACTCCCCCTCCTCCTCTTTGGCTGGTGCAGGGAGAGCTCCCTCTCCTGTTTTAGTCTATTTTATCCATGGATTGCAGCAGATGCCAGCAGAACAAGTGACTCAAAATTATACTAGAGCATCTAATCAAACAGGAAATAATTTAGATAGAATACAATGGTTCTGGGGCTGAATTGTACTTAAATTGGCCTGGTACACTCAGGTCACTCCTGTAACCTTTTGCTAGCATGGCAGATTTTTGCCTTTGCAACCTCTACCCAGCAGATTTTCAGCCTCTGGGTGCCAGGTATGGCAGAAGCCATGGTAGACCCTGGGGTGAATCCTCAGCTGGCTAGTGGCTAAACAATTACATGATCTAAAGCATCTGACATCTGATCCAGATTTATGAGCACAATGAACAGAAACTAAAAAAAAGTGCTCCAAATCATAACAGCTACCCTTGGAAAACATATTGAACAAGCAATTTTTTGTTTTTATACGTGGAAACATGACCCATCAATTTACTGATTAAATGCCATGTAGACTAGTTAATTTCTGTAGTAAATATTTAATTCGCTCTATCTTAACTATAGAAGCCATTTAAGTTCTATATTTAGCATCTTCCTCCCTTCACCAGTACCCAGACTTTGCTGTAGATTTTGTGTGCAAGTTGAATTTGCATCTTTCTCTTCTACCACTGCGTTACATTATTGAGTAATGCATATAGCAAAGAAATAAATTAGTGCAATGGAGAGGGAACAGATTTTTCTTGTTTAAAAATAATGAAGTTAGATGAGATTGTAATATGAGAGAAAGAATAAAAAGAGACCTCCCTACTGAAAAAAGGATACAAAGGATATGACAGGTCTCTCCACTTCATTAAAAAAAGCGGGGGACGAACACATCGTGTGCAATCAAAATAGAAATGAGAAGCCAACGGACTGCAGAGAAGCTGTTTTTGTGCTCTGAAGAGAAACATCTTAGTTTAGATATTACCCAGAGGGTTATGGAAATCTATTCCAGTACAAACCCTTTAATGCTCTTCCTAGATATTGATATCAGGAAACATGGCCCCAGCCTGACCTTTCAAACAACAAGTCTTATTGGTTGGTTGATGAAGAGAAGTACTGACATGCTGATAATCACTATAGTAACAGTAGGCAGGAAGGGCAATGGTTAGACAGGGAACAGGCAATCAGGGTCCCTATGTGCTATTCTCAGCTCTTCTAGGGCCTGAGCCATAGCCCTTTGAACTTGATGGAAGTTTCTGAGTTCAACGGGCTTTGAATGAATTATAGCCTTTGCTCTTTGTTTCTTCAATTCCTCTGCCATCACTAGGATGTCTAAAAGTTCTTCTTGAAAATGGGCGATTAATGAAATAGGATCCTGGACACAGGGCCGGCTTTAGGAAGTGCGGGGCCCAATTCAAACAGTTTCGACGAGGCCCCGGCAGGGATGACTGAAAAAAAACCAACCCCCCCCCCCACACACACACATGTAAAAACACATGTGGGTCTTGTACTCACTGGGCGGTGCTCCGAGTCTTCGGCGGCACTTCGGCAGTGGGTCCTTCCTTGGCAGCACTGAAGGACCTGCAGCCAAAGACCCAGAGCAAGCGAAGGATCTGACGAAGTGCTGCCGAAGGCCCGAAGTGCCACCAGGTGAGTAAAAATTAAAAAGGTACCTCTTGCCAGGGAAGGGATTCGCACTGGGCGCGGGGCCCTCTTAGGTGCGGGGCCCAAGTCGGGGGAATTGGTGGAATAGGCCTAAAGCCGGCCCTGCCCGAACACATTCAGCACGACTGCATAGCTCAACTCGAGCAGAGTAAACCTCAAAAGCAACACTAGACTTAGAGCGATGGAAGGTTCACAGGCCTTGAATGCAGGCCCACAGGCAGCACTCAGGCCACAAATACCACCTAGCAGCTCATCCCAATAACTAGGGAAGGGTCCAGTGAAGGGCTAGCTTGCATAGGACCCTGCCAGCAAAGCTCCTGATTGGGGGAAACATCCAGCCTGCAATTGGCTAAGGAGTACTATATAAACCAGGAAGTAATAGCAGGAAGTTTTCTGAGCAACTACGGCTGGCTGTGATGATCTCAGATGGCTACCTGAGACCTGCTCCTGGTTCTTCCCTTCCATTCCCAGATTCCTGTCTATTCTCCATTCCTGCTATTGTGCCCTACTCCAGACCCCCGCTCCTCCGCTTTACCCCTTACCTTATCTCTAGCTCTGACCTATGGCCTGGTACTTGACTCTGGCTCTGCCCTTTGGATTGACACCTGATGCTGTATTTGGTTTTGACTCTCTTCTCTGGGCACTAGGCTTGACTGCCTATGCCCCAGTCATTGCAGCCAGTTTGAAAGGGAATGGGAAATAACAATTATTTCAAAATATGTAACCGACTTACCCCACCATATGGCTTGGTATCCATTTGGTCTGGATGGCCACTCTTGTTCAAGAAAGATGTGTTCAAACTGGAACAAGTGAAGAGAAGGGTACTCGGATGATCTTGGGAATGGAAAGCCTGTCTTATGAGAGGAGTCTAAAAGAGCTTAGCTTATAGACTAGCAAATCAATGGCTGAGAGGGGATATGATCACTTTCTACAAATACTTTGGGGGGAAAAACACCAGGGAGGGAGAAGAGCTATTTAAGCTGAAGGACAATGTTGGCACAAGAACAGATAGTATAAACTGGCCATGAATAAATTCAGGCTGGAAATTAGAAGGTTTCAAACTATCTGAGGAATGAGGTTCTGGATCAGCTCACCAAAGGGAGCAAACAACATAACTAGCTTTAAGATAAGTTTATGAACAGGATTATATGATGGGGTTGCCTTCCATAGCAACAGACTAAACTTCCTTTCCTTAATGCATAAACAATTTCCTCTTGTCACTTGGATGCCCTTACATGTCTCAACATAGTCATTTTTTATATGCAAACCATCTTACTTTACTATTTTTTTCCTAATCTTACATGTATTGTATTTAGGATAAAACAAAGAGAAAAAGTTCCATGGAAATGGTTGAATACCAAAAGTTACATCAAAACACAATAAGAAAAGGAAAACTATTACATTTTTGAAGTATTCATTAATGACTAGTTTTGTCTCGTTCTTTTTTACAATTTATATTTCACATAGAAATTAAAGTTTCCAAGTAATGAACTTTTCTTCACATCCCTATTAAACTTCATTACAAATCTAATTACTAAATGCTGATAATATTTTGGGGACCACAGGTTGAATTTGGGAAACACTTGTGTATCTTTATAGTCTAAAGTGGTAATCAGTTGATTTACCATTTTAGCAAAGTCACAGGCTATTTATATATGTACCCTCATAGATTATAGAAGCTCTGCTCTGTGCTGTGTTTTCAATAGTTTGAGGGAGATTCAACTTTCATATTGCCACATCTGTAAAGCGACTTTGTTGGTACAATCAATAGATTTAGGACACGGGTGTTTTTTAACCACAAAAGACATTGTAGTTTGTACTCTTAAGTCACTGCTAGAGAGTTGGCTTTAAGTTCAGCTTCCAGGATGTATAATAAAGGCTTAAACACTGAGTCACCTGTTAACATGGAAGGTATAAAATTATTCATTATTGCCCCAAATTGGCATACAGCATATGGTGGCGGCTCCATTAACTATGTAGGAATGAGGTTGACAAGCATCTTTAGCACATCTTAAAGGCAGATCTTGATTTGTTTTGTTCAAAACTGAAGGTAAATTAATTCTGAGATGTTCAAAGTTCAGTAGTGTTAGGTCCTGGGAAAAGATTTCCAGTGGATTTGGCACCTTATCTTTTAAGTTATCAGCTTCCTGTCCAGGAGGAAAAGCTGCTGGTCTACATATTCGGGACGATGCACAGAATTTTGGCCCAAATTACTTGGTTGCCTTTTTCTACATTTGCAGAGTGGCGCCTAGGACAGGATGTTGTCTGATCTCCAAGGCAGAAAAGTGCCTTTGCCATAAATCAGGTAGGAAAGAATAAAAAGAGCTCCCTCTGCTGCTTCAGTGCTTTGCCAAGTAGGGCTGTTCTGAGTTCCTGTGAAATGGAACTTTCTCTCCTTGTAACAACCTTTTAGGTATTTGAAAACGGTTATCATGGCCCCTCTCAGTCTTCTCTTTTCCAGACTAAACAAACCCAATTTTTTCAATCTTCCCTCACAGGTCGTGTTTTCTAGACATTTAATTATTTTCGTTGCTCTTCTCTGGACTTTCTCCAATTTGTCCACATCTTTCCTGAAATGTGACACCCAGAACTGGACGCAATACACCAGTTGAGGCCTAATCAGCACGGAGAAGAGAGGAAGACTTACTTCTTGTGTCTTGCTTACAACACTTCTGCTAATACATCCCAGAATGATATTTGGTTTTTTTGCAACAGTGTTACACTATTGACTCATATTTAGCTTGTGGTTCACTATGATCCCCAGATCCCTTTCCGCAGTACTCCTTTCTAGGCAGTCATTTCCCATTTTGTATGTGTGCAACTGATTGTTCCTTCCTAAGTGGAGTACTTTGCATTTGTCCTTATTGAATTTCATCCTATTTACTTCAGACCATTTCTCCAGTTTGTCCAGATCATTTTGCCTATCCTCCAAAGCACTTGCAACCCCTCCCAGCTTGGTATTGTCTGCAGACTTAAGGCTTGAAAACCAGAAAGCAAATAAGGAAAACCCAAAGTTTATTATTTTTTTAAATCTCATGATTTTTAAACTAATATCTGGATGGGGTGGGGACTTGACTTACAAATTTTGAATGCTCGGGTTGATGATACATACTAGTTTGTGTTTGTTCATTGAAATATTTCAATAGTATCCTATGGCTTTCAGCTACCATGCCCTTCCCGATAGATCTGCTTTCCAGGCCAATTAGTAAGGAGTTATATTCACATGATGCAAGGGAAAACTACAAGATCATAACTTTACTATTCCTTTGTTTTACACTATACCTCTTTCCTGGGGACCAGACACATATTTATCAACTCTACTGGGAAACCATAAAAGCTATTGAGTTTCAAACCAATATCTGAATAGCAATAGATTAGTTATTGTCTGATGGTTTCAGACCATGTTTGCTGGAGAGTCTTGCTTTCAATTTGGTGCGGATCTCAGTATGCAATTGCAAAGCACATTAGCAAAAGGCCCCATTGTTTAAACATTCATTAAAGGGCAATGAAGCATTGTATCAATTAATGCAAATGTTGGTCAAAGGATGCTTTCAGAAATTCAGATTAAAAACTTTGGAAGATATCTTGAAGTGGACTGACCCAATGCTTACTAGAAGAGGAGAGTTGTATAGAAAATGTGGGTGAAGACTCAACAGCAGCAAAAATGAAGCTCAGTTTGATAGCATCCCTAGATAAATCTTATGTATAATATATTTGAGTTGCAATTGTAAAAATGTGGTCTTTTAGTTTCCACTCTGCTGGGGAAAAAAAAAATCAGTTGAACTTGTTAAGTGGTCACACGTTTCTACCAGGAAATTGTTACCTCTGGTATTCCCTATAGCTGCAGCATGGGAGTTAATAGAATAGATTTCCTGAAAATATGGCAATTTGTCCAGACACAATTTCAATAGCTATATTTAAAAGTAGTCACAAGTGTGAGTCTCACTTGATACTTTTAACCTCTCTACAATATGAACCAAATTCAACCCTGGTCATGAAGTCAACAGAGTTACACCAGGGGCAAATTTGTCCCTATGTGTATTTAAAAGTTGATGTTGCACATATATAGGGTTGTGTCACGATTAATAGAATTAAATATTGGATCATTGTTTTCTATAAGGATCTTTAACAATCATTACTGTATTCTTCATTGTTGTATCATAAATAATTCTTATTTACACTATCTGATCAACTAAATCTGATGGGTAATTCCCCAGTGTAAACTGGGAGACATCTTATTTTCAGACAGATATGACAACACATTTACTTTTGACATCTATAGTTACATTATAGCTGATTATTATGTATCACAATAGCAGATTACTTGCTGTCCCCTAGTGGCCAGTTGATCTTTAAAGTTCAGTATGTCCTTTATGGTTTCTCTCACTCTAACAGAAATTATGAACTGATTTGTCTAAAATTTACATGGGACAAACTGTTAATCCCAGATAAAATATTCTCCAGAACATAGAGTAGGCACATGATAAAAGCCTTATAAAATGATTAGTAATGGTATCTGTATTGCTTTAACTAATCAAGAGAATTTCAGAGATTGTACAGCAGCTTTTAACAAAAGTTCATAGCAAATAAGTGAAAGAAAATCAAGAAGCAGCTAGAGAGAACAAGATTTATATCTTCTAAAGCAACTACTCCTGTTTAGATTGTGTGTGAACTTGCTTAAAATGTTGCAGAAAGGAAAGGAAATAATCTTTGAGAGGGCAGAAATGGCACATAGAAATTCCTGTACGCATATTCTGATGTCAAAAAAGAGCTTACTTAGACAACTGCTGTTTCAAAAGCACACATACACAACATGGTTGAACAGATGGCAGCATTGCCTAGCATTCTGCTAGGAGACCATAATAACTTGACAAAATGAGATTAAAGTGGTATTACTCAAATGTGGCCATCATGGCTGCATGTGGCCACCAGAGTCATTTATTGCAGCCACAGCTGCTGGGGTGGTGATGGGGGGGAGGGGAGGCAAAGCATGGCCCCCAGGGCCTCCCAGAGGATTCAGGGGGCCTGAGCCAAAGCAATTTTTGGGGCCCCTTCCATAAAAAAAAATTGCAATACTATACAATACTATATTCTCGTGGGGGCCCCTGTGGGGCTCAGGGCAAATTGCCCCACTTGCTCCCCCCCACGGGCGGCCCTGGGAAAAGTAAGCCTTCCACATCTCGGCACAAACCCAGTTTTGAGAAAACTTCTTTACGAGGTATCACTGGTTATCAGCATCAGCTAGTGCTAAAAGGCACTAAAGCTCATTAAAAGCGTTGGGCAAATATTTTCTGTCAAAACTTTTTTTGAATTGAAAACTAGGGGGTTTTAAAAAGCAGAAAGAAATCACGGACAATGTCTGCTTTCCTTCAAAATTTGTTGTGGCTTTTTTAATTGAAAAGCTGAAATTAGTCTGCCGAAACCTGAATATGGTTTGAGATTTCAGAAGTGTGTGGCCAAATATTTGCTGCTTGCTGTGTTTGATTGTTTAAAGAAACAATAAAAAAAATTCTGCTTAAAAAAAATCCAAAATTTTTGAACCACCTCAGCTTGTGACCATCGCCTGAGCCCATCCAATCAGAGATTTTTCCAGGTTTCTGATACTCTGCTGGCTTCCTTGACTCATATCTGTCTCCATAACTTTGGGTTCATTTAGGTTAGAACATAAGAACAGCCATACTGGGTCAAACCAAGGTCCATCCAGCCCAGTATCCTGTCTACCGACAATGGCCAATGCCAAGTGCCCCAAAGGGAGTGAACCTAACAGGTAATGATCAAGTGATCTCTCTCCTGCCATCCATCTCCACCCTCTGACAAACAGAGGCTAGGGACACCATTCCTTACCCATCCTGGCTAATAGCCATTAATGGACTTAACCTCCATGCATTTATCTGTTTCCTAGAAACTGGCTCCACGGAGTCCCTCACAAACTGGAGACGGTTACTGTGGGATTGTTTTTAGTGTAGCTTATGTACATACTCCACAAACTGAGCATTTGAGCTTGTTCCAGAATCTGGGATGAGCCTATGTTGTGAAAACTGAAATGCTCAAATTAGCACATGCATGTGAATGGACACAGGGTGCTAAAATTGAATTAACCCAGGGGTTCTCAAACTGGGGGTCAGGACCCCTTAGCGGGTCATGAGGTTATTACTGGGGGTCGCGAGCTGTCAGCCTCCACCTCAAACCCGGCTTTGCCTCCAGCATTTATAGTAGTGTTAAATATATAAAAAAGTGTTTTTAATTTAAGGGGGGTTGCACTTAGAGGTTTGCTATGTGAAAGGGATCACCAGTACAAAAGTTTGAGAACCAATGAATTAACCCCTCTGAAGCCTCAGGGAATGCAGGGGATGGGGGGGGGCTCCCTTGGTAGGGCTGGGAAGGAGATAGGTGGTGTGGCTAATTTTAAATGAAGCTACCCTCCCCCGACATGAATCTCCCTATGGCACTGAAATTAAATATCGACTACAATTTGGCATTTGAGAAGTGAAAGGGATGGTAGCCCTAATGGAAAAGCTAACAGTTTGGCTCTTCTGCAAGCCTCAAACTGCTGAATGAGCTTTACGGTAGGGAAGGCTGTACATCCCAAAGAACCTGGCCCTGCCCCCTATCCAACCCCCACCCACTTCCTGCCCCCTGACTGCCCACCCCCCTCAGAATCCCTGACCCATCCTGCTTGTTGTCCCCTCACCGTTCCCCAGAGACCCAACCCCAATCACCACCCTGGGACCCCTCCCCTGCTCCCTATCCCCTGACTTCCCCGACCCCTATCCACCGCTCCCACCTCCCACTCAGTCCAGACAGACTCCCAGAATGCCCACGATCCAACCTCCTCATTCCCTGTCCCCTGACCGCCTCCCCCAGCCTCTGCCCTCTCTCTGTCCCCTGACTGTCCCCAGGACTCCCTGCCCCTTATCCAACCCCCCCAGCCCCGGCCCCTTACCCCCGGCTCACCCAGAGACTCATCAGTTTGCCTCACCATTTTGCAAGAATCTCAGCTTTCATATTTTAAACTAAGTTTCTAAAGTTGTGAAGAAAAACTTGAAAACATGGCTCAAGTTTATCTTAAAATCTCAAAACCCAAAAGGCAAATAAGAACTCCCACTGTGTTACTTTTTAACGTTTCCATGACTTTGTAGGGCCTGACTCATGATTTTGGAATGTTCAGGGCTGGCAATCCTGCCAAACCTAGGGAGTGGGGGAAGTGGGGCTTTGTGATGAACTCCTCTAAACAGAGTGAGCTGGAGTATCTTCCTGCCGGGAGGAGGTGCAAAGAAAAGAGGATGGTTGAGGTAGGCAAGGGTTGTGAGAGAATGTAACTGGCAGCTCAACAGTGTATGTGAGGGGGACACTGGCTTATTATGCGAGTGAAAGTAGGGGAAATTGTACTGAACTTTTGACATATTACCTTTTGTTTGTATCGATTTGTCTTGCGTTTTACATGGTTAAGCATTTCCGAACAGGACTGTCTCCTAGTCTGTGCGTAGAGTGCCTACCACAAGGAGGCACCAGCTCCAGCTGGGGTATTTAGGTGCTGTCAGAATACAAACAGGAACTAATAATGCTATTCAAAAGGAGTGGGGGACTGTGATGGGGTGTTCGCCCCATACCAGCCCTGAAAAGGTTAAGAAAACTGAGAAAGGGCCAATAAGTGTGATAGGCTGTCCACAAGGGGATTAGGCTGGAGAAGCAACTCCTGATTGGAAAATGAAGCTCAGGTGAGCAAGTGTGAGCTGGGCTAGTATAAGGGCTGCATTGAGTAAGTCTGCAGACACCCTCTGTGCATTACAGAGGGAAGGAGAGAGCCCAAAGAAAGAGTAGAACCCCTAGGAGCCTGTCCCTGTGGGAAGGAGGTACTGAGAAGGGTGGAGAAGAGTAGGAGGCAGCCCAGGAAGCAGCCCAGGGAGAAAGCAGCAAGGTTAGGAATTGAGCAGACCTTGGCTGAATATTGTAGGATCCCTGGTCTGGAAGCTGGAGTAGTGGGAGGCCTGAATTCCCCTACCAGCACTGCTGGAGTGGCATAGGCTGGACAGCGGCTCCAGTGAGGCTCTGCACCCTAGAAGGGGAAACCACATAATGACCTGGCCAGAAGGCCAAGTCATGAAGAGAACCTGCAGCTCCTGGAGTGAGAAAGGGGCTGCAGAGAGAGAGGACAGTGAGTTGAGAGCCTGCAAGGTGAGTCGTTGGACATGAAAGAGAGCGAATGTCCAGAACAGCCAGGAAGAGGTGCCGCCTCCTGTGAATGAGTATCCCATAACATCTTGGGATTTCCTTTTTTCCCTCTCTAATGTCCAGAGAGTGGCTATAGGCTCCCCCACTGCAGCCATTTCTGTTGCTGTTTCCTGGCTTTTTACTAGCTCAGCCCACACTTGCTCAGCTGAGCTTCATCTTGTAATCAGGGTTGCTTTGCCAGCCTAATCTTCTCCTGTGTGGCCTATCACACTAAGTGGCCCTTTCTCAGCTTCCTTAACCCTTTCAGGGCTGGTGTGGGGTGAACATCCCATCCCAGGGACATTTGATTTACTCAAATAAATGAAGGTTTAGATAACAGGAGGACTTCTTCATGGAAGCAATGGATGTAGGAGGAAACAACCTAAATGCAGAGAATGGGGATTGTTTGCAAAATATCGAAATACCTCCATCTCACAGACACATGGATTTTCTGTATATATATCTAATATGTATCATCACACACTATATTAATGTATTAGAAGTCTCGGCTGGAATTTTCAAGAACCTAAATTCCATTGAAGTTCAATGGAATTTGTGCCTCAATCTCCCTTAGGTGCCTATGGATATCCTACCCCTAGTAATTATTGCCTGCAAACAGATGTGCTAGCATTGACCTGAAGCAACAGGAGAAGTAATGATTAATTATTATTGCAGTAGCTTCCAAAACTCCTGCCAGAATCGGGTCTCTATTATGCTAGGTGTTGCACAAATGGATAGGCAGACAGTCTTTGCTCTGAAGAGTGTACAGTACTTTTGTAGGGGTGCAGCGGCTGATGGTAGTCTTTCTCTTTGCAGTATTGTTTGTGTATTAGTGTATCACATGTAATATTTAACAGATGCCTGTTTTGATGATTTTTTAGTATATTTCCCCCTCCTTGGATCAGTTCTTTAATGTACACAATAGTTTATTTTTGAGCGCCGAAAGGGAGAATGACAAGACATGAATGCAATTATTTCCATCTGCTAGCCACATTAATAATAAACAATAAACTCATTTGTTATTGGATTTTCCCCTAACAGTACAGAAAAAGAAAAGCTCCACTCATTTGTCTACTGCTGTGTTGTGGATATGGGGCCAAATATAGTCTTTATTTTTAAGTCAGTGGATTTACTCCAGGGATGAATCCGGTCCATTGAACATATCACATAAAACAGTAATTTATTTTATTTGCACAGTTACACATGCATTAAAAGAATATCAGAATCTAATAACAGATGCCTCTGTATTTTCTTTTCAGTAAGACATCAACATAGCAGTGAAACAAGCTTTTGTCATACTGAATCAAATGCAGTTAATATAATCATAATGCAATTTTATGATCTTCTGTAATGTCCCCCATGGCTCATTTACAGACATTAATGCAATTTTTTCCACAGCTGAAAAATGTAATTTGCAGAGCAACTTCTTGGTCTAAAATTACATTGATTCCTGCCACGATAATTTCTTTCAGATAAGGCTTTTTTGGTGAATCACATGCAAGTGTAAACCAGTTGAAGGGCCTGACTCAGGAAAGCACTTAAATACATGCCTAAATCGTCCTTATTCAGAAAAGTGTGTAAGTATTACTTTAGTAGGACTAAACATATATTTAAAATTAATCACAATCGTGAGATTTAAAAAATTAATCATGATTAATCACAGTTTTAATCACATTATTAAAAATAATAGAATACCAATTTAAAATTGTTATAAATATTTTGGATGTTTTTCTACATTTTCAAATATATTGATTTTAATTACAATGCAGAATTTGAAGTGCAGAGTGCTCGCTTTATATTATTATTTTTACTACAAATATTTGCAATGTACAAGTCAAAGCATGAGGGTCATATCTATTTGGCATATCTGGCACATAAATGCCTTGCAAAACCAATTACAACAGTGCCATGTGAACACATGTTCTCACTTTCATTGTAAATAAGAAGCAGGTAGCATTATTTCCCTTAAATGTAAACAAATTTGTTTGTCTTAGCAATTGACTGAACAAGAAGTAGAACTGAGTGGACTTGTTTTTGAAATTTTGTTTTTGAATGCAGTTTTTTTAATGTAGTTATGTAAAAAAATAATTCTACATTTGTAAATTGCACTTTCATGATAAAGATATTGCACTACTGTACTTGTGTGAGATGAATTGAAAAATACTATTTTTTTTATCTTTTTTACATTCTGAAGCAGTTCCCAATTATCATTCATATTTTTCTGTTACAGTTCTTTCTCCCAATTGATTTGGCTCATAATTATTTTCAGCTTTGTGAAATTGGCCCTTTTAAAGCACTACTGGTTTGGACTTATTTGTAATGTGCAGACAGGATAGTGATCAAATCATGATCACTTTTGCCTTGTGCATAAAATTCCCCTATGTTGGATGCAACATTTGAGTTAGAAAATTATCTATATTTAGAAATTCCAAAAACATTTCAGTACTGGCAGCATGAGACTGCCAGCATTTCACTCATATTGAAATCCCCATGATGATAAGACAACTTTTTTACTTACATATTATAAATAAGTGCTTAAGGAGCCAGTTATCTTCTTCTCTAGTGTGATTTGGTGGTCTGTGGCAGACACCGACGAATACCCCCATCATGTGCTTTATCTGTTAGAAGGCTGATCTTTAAGCGTTCACGATCATTTGCTTCTCAGCTGTCATTACTTGGAAACTGGTAATGCCATTTTTTATATAGAATGATACTCCCCCTTCCTTCTTGCTCACTCAGTCCTTTCTAAATATGCTAAAATCACCAGTTATAACCTTCCAATCATGGGAGTCTTCCTACCAGGTTTCACTGATACCGACTAGGTTGAACATATGTTCATAAATGGGAAATTTTCAGTTCCTCTTGTTTGTTACCTAGGCTCCTAGCATTTGTGTATATGCAATTAAAAAATATCTTTTCTTTGCATCTGTTGGTGCTTTGATTAATTTTGTTCTCAACCTCTTGATTTCGGTGCTAAATGAGTGCTCATTTGTTCCTTTTTTCATCCTTCCCTTTCATTAAAATAGTTTAGTGCTATCCTCACTAGTTTAACCAGCCAATCCTGTAAAAGGCTGGCTTCCATTCTACTGAGATGGAGGCCATCCCAACTCCAATCTTCTAGAAAACCAAAGCCCTCGACCTTACTCCACTTACCTAGACAGTGGTTCACGTCAAGAATCCTTTCTTTCTTTGTCTGTCTTTCCTTGTGGGACAGGAAAGATCTCTAAGAAGATCACTTGGACATTCTTCTCCCTCAGCACTCTTCCAGGTTCTCTGAAGTTGTCTCCAATCTGTGAGGTATCCTGTGAAACAGTGTTAGTGCCAGGGGCTGCAGAGTGTCTTTAGGCTGGGTGTATATAAGGGCATAAATTTGCATCACCTCTTGCTTTACCCTCCTCTTCCTTTCTCAGGCACACCCCTCCACACACCAGCAGCCTGATCACCCTCCCTTCCAGCCCATGAACCCCGCTCCAAATATGGGTAGTGGTGATGAGTCCCTGTGCACCAGGTCATAATGCTGGTCTCTCAAATTTGCCAGGCCAATTCTGAATGCTGCTGTAACACCATGTACTAGGTAGCAATGCCACTCGCTCAGATTTGGCCTGGCTGCCACACCATCATGACGGAGCCCAAGTAGCTGAGCCAAATTTGACTGAGTGCTGTCGCAACCTGGCATCCAGGTTTGAAGCACCACTAGGATGTGGCCAGGCTAAAACGTGGTTGGGCTATGGTCCATTTGGCACCCCTTGGCTCTGTGGCCTATCGTTAGTGCAGATACGTATTATTACCAGTGGATCCTTGCCCTCCAACTTCAGAAGCCTATCCAGTCTTACAGTCACATATCCTGTCTTAGCTCTGGGAAAACACCACACCATCCTCTTGTCTGTCTCTTGCATAATGTTCTTTCCATTCTTCTTAGAACAAAATCCACAAGAAGGATCATCTGTCTTCCTTGACAGGTCAGAGATCTTTGTGAGCATGCTTAATGGTCTTGTGTGTTGGGCTGAGCAGCCATCCATAGCTGTGTCCTGTACACCTCTCCATCTATTTGACCAGCTGGATCTTCACAGATATCTTTCTCAGTTTCCATGCTCAGGCTCTGGTAACTACTGGAAACTTCTAACAGTGTGGAATCCCTCTTCGTCCTCTCTGATGGTCAAGCCTGCCCATACTAGTCTGCCTCCAGCTATGGAGAAAGCTGCTTTGTTCTCTTGCATCAGGTAGTTATGAACTGTACAGCCCTCCTTCTGGTTTCTTTGCTTCCTCAGTGGCTCCATAGTAACAGTTCAAGAATCTTTTCTTCTTGCACTTCAAATCACACCTGAAAAGCAAGCCTCTCTCAAACTCCCTCCAGAACTCCCTTGTTTGCCATTCCTATTTGCCTAACAATCAATGGCGCTGTTGCTCTTCACAGAACATGGTCTATGAGCTGATGAGTTCTTTGATGACTGCTGAGTTTGATACATGAGTGGCAGTCCTGTCCACAGGTAGTGCACACCCACACACTAGCAATGCTCTGAATCAGAGCAGCAGATTCTTTCCTCCTCAGACACTGGTCATCACAAAATCTGATCCAGTCTGCCTCGCAACACCTTGCTCCATCTATTAGCTGACTCTGCCAACCAGAGCAGCATTCTACAGTCTTTTCCCAGTCATCCACAGAGATTCCAAAGGATATAAATCATTTTTGCAATCATCCTGAAATCTATGCAGCGGTCTGCCTCTCTTTCTAGACCCTTTGTGAGCTTCAGAATACAGCACGCTCTTTGGGATCCTGTAATCCGGCATTCCAGTATTGCCTAACAATGCTCATTAGGTAAATATCTGCCCCATTTTACGGATGGGAGAACTGAGTCTCAAAGATATTAGTGATTTACCAGGATCAAAGAGCAAGTGTCAGAACCAGGATTAGATACTGGAAAAATTGAGACTGAGTCCCTAAATCTCATCCTTCAGTTGCACAGAAAGTGGTAGTAGTAATTGCAGTCAGTGATCTTCTTTGTCCTTCATTTCTGAGAAGTTTTTTCTGAGGGTCCACGGGTCTGTGCATGTGGAGAGAGTCAGAACCAGGTATTATGTACTTTTTACACGCTAAGGCTACTGAGAATCCACCCAGCAGCTCCTAGAATAAGCTCAGCAGGATTGAACTCTTTAAGTAAAGACAATTCACAAGCTTTATATTTAAAAATCAATCATGTGTTTGAACATCTTAATTAAGATGAGTTAAAAATTGGAAGTTGTCAGATCAGAGAGGGAGAAGCCAGTTTCCCTCCCATAAATGTGACCTTTAAAAAACTGCAAACCATTTTAAAGCAGCACCATCTAGAGGAAAGAAAGATAATTTCTTTCCCCGCATAATACAGCTTTAAAGTCATAGCCGTACACTTCATACACATCAGTCCTTTCCTTTCCCAACCCTATTCCCACTAAGGTCAGTGGCAAAGTATACAAATCTCCTAAAAGTTTAAAATGTTGCTCCATTAAGATTAGCAGGTGTCCATTTAAAAGTGCTCAGTTTTTAAAATATTTCAATTTGGTGCACAGAAATTGTATTTATTCATTCAGCACATACTTTCTTTCATGAAGTTAGTGCTATGTTATGCGTTACCCTTTGGGACATAGGAAGTTCATTCTTTCAGCAGCAATAGTCCTTTACCAGGTATTCATTTTATGTAATAGTGTGTGTGTGTATATATATATATTCATTAGGTTTTCAGAATGTAAAATATTAATGCCAGTCACGTCATTTATACTCTGAAAACTGATTGTTGCTGCCATATGGGGCAAATTCTACTTCATCTCACCTTACCGTAATTGTGGAAGGCCCTGAACACAGCTGTTATTGCTGTCAGTGAAGTTCCATTGCATAGCAGGTGATGGTCAGTCAAAACTGAGGGAACTCCTTGCAAAGGGTACATATCCTCTGTGTACCATGCAGCTTTGTTCTGGGCTCCCTGCATCCTAGTACACAGGAAAGTCTTGCAAAGGGAAGCAGGAAGAAAAGGGGCCAGTGGATCTGTATCTTCTTTACCTCAGCCCTCACACTAAGGGGGAACACCACAGTGATGGGGCTACTATATCCACGAGGCTGCAGTAGCAGCCACAAAGCAGCTCCCTTTCCAAACTCTTCCATTCTGAATCCTGTGAACATTTCAAATGTCCTATGTAAATTAAGCATGGTAGAATCAAAACAATGGAAGCCCCATTCACAAACAGGGGCAGCCCACAGAAAAGGAAAAACATTATGAGGTCATCCTGCCTCTTGAAACAAAGTCATTGAATTATGGAAGATATAAGCAAAACCAGAAGCCATCCTTAGCATCCATCACTAGACTGACACAGGGAACAGAGCCCTTGCAAGCTGAGAAAGGTGGGTGTTTCAACCAAGGGGGCGTCAAAGTCTCTGGAAACTGAATATAGGTGAGAAACCCGCTTATGCCAAGATCTTTCACCTAGGAAGATAAGGGAAGCCAGTGCCTTGTACTTCTGTGGAAGGTCCTGACTGAGGGAAAATCAGCCATGACTAGAAGAAGGAAGATTGGTGAGAGAAACATTCTTGAACAAAGCCTGTAACTTGCTAGATTAAGTTTTAGATGCATGTTTTCACTTTGATTTGCTTTTAATCCTTTCTAACTTTATTCCTTTTACTTGGCATCACTTATGTCCTATTGTTTAACTTTTTTTTTACTATAAACAAATTCAATGCAGTGTTTAAAGGGGAGGGTGTATTTACCCCAATTAAGTTAATACTCTGTGATGTGCTTTTGTGTCTTCAGCTCAGCAAATGAACCTTATTTCTCTGAACTGTCTAGGAGAGGGCTGGACACTATAGCACACACAGTTTTGGAAAAATGCAGGTCCGAGTGTGCATTGGGGACACCTTACTGATTGTAATCAAGGCTGGTGGAAGCCAGAATGGGCGTGTGGGCTGTAGGCAAGCTGCTGGGCTCAGGGCTGCTGAACTAGGCCTACCTGGTACACAGACATTTCAGAGTGTGACCTGTATGCTTGTGAGTTGGTTGTGAGCATCTCAGACTGGGAGCAGCAAAGCATTGTAAGGCACCCAAGGTTACAGAGTAAGCGGTGATACAACCCCTCATTGGTCTGGATTGCCTCCTGAACTGCATAACAAGTGCCTCACAATCAGGAATGGATTTTATCCTCCATAGCACCCTGATGAGGTAGGGAAGTACTCTTTATTCTCACTTTACAGAGGGGGAGCTGAGTGATGACGATTCCTGTTTATCCGTCCAAGAATCGCATTAGTCCTTTTGGCCACAGCATAGCACTAGGAACTCATGTTCAGCTGATTATATGCCACAACTCCCAAAACAATTTCAGAGTCGCTACTTCCCAGGGATCGGGTCCCCATCCTGAAATTATGGCCTACATTCTTTGATGTAACAGGCAGGATGCACCCTTCAGTTCTGGATAGAAAACCCCACTCATCTCAAAATCTTTGCTTCCCTCCTGTAAACTGAACAACAGCTGGACAGACTGGCTGACCATCAAGGAAGCCCTTATTTGGTAGCACTACGATCAGTTGGAAAACAGGCACAATCTTTAACTGTCTCTCTTTGGGTATGTACACTGCAGTTAAAAACCCGCAGCTGGCCCATGCTAGCTGACAGAGGCCTTGGTTACACTGGAGAGTTGCAGCGCTGGTGGTGGGTTTACAGCGCTGCAACTTACTCACTGTCCATACTTGCAAGGCACATACAGCTCTGTATCTCCCTGGCTGCAGCGCTGGTTGTACTCCTGCTCTGCCTGGGGTGTAAGGATTGCAGCGCTGGTGATGCAGTGCTGCTCCGCAAGAGTGGCCACCAAAAGTGCTGTAATTGGCCTCCAGAGTATTTGGAGTTTTCCCAGAATGCCTGTTCAGCCACTCTGCTCATCAGTTTGCACTCTACCGCCCTGGCCTCAGGTGACCCACCCTTTAAATGCCCCAGGAATTTTTAAAATCCCCTTCCTGTTTGCCTAGCCAGGTGTGGAGTGCAATCGGAATCTTTCCAGGTGACCATGCCTCCACGCACCAAACGAGCCCCAGCATGGAGCAATGGCGAGTTGCTGGACCTCATCAGTGTTTGGGGTGAGGAAGCTGTGCAGTCACAGCTGTGCTCCAGCCATAGGAATTACGATACCTATGGGTTGATCTCAAGGGTCATGCTGGAAAGGGGCCATGACCAGGATGCAGTGCAGTGCAGTGTTAAAGTAAAGGAGCTGTGGAATGCCTATTGCAAAGCCCGCGAGGGAGACCGCCGCTCAGGTGCTGCCCCCATGACCTGCTGTTTTTACAAGGAGCTGGATGCAATACTTGGAGGTGACCCCACTGCCAATCCGACGACCACGATGGACACTTCAGAGCGGGGGAGGGGGAGGGGAGGATGGGAGGGGGAGAGGAAACTGAGAGTGAGGGTACTGTGGTGGGGGGAGACACCCTGGAGTCCCAGGAGGCATGCAGCCAGGAGCTCTTCTCAAGCCAGGAGGAAGGTAGCCAGTCGCAGCAGCCAGTACTTGGTGAAGGACAAGCAGAGGAGCGGGTTACCGGTAAGCGGCTTTTATTTTCAGGATAGAAATGTTTCGGGAGAGGAGTGGGGGTTAAGGCTGCATGCATGCATGCCTAGAT
This sequence comes from Gopherus flavomarginatus, assembly GCF_025201925.1. NCBI lineage: Eukaryota > Metazoa > Chordata > Testudines > Testudinidae > Gopherus > Gopherus flavomarginatus. The sequence continues at coordinate 48,956,937 of NC_066619.1, forward strand.
GTGGAATAGCCCATTGATTTGGTCTTATCACGTCGCGGTAATCGGCCTCGGTAATCTCTTCAAAAGTTTCAGCCAGAGCGTGGGCAATGCGTTTGCGCAAGTTTATGGGGAGAGCCACTGTGGTCCTTGTCCCAGTCAGGCTAACGCGTCCACGCCACTGTGCCACGAGGGGTGGGACGACCATTGCTGCACACAGGCAAGCTGCATAGGGGCCAAGGCGGAATCTGCATTGCTGTAGAAGACCCTCCCGCTCTTCCCAGGTGACCCGCAGGAGCGGGATATCTTCCAGGATTAACTCCTGTGGAAAATGTTGGGAGAGTGTTCAGTGTAGATGCCCCCTGCAGTACTTTGCTTTCCCCAAAGCACAGAAACCTCTGCACATCCCTGAAGCAATCATTCCCTCTTACTCACCATTTCCTGCCTCCTGTGGGTTAGGTGCGCTCTGTTTGGTATGGGAAACGTATGCTAAAGTGAAGACTGTAAACGCCTTCACTGTGTGGGAATAACTGTCTGGGTGAGACTATAAACAATGCAGCGTGTGTTAACTGTTGCCATTTTTGTCTTTTGAACAGTGTCCTTGACTACTGGACTGTCCGTATCATCCACTGGCCAGAGGCTACAAAACCTCAGGAAGAAGCCGCGAAAAAGCAAAGAAGACATGCTGAAAGCAGTTATGGATCACTCTGCCAGAGAGAGTAAAAAACTGCAGGAAAAAACTGCAGGACTGGAGGAAAAAACTCCAGGACTGGAGAGAAAGGGAAAGCAGGCTCCGCCAGAGAAATGCAGCGGCTAAGAAGAAAAGCACAAAGCAGCTGATAAGCATCCTGGCGTGCCAAGCGAACTCTATCCAGTCACTCGTAGCCATGCAGGCAGAGCACTAACGTGCCGGCCCCCACCATCCCAAAGCTCTTTCCCTTGTGCCCCAATGTCAGCTCAAAACCCCCTTCCCCAGCATCCAGGTTCTTACCACCACCAGCTGCCCCCAACACCTGTACGTTCACCAACCAGCCCTGAGAACTACGACCCTTACCCTCTGCACTCAACCCGCATCACCATGCAGTATTTTCATCCTGAAGTGCAGCAGTCATTGCACAGCACTCCAGACAGGACATATTCAAACCTGTGACTGTACAGTTCACCACCCCACCCCCCTGCCCTTTTAGGTTCCCAAAATGTTGTGTGTCTGTCAAGAAAGTTATTTTCTTTTCAATAAATGAATTCTTGGCTTTGAAAACAGTCTTTATTATTGCAGAAAGTGAAAGATACCATAGCCCAGGAAAGAAACAGGCACTGCAAATCATTTAGGAAAAACAGATTCCTACTAACATTGTAACCACTGCACTTCACTCCTGTGCAAGGCACCAAACATTACTGTTGGTTTTCAGCCTCAGATTCCTCCCTCAAGGCATCCCTAATCCTTTCAGCCCTGTGCTGGGCCTCTCTAGTAGCCCTGCTCTCTGGCTGTGCAAATTCAGCCTCCAGGTGTTGAACCTTGGAGGTCCATTCCTCACTGAATGTTTAACCCTTCTCTTCACAAATATTATGGAGGGTATAGCACGCGGATATAACCGCAGGGATGCTGCTTTCCCCCAAGTCTAGCTTCCCATACAGAGATTGCCAGCGCCCTTTTAAATGGCCAAAAGCACACTCCACAGTCATTCTGCATCGGCTCAGCCTGTAGTTGAACCGGTCCCTGCTCCTGTCAAGCTTCCCTGTATACGGTTTCATGAGCCAAGGCATTAACGGGTAAGCAGGGTCTCGAAGGATCACAATGGGCATTTCGATGTCCCCTATTGTGATCTTGCAGTCTGGGAAAAAAGTTCCGGCCTGCATCTTCCTGAACAGGCCACTGTTCCGAAAGATGCGTGCATCATGCACCTTTCCAGGCCAGCCTGTGTTAATGTCAATGAAATGTCCATGGTGATCCACAAGCGCCTGGAGAACCATAGAGAAATACCCCTTCCGAGTAATGTACTCGGATGCTAGGTGGGATGGTGCTAGACTAGGAATATGCGTCTCATATATCGCCCCTCCACAGTTAGGGAAATCCATTTGTGGAAAGCCATCCACAATGTCCTGCATGTTCCCCAGAGTCATGGTTCTTCTTAGCAGGATGCGATTAATGGCCCTGCAAACTTGCATCAACACGATTCCAATGGTCGACTTTTCCACTCCAAACTGGTTCGTGACCGATCGGTAGCTGTCTGGAGTTGCCAGCTTCCAGACTGCAATAGCCACCCGCTTCTCCACCAGCAGGGCAGCTCTCAATCCTGTGTCCTTGTGCCGCAGGGTGGGGGTGAACTCCTCACACAGTCCCATGAAAGTGGCTTTTCTCATCCGAAAGTTCTGCAGACACTGCTCGTCATCTCAGACTTCCATGATGATGTGATCCCACCACTCAGTGCTTGTTTCCCGAGCCCAAAAGCGGCGTTCCATGGTGCTGAGCATTTCTGTGAATGCCACAAGCAATTTAGTGTCACACACGTCACGCGATTCAATATCATTGTCGGACTCCTCACTGTCACTTTGGAGCTGAAGGAATAGCTCAACTGCCAAACGTGATGTGCTGGCGACACTCATCAGCAAAGTCCTCAGCAGCTCGGGCTCCATTTTCCACAGAAATCGCGCTGCACAGAAACCGTTGAGAGACTCACAATGGCGCCAAACATGGATGAAAAAACAGGGATTGCTGGGATACGAAGCGATGCATCACGGGGCCTTGGGACAGGAAGCAGAATGACCCGCACCCTTCCGTCCCCTTCCCACAACCCACGGCGCCAAAATGGGATGAGGTGCTCTGTGGGATAGCTGCCCACAATGCACCACTCCCAACAGCGCTGGAAATACTGCAAATGTGGCCACACTGCAGCGCTGGTAGCTGTCAGTGTGGCCACACTGCAGCGCTTTCCCTACACCGTTGTACGAAGACAGCTGTAACTCCCAGCGCTGTACAGATGTAAGTGTAGCCATGGCCTTAGGCTTGTGGGACTCGGGCTAAGGGGCTGTTTAATTGTAATGTGGCTGTTCAGGCTTAAGTGCAGGGTCCCACCTGCGAGCCTGATGGCATGGGCCACCATAGGTTTTTGCTGCAGTGTAGACATATATACCCTTTCAGTCCATGAACAGAGAAGCCTACCTGCATTGCGAGAAAAGACTACAGTCGTTACATCGTGAACTGAAGAATCTACCTATTTCTTTAAAGCCCAACCAAGCATGGTCAAGAGCGGTACTGGAATCAACAACAACGACTTGTTTGTTTAAATATAAGATTATTTGCAGAATCTGGGCCTTAATTTCTAATTTTAGTGTTCATTTTTGATTGTCACTGTCAGTCCATAAATACTAATTGGGACAAACTTACCTTACCTTAAATGGAACCATGTTTGGACAAAAAAATATTTTCTCATGGTAGAAGAATAGAATTAAGCAAATTTAACGCTTTGTAATCATGCCTGAATAACTATATGTATTACATTTGTTAAATTTGTGTATTAGTTATGATAAATATTGAGCATCCCAAGTTAGACTTCAGACATTCAGTTCTTGTTATTTCCTGTCATGGAAGTATTTGTGTTACTTTCCATAACTTGCTTTTGTTTTCCAATTTTATTTTGGTTAATAAAACTGGTAAGTACAGAGGAAGTCCTGAGTCTTTAGATAGAGTAACATGAATTTCAGGTGAACTCTTGACAAAAATGTTTGGTCAAATTAAAATTTTAGCGACTGCATCTCATACCTGTATACTTTACAAACTTATTGAGGAAGTTCTGTCTATAATAAAAATGGCTGTTTCTGCTCTTAGAATTACACTGCTGGCAATCTTTTTTTTAAAAAGTCCCTTTATAGATCTTACATCCCTTTCTAACTAGGATACTGTAATCTCAGTAGCCAGACCTAATTTCTGTTCGGATAACTACATGTTGCCTATCTAAGTTCTCCCTGCAATTTCAAGTGGATCTGGTATTCTTCACTTCCTGTCCTAAACTTGTCTGTGTGTTTTATGGCCTGATCTGTGAGGCTACAGGTTATAGGGTAACCTGGACCCTATTGTTCATCAGCACACACACAGTGCTATAGAAATGCAGTGTCAGACCAGAAGCAGCTATTCTCCAAATTTATTTTAGGTACACAGAGGGGTATTGCAGAGTGGGAGATTGCAAATGGGGCTAATGAGCAATGTCTTAATTATACTGAAACTGGGACAACAGCTCTTTTGTTTCAGTATAATTGCCTGGGGCAAAATGAGGACATTCTTCCAGATCACTCTGGGGCCTCTTCAGAGTGCTCAGATACTATGATGATCTGTGCATATAGTTGGGTCTATGGTTAATCTGCATAAATAATTGCAAAAGTCCTAGTGTTATCTAGCCTTACTTAACTTGTTTCAAGTAGTCAGAAAACTGAATTTTTGTTCCACTGGAAATCTTTTTCGTTCTGAATTAGAACCAAAAGCCCAACTATTATAATTTTTGTTCTACAGGAAATTTTGTTTTGGATTATTTAAATATTTAGTTTTGATGTTAAATCAGTGTTTCAAAGCAAAGCATGTTTATCTTATAGATACTATTGAAATATTAAATATAATATATAAATCAATATCCTAATATAACTTGTCAAAAATAATCAAAATGGTGTTGTTTAAACAAATTCACCTTATTGAAATAAACATTATTATTGAAACAGTCTAGACAATTTAATTTCAATTTTTTTTCCACTCAAAAGCCCCATCCTGCTCCTGTTGTGCCCAGCTTCCTTTTCCAGCTACCCCACAGTGTCTCCCTCAGACACAGCCCCCAGCCCCTGCCCAGTCACCTCTACATCCCTAGCTTCCCTTAGCTGCCTCTACCTCGGTTATCCCTCTCACCTGCCCAGTCACCCCCACTTTCCTTAGCTGTCACCCTTACAACACCAGCTTTCCTTAGCTGTCACCATCATCTGCCCAGCCGCTCCCACAACCCCAGCTTCCCCAAGCGAATGCAGTCCCTCTTACAGTCTTCAGCTGTCCTGACTGCCCTGTGTTACCCAGATAGCCCAGGCCCACTACTCCCATCCCTCAGCATTCACCAGCCTGCTGTAGTAGAATCCTACTACTACACTGTCACGGTTTTTTCTGTCTCATTGTCCTACCCTTGCTACCCATGGGACAGAGTGTATTAAGATGAAAATTACGGTAATTTACAAACTATTAGCAAATAATTTAATGAGTTAAAGAATTAAATAAGTTCATGGAGGACAGGTCCATCAATGGCTACTAGCCAAGATTGTCAGGGACAGAACCTCATGCTCTGGGTGTTCTTAAACCTCTCACTGCCAAAAGCTGGGAGTGGGAGTGACAGGGGATGGATCACTCGATACATTGTGGTGTTTTGTTCATTTCCTTTGAAGCATCGGGCATCACCCACTGTCAGAGGTCAGGATACTGGGCCAGATGGACCATTGGTCTGACCCCGTATGGCCATTCTTATAAATTAACTTGCATATTTGCAAATAATTTGCACGAATAATAAATATCACATACAATGCTGGGCAAAACTTAGCAGCTATGAGAGCCCCAGCTGTTGTGGGGTGGCAGAAGATGCAGAAATTCATAGTAATATGTTGGACACTCCTTCATTCTTCCCCTTCCTCCCAAAAATGGTGGGTGCTAGTGCAGAACAGGCCTTATCTAAAATGTTCTTGCTGGGGTCTTGCCAAATTCTATTGCAGGGGGAATATGCACCACCCCCTGCCAGTATATTATTGCAGCGCTGGTATGATGCCTCATCCCCTCCCTCCATGAAAATGTTTTTTTTTGTTACTGCATCCTCAAAATACTACTGTGGGGGATTCCCGTCCTTCCCCCAAATGCTATTGCTTCTCCCGCACACACACAGAATACCGTTTGACAGTGATGGAAAGAAAAGCAAATCTAATATCCTTATTTTTCTACTTCTCTAAAGCATTAGTGCAGCAGCTCTCCTCATACACAGGCTTCTTGGGGAGTGCATATGTGGTTTCCAGAGCAATGAATGCTGATGTCATCATGCTGGTGCATGTCAACAGCAAGTCCCAGGATGTGTAAACACACTTCCTCAGCCTGCATAGGAATTAGCATATTAAAAGAATCTGTAAAACTGGAGAATTACAAATTAGATTTAAAAACAAATTTCACACTGAGATTTCTAAGTAACAAAACTGGGGGGGGGAATATTTTAAAAAATATGGTTTTAAAATAGTCTAGCTCCCTTTAACAAAAATTAAAAAATCTTCAGAATAATTACTAAATGCCTGATTTGTAATCATAAATGAATCTATACCACTGGGAGCAATAGTACATGGTAAGCTGTAAAAGTGTTGGCCGGTATTAAAAAAAAAATCCCACTGCATATACATTTTCCTTCTTTTACTCCACATGTGCGATTTATCCTCAGAAAACCACATCTGCCTAGGCAATATTCCTACATCACCATGCAAACTTAATACCATCCCTGTCTGCAGTGGTTTTGAAGATATGGGTAAAACCCTGGCCCCAGTGAGGTCAATTGGAGTTTTGCCTTTGATTTCAGGATTTCATCCCTGGTCTTTAGTTATATAATCATATGCTATGTCTCAAATAATACAATTTAATATTTATACAGTTTTTCGTGTGGTTTTGCTGGCAGTGGTAGTGCTAGTTGTAAGGAGGCTGTGCAGAAGATAAGTTTGCCCAACATGGTATGGAATTCACCAGGTGGGAGTGCCAGCGTAGCAGCATGTAGGTGGAAGAAAGGAGTATGGTGCAAGATCAAGGAACTGGTACTGCAAAAATTCTTCTACCCTCTGCTCTGTAGGTGAGCTTAATTAGGGACTGTGACTCCTCCTTGAACTGTTGAACTAGGGCATGCTCTGCAAGAGTAGATTTTCAGCTGCTTGAGGGCTGCAGGGAGTGGGATCCCCCCACCCCCATTTAACTCTTGTATATGTAACCAGTGCCGAACATGCCTGCTTGGACTGGCTGCTGGGCAAAGGATTCAGAGTCTTAATGAGAACTTTAGGAGATGTGCAGGTTTGCTACATGGTTAGGTGTGAAGCCCAGTTAACATACTCTGAAAACTTGGTGGTTCATTGTCTAAAAAAAATAAAACCAAAACATACTGAGTGTACGCAAATCCTCATAACTCAGCAAAATCTCAGCCAGTGTTTGCCAGCACACTCAACCCCTTCCTCATTAAGAAAATTACATTTTCAAAACAATGACTTTATTCTATTTTCCACTTTTGGAAGCTTGCCAGGAACCTTATGCTGTTTGTAAACTGTGGCAGTTCACCTTTAATGTAAACGTCAGATGTTTTTTGCACTTGCATACTCAAAAAATGCCTTAAATTTAGAAATTCAAACCTGGCATATTCTTGCTTTTAAATGAGTATTGAAAACTCTACTGCATTAGTTGAAAACATGGCTTTGAAATAAAGTCATAAATGTTTGAAAATGACATACTGAACATGCACAATATTTCTCTTTCCGTAATAAAAACAACCTTGCATCATACTGAGTTCAGCTGGAAATGTCTAAAAACAGATGAATAGGGCATAGATGGCAAGTTGTCCTTCTCATGCCTGACTAGACGGCCTCATAGTCCCACGCCTTGTTGGTATAAATTATGTGATTTTTTTAATATATGAACACTGGATTCCACACTTATTTCAAATCCTGAGTAATATGCTCTCCAAAGAACCTTATACAGATACTCTTAAATGCACCCAATTGTGAAAAGGACAGGAAGAACTTGTGCAGTTGCCATTGGATGAAGAATTCCTTCTGTTAGAAAGGTGTCTGTTAGAAAGGTCTCTTGGGTTACATCTATGCTTAAAAGTTTTGCAGGCTTAGCTATGCTGATTAGAGGGTGATTTTTTTTTTTAATTACATGCCTATGCTGCCAAAAGCCCCAGTGTGGACAAAGTTCTATTAGCAACAAATGTTTTTGGTGTTATAGCTTACTGAGCTCACCAAACCAACATAAGCTATACTACCAAAGCACTGTTTGGTTGGTATAACTGCATGTACACTAGGAGGGTTTTGCCAGCAAAGCTATGTTGGCAAAGTTCTTAAGTCTAGACAAGGTCTTAGTGTGAAAATTAAAGTTGGTGTGAGGAAAAGAGGGAATTGGTCACCATTTTAGATTGATTGATTGGCTGGTACCTACTCCAGGCCCTAAAACGGTTGTGGAACCCTCATTGGTTATTGAAAGAAATCATCAATACGTAGGTCAACTTTCCTCCAACAGTTAATGGTGTCCCTTTTGGGCACCAGTTCCATGAGAACAATAGGACAGTTCTGAGGACCACTGATTGGTGGGTCCCAGAATTGAATCCATTATCTGCACCAGGATTCCTATTTGGCAGTGTGTCATAGACCAGGTATTACAGATTATTTCTGGGGCTCATTGTTACTTGGGCAATATACTGGTCACAAGAACTAATGACGAAGAGCACCTTATAAACCTCCAGAAGGCACTGACGAGGCTGTCTGACGGTGGTCTTAGAGCAAATAAGGAAAATGTGAATTTTTCAAAGATTCAGTTATGGCCATACCATTAATATAATTTGCAAAATAACAAGACAAAGTTGAAGCTATCCTTAAATCACCTCAACCTCAAAATGTGTCACAATTACATGCCTTTCTAAAGCTGATAAATTTTTACTACAGATTCTTGCCTAACATAGTGAAATTGTTACATCCTGTAAACAGACTATTAAACAGTGGACAGAAATGCACACTGCACCAATGCTTTAGATGAGGCCAAGAAGTTTACAGCATCTGAAAGGAGCCTTACACACTACAATACCTCTTTCCCCTGTGGAATAGGCACAGTAATTTCACATGTGATGGAAGATCCTACTGAAGACCAACTTTTCTTTTAGGGCTGTCAAGCGATTTAAAAAAACTAATTGTGATTAATTGCTTGATTAAAAAAATTAATCATGATTAATTGTGCAATTAAACACACTGTTAAACAATAATATTATTTATATAAATATTTTGGATGGTTTCCACATTTTCAAATATATTGATTTCAATTACAACTCAGAATCCAAAGTGTAGAGTGCTCACTTTATATTTATTTTTTATTACAAGTATTTGCACTGTAAAAAAAAACAAAAGATATAGTATTTTTCAATTCACCTAATACAAGTACTGCAGTGCAATCTCTTTATTATGAAAGTTGAACTTACAGATCTAGAATTATGTACAAAAAAAACTGCATCAAAAATAAAACAATCTAAAACTTTAAAGCCTACAAATCCACTCAGACTTACTTCTTGTTCAGCCACTTGCTCAGACAAACAAGTTTGTTTACATTTGCAGAAGATAATGCCCACGTAATGTTTACAATGTCACCTGAAAGTGAGAACAGGCATTCATGTGGTACTGTTGTAGCCGGCGTTACAAGATATTTTGTGCCAGATGTGCTAAAAAATCATATGTCCCTTCATGCTTTAATCATCACTCCAGGGAACATGCGCCCATGCAGATGATGGGTTTTGCTCCTTAACAATCTAAAGCAGTGCAGACTGACCATGTTCATTTTCATCATCTAAGCCAGATGCCACCAGCAGAAGGTTTGTTTTTCTATTTTGATGGTTCAGATTAATCTCTCTTGGATTTTGGAAGTCACTTCAGATTCTTAAATCTTGGGTCTACTGCTGTCGCCAGGAGTGTAAGTAACTTAAAGGACTTACCAATACTCCGGAGTCCTTAGGACGGGGCAGGGCCTCTACTGGAAGAGGCGTGGTCTCTACCAGAAGAGGCTGGGCCTTTAAATACCCAGGTGCTTTAAATCAGGATTTAAAGGGCCCAGGGCTGGGGCTGTGGTAGCAGCAGCTGGGAGCCCCGAGCCCTTTAAATCACCCCCAGAGCAACCAGCTGCAGAGATGGCTAGGAGTCCCAGGGTGATTAAAGGGCCAGGGGCTCCAGCTGCTACTACCACAGTGGAGCCCCTGGCACTTTAAATCACCATCAGAGGGGACCCTGGCCTCTGGCGGAGCTTTAAAGGGCTCGGGGATCCACTGCACTAGCAGCAGCCGGGAGCCCCTGGCCCTTTAAATCACTGCCAGAGCCCCACTGCCAGTACCCCAGGGCTCCAGCAGCAGGCTCATGGTGATTTAAAGGAACCCAGAGGGTAGCAGCAGTGGGAGCCCTGAGCCCTTTAAATCGCCACCAGAGCCGCGCTGCCGAAGCCCGGGGGTAACGGCGACGGTGCTCCAGCAGCAAGTTAAAGGACCCGGGGCTGTAGTGGTGGCCGAGCCCCTGGCCTGTTAAATCGCCGCCACCACTACCCCAGGGCTCCGGTAGGCTCTGGGGATGATTTTAAATGGCCCGGGGTGGTAGCAGCTACCAGAGCCCCGGACCCTTTAAATCGTCCCCGGAGCCCTGGGGAGGCAGCAGCGGGGCTCTGGCAGCTATTTTAAGGGCCGGCATGGTAGGGGCTGCTGCAGCCCCGGACCCTTTAAATAGTCGCCAGAGCCCCACCGCAGCTACCCCAGGGCTCCAGCAGGCCCCAGGGATGATTTAAAGGGCCCAGGGTGGTAGCTGCAGCAGGCGCCCTGGGCCCTTTATATCACTGCCTGAGCCCCGCTCTTCCCCAGGGCTCCAGCAGCAGGGATCTGGCAGCAATTTAAAGGGCCCAGGGCTCCAGTCACTGCTGGGAGCCCCAGGCCTTTTAAATTGCTGCCAGGGAAAGCTGATCTGCCCCGGTACGGCACACAGGCTCTTGCCAGTATGCCGTACTGGGACGTACCGGCTTACTTTCACCTCTGGCTGTAGCTATCTTTAGAAATTTCATATTGGTACTTCTTTGCATTTTGTGAAATCTGCAGTGAAAGTGTTCTTAAAATGAACAACGTGCAGGGTTATCATCTGAGATTGCTATTGCATGAAATATATTGCAGAATATGAGTAAAACACTGAGCAGGGGACATACAATTCTCTCCCAAGGAGTACAGTCACAAATTTAATTAAAGCATTATTTTTGTAATGAGTGTCATCAGCATGGAAGTAGGTCCTCTGGAATGGTGGCCACGACATGAAGGGGCATATGAATGTTTAGCATAACCGGCACGTAAATACCTTGCAATGCTGGCTACAAAAGTGCCATGCGAATGTCTGTTCTTGCTTTCAGGTGACATTGCAAAGAAGAAGCAGGCAGCATTATCTCCCATAAATGTAAACAAACTTGTTTATCTTAGCGATTGCCTGAAGAAGAAGTAGGACTTAGTGGACTTGTAGGTTCTAAAGTTTTGCACTGGGTTTTTTTGGAGTGCAATTATGTAAAAAAAAAAAATCTACATTTGTAAGTCGTACTTTCACTATAAAGAGATTGCACTATAGTACTTGTATGAGGTGAACTGAAAATACTATTTCTTTTATCATTTTTACAGTGCAAATATTTGTAATAAAAATAGTATTAAGTGAGCACTGTATACTTTGTATTCTGTGTTGTAACTGAAAGCAATACATTTGAAAATGTAGAAAAACATCCAAAATATGTAATAACTTTGAATTGGTATTCTATTGTTAACAGTGCGATTAATTAAGATTAATGTTTTTAATCACGATTTATTTTTTTGAGTTAATCGCATTAGTTAACTGCGATTAATCGACAGCCCTAAAAATCATATACGTCTGCAAATGGCTTTTTTTTGTGTTTGGCTGCATGTACATGGTTAATTTTGTGTTTCTATTTGTGTGTACTCCTACTGATTGCATTTGATATTCAAATGGGTCCTGTGTTTATTTGGAAAATTGGTAATCCTCTCTGTTTGGTAACACCTGTATACACATTAACTTTTGCACAATGATTCTCCTGCAGTTTTCCCCTAGACTTGTGAGAGGTTAATCCTATCTCAACTTTGTTTAAAAAGAGGGGTGGAAGATGAAGATGGTCTGCAAATCTGTGTACCTTGATCAAAGACTATTGGCCTATAACTTTGGTATTTTTATTATCTACACAGGAATATTTACCAGTATAATTATATCAGTATAGTTATACCTGTGTAACTCCCTGTATAGAAACTCTTATGTTGCTTCAGAAGTGGTATAAACTAAACTGGAAAAAGGCATTCTGACCCCAGAATGTGCGTGTTCAGGGAGGGAGATATGGTGATATAAATTATAGCAGCACATATCAGTATAGTTATGCCAGTAAATTTCCCCATTCAAGCCCTGAATCTTTAACTCATTGTCTGCAGACTGAAAATGTTCGGCTAGATGCAATCTGCAGTTTTCCCCATTACTGTGAGGCATTTTTCAAAAGTCCCTCTTAATGGAGGGCAGTGAGAACTTGTATACAGAACTTGGCTTTTCAAGCATTTTAACCCCATCTAATATTACCCATCTAATATTACAAATATTTTTCCTGTCCTCTTCCTCCCCTGTACCAGTGACATACCTGTCACTATCTTCCAGCTGTCAAATTTCCCTTGATTTCCTCCAATGACAAGTCAACCCCCACCCTCTCCCAAGATTACACGTTATAGAATAGGCAAATACGTATATTTCAGTGTGTTATTAGATAAGTTGAACATATGGTTAGATGAATGTTCATGCACCTGCACTGAATACACGATGTGATCACAATCATTGGCAGCATGTATAAGAGGTCAGAGGAGGCTAAGCGTCCCCAAAAGGCTGTCCATGCAGGGGGGAAATGCTGTGGATGCAGCACAGGTCACCCCTCTGGAGCCACACCAGCTCACCGTCGCCTTTGGACTTCCTCCTCCTCAGCTCCCGCTTTCCTCCTCCTCCTCCTGCCTTGTTGAACTGGGCTCTGAAGTGTCCATGGTCACCCCCAAGTATCACATCCAGCTCTTTGTAGAAATGGCAGGTCATGAGGGGAGCACCAGAGCAGCGGTTTGCCTCGTGGGCTTTGTGGTAGGCATTCCGCAGCTCCTTGACTTTAACCCTGCACTGCAGTGCGTCCTGGTCATGGCCCCTTTTCATCATGTCCCTTGATATCTGCCCGAAGGTATCGTAATTCCTACGGCTGGAGCGCAGCTGGGACTGGACAGCTTCCTCCCCCGAAACACTGATGAGATCCAGCACCTCGCCATTGCGTGGAGGCATAGTCACCTGGAAAGATTCACTGAGAGCATTCCACACCTGGCTGAGCAAACAGGAAGGAGATTTTCAAAATTCCCAGAGAATTTAAAGGGCGGGTCTGACAGTCAGTCACCTGAGGGCAGGGCAGTAGAGTTCAAAGGGATAACCAGAGTGGCTAGAACAGGCATTGTGGGACACTTCTGGAGGCCGAGCAGAGCGCATTAACAGACCAGAGCATCCACACTGGCACTGCAGCGCTCCAGCGGGGGCGCATCAAACCTTATTTCACTTGCCAAAGTGGAGTACCAGGAGCGATCCAGCCGTGGAGTCCGGGCGGTCTACATGCCTTGCCAGTATGGACGTGTCGTGAGTTAGAGCGCACGGGGTTGCTTTAATGCGCTCTAATTCACAAGTGTAGCCATGCCATTATGCAATTTACACTGACACAACTTTACCCTGACTTCTCAAAGTGGAAAAATTAAACACATGCATAAATGTTCACAGGATTGGGTCTTAAGTATGAGACGAGAGACTACTCTTGGATACAACAAACAGATGAGAAGAGTGCAAGCTCATAGTAAGTTGATTATGATTATAAAAAGCACAGGTCAAAAGCAGTGGTCATAACTCTCTATTGCCAACAGTTCTGTAGGGATTACAAGAGAGGTGAGTTTTAAGGTCTAATCAGAAGGTAGGTGGATAATATGATACCTTTGTGGATATTTACAGGGAGAAATCTCAATGAATAAGGTACAACACCGAAACAAAATGAAAAAACAAGGGGAGAATTAAATGTAAAACTATTTTAATACAACACTGAAGATGAAAGTATTTGAGGATTATGGTCTCTTTATAATGTAGAAAGAGGGCCTGAAATGTTTGCTTTTTTCCTGCTTTATTTCTAACTCTCCCAGCTCGTCAGACATTCAGGTCATGGGGAAAATGGGATGGCTGGCTGGAACTCTGACATTAAAAGTGCCAAGCAAGACAATCCTGAGCAACTGAAAGGGGGAGGTATTTTTAGTTAGATTAAAGATCTTGTTTTAAGGTCTATTTAATTCAAATGCTTAATAGGTGTAATAAAAGAGTCTTCATACACATCCCCATCCATTCTACTGAGGGATAAGGAAGGTTTTGCTCCACTTCCCTGATCTTCCAAGGAGTCATCGAGCAAAAACTCGGAAGAAAACATTTTATATTACTGGTATTCCTAAATAAATAACAATAAAACAAACAAATTAAAAACAAACAAACAAAAACTACTATCAGGTCTTCCTTATATTTCTTGAGAAACAAAAATATAGCTTCAGTCATTTTCTCCCTCATCCCCCATTTAAGATTTAAATCCATGGAAGTCAGGATGTTCAAATTTTCAGGTACAATGTAGCCGCCATATTGCACACACAAAATATGGAGCATTTCAGTCACTGTTCTTGCTGTTAGATGTGTGCTTTACTTATAAGCAACTAGGGTGACCAGGTAGCAAGGGTGAAAAATCAGAACGGGGTAGGGGGTAATTGGCACGTATAAAAGACAAAGCCCCAAATATTGGGACATCTGGTCACCCTATAAGCAACATTGGTAGTTCAAAAAAAACAAACAAAAAAACAGGAGTACTTGTGGCACCTTAGAGACTAAGAAATTTATTTGAGCATAAGCTTTCGTGGGCTATAGCCCACTTCATCGGATGCATAGACTGGAACATACAGCAAGAAGATATTTATACATATAGAGAACATGAAAAGGTGGAAGTAGCCATACCAACTGTAAGAGGCCAATCAATTGAGATGAGCTATCATCAGCAAGAGAAAAAAAAACTTTCGGAGTGATAATCAAGATGACCCACAGAAGGTCTGAACATACTTAACATGGGGAAATAGATTCAATGAGTGTAATGGCCCAACCATTCCCAATCTCTGTTCAAACCTAAAGTTAATTGTATTTAATTTGCATATTAATTCAAGTTCAGCAGTCTCTCTTTGGAATCTGTTTTTGAAGTTTTTTTGTTGCAAAAATTGCCACCTTTAAGTCTGTCACTGAGTGGTTAGAGAGGTTGAAGTGTTCTCCCACTGGTTTTTGAATGTTATGATTCCTGATGTCAGATTTGTGTCCATTTATTCTTTTGCGAAGAGACTGTCCGGTTTGGCCAATGTATTTGGCAGAGGGGCATTGCTGGCACATGATGGCATATATCACGTTGGTACATGTACAAGTGAATGAGCCCCTGATGGCATGGGTGATGTGATTAGGTCCTATGATGGTGTCACTTGAATAGATATGTAGACAGAGTTGACATTGGGCTTTGTTGCAAGGACAGGTTCCTGGGTTAGTGTTTATGTTGTATGGTGTGCGGTTGCTGGTGAATATTTGCTTCAGGTTAGGGGGCTGTCTGTAAGCGAGGACTGGTCTGTCTCCCAAGATCTGTGAAATGGTATTTCAGTTTTTAGTAGTTTATATTTAACACAATATTGTACTATATTTACTTTTTTCTCTCTCCTCCCTCTTCCCCCCCCCCCCCCCCCCGCTGCTGCCTGATCATGTACTTCCGGTTTCAAATGGGGTGTGTGGTTGACTGGTCAGTTTGTAACTCTGGTGTTCATAACTCTGAGGTTCTATTGTATAGTCAATTGCTTGATCACACTTTGATTCATTATGAAATATATTCAAGAGGCAAATTAACCAATACCTGTCAGGTTTATTACTATAAGCCAATAATAATATAATACAGGGGAAAGGTTCAATAAAATACCAGTCTCTGGGAACCCATCTTGCACTGTGTTGTCATATTCACCCTATACAGAAGGTATGCTCCCTAAGTTAAAGGCTTAAAGCCATCTTTTTATATTTTTCCTGATTACACGTAAATGGTGTGGTGCACATCATATGAAACTAAATTAAACAAATCACCATTTTTCTGGTACCATGGTGTACTTTTTATCTCTTTGTTCTGAACATCTGCATTCCAGCTACCCTGGAGTCTGAAGGCACCTCCAAGTTTTGTACCAGAGTAGAACATACACGTATCTAGCCCTTTTCCTTTAGGATATTCCAGTAGTATAATAAAGTACTCATCTGTCCTGATCTTGACAGCTTCCCTATTTGCTCAAGCAAAAACTTAACTTCAGTGAATGCAAAGGGTTATAGGATACTTCGTGTAAGTGACAGGGTTATATAAAAAGCATAGGCCAATTTAGACTATATAACTGCTGTTCAATTACTGTTTGTGCTTAATGTTATTTATGTGTAATACATTCTAATAGCAACCTACTATTGCTGTCAGTTATTCAAGTAGCAGAGGTCTGTGCGGTGGATCTAAAGGGTCTATCTAACCTTGCTGATGAATCACATAGTTATTAATATGATGCCACTGATGGAATTTTTTTCATTTTGCTTTTTTTAAAATGTAGAGAATTGCATGCAAACTATGTTAAAATAACTTAATATGGGTGCAAAGTAAAGTAATCAAAAGTTAGACCCCTTGTGTGTATGCATCATCATGCAGTCTTTAATCACCTACTACTTTTTCCATCACACCCTTGCCTCATTCACTGCACAGGATGGATGATAATCATTAAATGAGCAGCTATTCAATATTTTGTTTTATTCTCATTGTTCACTATATGGCCCCATGCCTTCTTTATTGCACACTATTCAAACTCTGCTCTGAAGACAGAATTGTTAATTTCCTCATGGGCTTTTCTATAGTGCGTATAGTTAAGACTATATTTTAGTCACAGGTATTTTTAGTAAAAATCATGGACAGGTCACGGGCAGTAAACCAAAATTCATGGCCTGTGACCTGTCCATGACTTTCACTGTATACCCCCAACTAAAAATTGGTGGGGGGCAGTCAAGGGGTGCTGTGGATGTGGTCCAGGACCCCTGCAGGTGCTAGGGGGTGCATTGCTGGTGTTGGGGGGGATTGGGGGGGCTCAAAGGCTCCCTACCAGGCTCCACTTGTCCCCGCAGCTCCGCAGGGGGGCTCTCCAATCGCTGTTGCCGCCACAAATGCTGGTCAGCAGGGGCAGCTCCCATTGGACAGGAACGGCAGCCAATGGGAGCTGCAGGGGCATGGCTTGTGAGTGCAGGCAGTGTGCAGAGCCCCCTGGACCCTCCTCCACCTATGCCAGTGGGAGCTTGGGAGCCCCCCATCCCAAGGTAAGAGCCCCTGCAACCCCAGCCACTAGCCCTGCCACTAGCCACTAGCCCCCTCCTACACACTAGCCACTAGCCCTGCCACTAGCCCCTGCAACCCCAGCCACTAGCCCCGCCACTAGCCCCCTCCTACACACCTAAACTACTGCTGCTGGCCCAGGAGCTGTCTGGCTCAGGCAACTCCTGAGCCAGCACCAGTTGCTGCAGAGGTCATGGAAAGTTATGGAATCCATGACTTCTGTGACAGACATGCAGCCTTATAGTACCTGAGAGCTTCATAGACTTTAATTCGTTGTTATGCTGGGGGCTGGGCAATCATACTACCTGCTTGAAGTTGTTGGTCATGATAGAAGCCGTCCATTCAGGCTAAATGAGGAAACAATAAAATACCTTTATTTAGTGATAGCTGAAACAACGGAAAACCTCTGCCCAAGGACTAGACCTCATGCAAGCCTGGGCAGTGGCTGAGCCACGCAGTCCCAGGGCTTTTCTGGGAATTTGATAAATGCAAGGGTGGAGGATTAAATAGATTTTAAGTGTGTGAGGGGGAAGGAGCAGAACACTAGACAAGCATATAGCTAAGTCAGCAAGGAAACCCTGGACACATCCAGAGAAGGACTTGTATCATGACCTTGAGGAAAAGCTTTTGGGCAGACTGCTGGCTGAAAAGAATCAGGGAACTGAGATGAGAGCAAAGAAAAGTCTACTGTTGTTTGATTCCTACTGAGTTCAGAGATAAAGGATTTTATGTACATTCTTTGTAAATAAACACGATTGCATCAGAGAAATACTAGACTCTATCATCAAATTCTTCTAATGGAAACAACCCACAAGACCCCACATTTTGGCTAACTGCTCTGGTCAAAAGGGGAAATATATCCACACTTCTGTGAGGTGAAGGAGTAAAATCTCTTTTTTACAGATGAGGAGCTCATGCACAAAGAGATTCAGATAAAAAATGTTTACTAATTTTGGGTGCCCAATTTGAGATGTCTAGGTCCTGATTTTGTTCAGAGTTCTTAACAGTACGCAGCACTTTATATACTCAAACATGCCACCCTGTGACCTATTTGCAGCTGTGAGTGCTCAGCAGTCCTCCAAATCAGTCTCAAACTGGGCACCCAGAAAATGAGGAATACACAATTAGTAACCAACTCTGAAAAGTTTGGTTTAATTGACTTGCCTAGCATCATTCACGACATACCTTCCAACTTGTGCAACAAATGAGGCAGGGATCCCATAAAGCTTCACTGCATAAACCTAATTCATCACCAGAGCAGGTCGATCCCACACACTAAATCAGACAGGGATCCTGTGGAAAAAATAGTATGTGTCCATGTAATTAAAGATCATATAATGCATACACACAAAGGGACTGAATTTAGGTTGCACAGGCAATCTTAATTCTGGCATTTTGAGTGCTTGACTTTGTAACATTAATGTTCTTTTAATGTAGTTCTTGTGCTTAATATATGCAGATTGTGCATGCATATCATGATGCACACATCTGTACAATGTAGTCAAGTTAACATTTATGTGAAACTTCTTAATTTTCTTACTTGTGGATGTAAATCCACATATTTTAATATCACAGTCTTACCTTGTATTATTATATAGAGCAGCATCTTTTCTAATGTTTTGTAGCTGTATGTAACAGCAATGCAGGAGTAACAAACATCAGCAACCAACACACAAGGATAAAAGACAGTAAAGATCAAGTCCTGATCCTGCAAGCAGAGCTGTGTGAGTGGATCTTGGAATCCACAGGGAGCCCCATTAGAGCCAATGGTTTTCTGTATGGGATTCAAGATTCTATCCATTTGAATCTACTTGCAGGATCAAAAGGCCACAGTCTAGTCAAAGCCTGAATTCAAGTAGCTTTTTATTTAAGACATTCCATATTTTTTTTTAAAGGAGAGTTTTCCATTCCTCCTCTCAGAAACCCTCTTGTAATCTGATAGATTTCAGTAGAATTACAGAACTTTGGAAATATAACTGTTATAAAGTGATATATAAAAGTAAATAATTGGAGATATACCAATCTCCTAGAACTGGAATGGACCTTGAAAGATTATTGAGTCCAGCCCCCTACCTTCACTAGTAGGGCCAATTTTTGCCCCAGATCCCTAAGTAGCCCCTTCAAAGATTGAACTCACAACCCTGGCTTTAACAGGCTAATGCTCAAACCACTGAGCTATCTCTCCCCCTCCCCAATATACCATTGTGTATGTGCCCTTCTCTTTCTGTCGTAATAATATACATCTTCATCAAACACTACTGCATTCAGCAGTAAGAGGGGTGACCACCTGCCCCCTCTTTTAAGGGATGGCCCCAATTAGATGTTTACCTTTCATCCATGTCAATTTAGAGTGCGTCTTATCCTGTACTTCTGCAATATCTATGCAAAGGCTTGCAGCGTGCTACAACCGTTTAGTTTTGTACCATGACTCAAGCATGCAGGGCTGTCCCTGACAATAAGCTTTGTCCTGCTTTTCTCTGTGGCTGCTCTTTACTTCCCTGAAACGCAGGCTCTCACGCTGACGGTAAGGGCATCGTACACCATCCTCCAGAGTGTACTCAAGTGGGAGTATTTGCATGCATTATTGCAGGATCCTGCGGTGTCTTTTGGAACAAAAACAACAACGCACGGACAAGTCTGTTAGCCCAGTGTTGTCGCTCAGCGGCCCTGCCCCATGCTCGGTAGAGCCGGGAAGGGAGGCTCAGCCCCCTGGCCCGGTGCTGGTGGCTGAAGGCGGCTTTGCTTCAGTCCCGAAGTCTCGCTGTTCTGCGCCCGCCTTGGCTGGCGGCGAGGCGGAGGCTGCGCTGGGTACCACGCGCGCCGGGGAGCCGAGGGTGGGCGATGCTCGAGGCGTTGCAGAGCCAGTGCGTCAGATGGGAGGGGAGCAGAGCGGGAGCGGGAGCGGGGGGCGGCAGCAGGGATGAGCTGCTCAGGCGCCGGCGGTGAGGGGGGCAGAAGGTGAGAGGCGGGACGCTGCTGGTAAAGCCGGGCGCTGCAGCCTCCATTCATTCCCCGACCCACACGCCCAGCCCTGCCGCCGCCGCCGCCCTCCAGCGGCAAAGGGCCGGCCGAGGTGAGTGACTCCGACTGCGGGGGCCGCGCGGCCCTCCCCGGCTAACCTGGGTGCCGCCCGCTGCTGCCTTCCAGCCCCCTCATCCGGGCCTGGCTCGGAGGGCTGAGCCGCGAGGCGGCCGCCCGGCCTCCCCCGCGGCCGGCTGGCGGCGCGTGGCGTTGGCGGCGGGTCCCTGCCAGGCAGGTGGGCGGCAAGGCGCTGGCCGGGGCTCCCCTCCCCCATGGTAGGCCATGGCTCCAGGTGTGTGCTGGCTCTCGGCCCTGCTCTTTGGCCTGTTCCTCCTCCGGTTTGGCCACCGCCGCCCGGGCTGCAGCCACCCCACTGAAATCCGGGGGCGCGGAGTGCTGCTCGCGGCATGGAGCCCTCTCCCCCGCTGTGTGTGAATGGAAGGCCTGGGTTAGGCAAAGGCGGCGGTTTCAAGGTGTAGCAGTAAAAATCAATGGAGGTCATTTTTGGATGTGTGGGAATAAAGGAGGGGGACTGTAAAGGCCTCAGTCAAACACAGCAAAATCCTTAATTGTAAAGGGGGCGATATGCCCTGCCTTAAAACCCTCTTTCACCCCCCTCCCTCGCCTAGATGAGGGAGGTCTGCTAGATTTGTCAGCTGCTACACTGCAGCTTGTAAGTTTTGCACAGGACTTGGATCCACCCTAACAGCTGGGGGGCTGTATGTTGCATGCAACTAAAGTTTTATGTAAGTTTATCTTTGCTCCAATGAAATGGCCACACCTCTGGCCCAAACAATTTGATGCAGCCAGGCAGTTTTTGTGAAAGGTATATATTATTCAATGGACCTTTTGCGGGATGTGTTTTATTTGCCCCGCAGAAAAGTGTTTTACTTTGTCATGAGCCATCATTGATAAAGCAGATAGAGGTTTTGGCTATAACTGAAGGCTGAACTGGCCTTCTTGTCCTCTTGTAGAGGTCACATCAGCTTGAGGAAAAGTGGGATGATTCCATGGAAGCCAGATTTAGAGCAATGGCTTTTACCAACCTTAAAGGAAATCTCAGGTGTAATATACATTATACTTATTTTTAATTACTATATCTGAAGAGTAAAGTGCTCAATAACACCAGTCTTTAAAAATAACACCAAATAGGAAACTGCCATTTTGGAAGTCTTACCAGCTTTGATTACTTTCCCTCTGCCCCTCCTTAACCATGTGTATCCTGACAAAAATGGGTCCACTGTGGGAAGTAGTATTGTCTAGTTGATACTGCTTGTTCTTTCTGTTTATGTGTCCAACTTTTTTCCCCCCTTCTCTTACCTACCGGCTATCTGTTCAGTAAATACAGGTGTCCACTTTGGTATATTATGCATCACTGTTTACTGAAGTGTGGTATATCTATTCCAGTTTTTAATTGGTGTATTTGTCATGGCAGGATGATCAACATAATGAAATCAATGCTGCTCCGCTGAATGATTGGTAAAGGGTTTCTGGAGATCACTCTAGCCTGTGTCTTCCGCCTCTCTCAACCTTTTCATGCAGAAAATGAGTATACTGTCAGTTTTTTATTCCAAGCCTTGACCGTACCCACTCTTTTTTATGGGTTGCTTCATTAGCTTCTGTATGATGTAAACTTTCAGTTAAAATAATTTCTAGTTTATTAATTTAATGGTTACAATGAAAACTTCATGAATGTGAATGTATCCATTATTTCAATTAGTTGGAAACAGTATGTCTGAAAGGTGCTTGAACTCTTCAGTTAATCTCAAATTAATGATAGCTGTTTGTTTGAACAATAATTATTTTATTGCTGATCCTTTTTTTAGAAAGCACCTGATACTTTGGGACTATGGGCATTACTTGTGTTTAATACTATGTTTTCCGCCAATGTGACCCTATCTAGTCTCCATTGTTTAGGGCAGCAAAGTACCAAAGTCACCTAGTTACATAGGGAGCCCATATGTATCTGACAGAATAGTGAGCAGTTTTTAAAATGTACCTTCTCCACTTAATCTCCTCAGTCTCTCCAATAAATAGTCAAATGTGGTTCCAAGGTTGCCTTTGGAGCGCTTGTTCATGACTTTACACAGAGAAATTCTACTTTGAAAAGTATGTAAAATGGCAATTTATCCGTTAATCTGTTTCAGATATGTATTGAGTCATATCTGCTATTGTTTTACTCCTGTTAATACTCTAAAGAATATACAACTCAGAAAGAGTAAGCTTGAGTCTCTTCTTGCTTGTCTGTCAACAGAATTGATTATCCAGTCTCATTTGTACAAGCCAATGTAAGGTAACTGGGAGTTGCACAGGTATTTCTGAGGGCAGAATTTGGCCTGCAAAATATTTATTACTAGTAAGATGCAACTTAGAAAGAACCTACTTGAGTGTGCAGGGCTGTCCCTTAGTTTATATATATATGAATATGTGAGAGAGAATAACTGATCTAGAATCATTGAGAGACAAGTATGGAATCTCATGATGACACTTACAGAGTAATTCTTCAGAGTACAACCACACTTTATTTGCATCACTTCTTAAATGTAATAGGGTTTAGTGTGGTAGGAATGTCTACTTTATACAAAGCTATGGTGATCCCTCACAGGTATTACTAACTGTACTGACAGGTATTTTAAAATATTAATAGTTTTAAATCTAAAATGAAACAGACTTTAACTTTACTGTATTTTGAGCTCCTTTGCATGTATATATTTTGAGAAGCTTGGTAATTTGACTGTGTGCGTGCCCCGTTCCTTCACCCTGGCATAGAGAAGTGCTTTCTCCCCTCCCCCCCAAAGTTGTAACAGAGGGTATGGCTACACCTGAAATTTCAAAGCGCTGCCGCGGCAGCGCTTTGAAATGTGAGTGTGGTCAGAGCACCAGCGCTGGGAGAGAGCTCTCCCAGCGCTGCACGTAAACCACATCCCTTAGGAGTGTAGCTTGCAGCGCTGATTACACTGAGGCTTTACAGTGCTGTATCTTGCAGCGCTCAGGGTGGTGTTTTTTCACACCCTTGAGCGCGAAAGTTGCAGCGCTGTAAAGTGCCAGTGTAGCCATGGCCCTAGTCATCAAATCTTATCAGTCAGTACATTCCAAAAAGTATTAGTCATCCTGTTGTAGTCTGTGAAATGTAAAATTTGGGGCAGATAATAGCTTGCATGCTTTTAATAATGTGAGGTGCATACTCATCTCTGGCACTTTTTATTATCCATGTCTGGCCCTTGGAGTGTTCACATTGTAACATTGTGCTGGTGATAAAGTTGTTGTTTGTAAATTAAGAAAACAAAAACCAAACTCTTGCTCCAAGGAATGTCATTATGGGTATAAGCCATTCTCGGTGCAAAGGGACTGGATAACTTCTCCCCCCTTGCACCCTGTTAAAAACTACTGAGGTGAAAAGCACAAAAGGATAGTTATGCCTGGGTAACTATTGTCTGGCATCCCTGCAGTTTTGTTTGTGCATACTGACTTATTTTTTTTTTAAATGACAGAATACGCCTATCATAAACAGATAGTAGGAGTTAATAGAACAGAAATACTTTATATCTCTTTTGCCTGTAAAGGGTTAACAAGATCAGTGAGCCTGGCTGTCACCTGACCAGAGGACCAATCAGGGGACAGGATACTTTCAAATCTTGAGGGAGGGAAGTTTTTGTGTGTGCTGTTAGAATTTGGTGGTTGTTCTCTCTGGGTTCTCAGAGGGACCAGACGTGCAACCAGGTTTCTCTCCAATCTCTCCGATACAGGCTCTTATAAGTTCAGAATAGTGAGTACTAGGTAGATAAAGCGAGTTAGGCTTATGTCTGTTTTCTTTATTTGCAAATGTGTATTTGGCTGGAAGGCGTTCAAATTTGTATTTTGCTGAAAGGATTTTAATTTGTACTTGTATACTTAGGCTGAGAGGGTATTCCCAGTGTCTATAGCTGAAAGACCCTGTACCTATTCCATCTTAAATTTACAAAGATAATTTTTACCTTTGTTCTTTCTTTAATTAAAAGTTTTTTCTTGTTTAAGAATCTGATTGTTTTTTTTTATTCTGGTGAGACCCCAGGGGACTGGGTCTGGATCCACCAGGGAGTTGATGGGGAGAAAGGAGGGAAGTGGGGGAGAGAGGTTAATTTTCTCTCTGTGTTAGGATTACTTTCTCTCTCAGGGAGAGTCTGGGAGGGGGGAAGGTGAATTTTCCTCTCTGTTTTAAGATTCAAGGAGTTTGACTCGCGGTGATCTTCCAGGGTAACCCAGAAAGGGGAAGCCTGGGAGAGGCAACAGTGAGGGAAAAGGTTTACTTTCCTTATGTTAAGATCCAGAGGGACTGGGTCTTGGGGGTCCCTGGGCAAGGTTTTGGGGGGACCAGAGTGTACCAGGCACTGGAATTCCTGGTTGGTGGCAGTGCTACAAGTACTGAGCTGGTAGTTGAGCTTGGAGGAATTCATGCTGGTACACCATCTTTTGGACGCTAAGGTTCAGAGTGGGGAATTATACCATGACAATGCCCAACACTTACTTAGTGACTACAAATAATAAAGTTAACGTTTTGCTGGATTTGGAGCTCTCAGAGCGAGAGTCGGTTTCAGCAAGAGAGGTTTTAAATATCTCCCTGGAATCTATTCCCTCAGTTTTCTCAAAAGTAAGAGACTTTTTCAAGGCTGCCTTAAAATTATTCCAGAATTAGTGAGAATAGACAGGACTAACTTATTTTTTTCTGTATTTTGAAAATAATAAGGAATTTTATATTTTATAAATAAAAATTGAACTCCTTGTGCTATGAGTCTAGTGAGTAGACTTTATAGTGAGCTGTCATTTAGTATTCTACGTCTTTGCTTATACTACCAAATAGTGTAGTTCTGTCTGTCTTCATTATAACTGCTATGTATTTTCAATAGTAAAAGGAGTCTTTAATAAGAGTTTCATATTGGAGTAACATGGGACCAGGTCCTCCATTTACATCCATGTGGGCAGACCTCTGTGCTTGCTTGGCTACAGTTGCAAGCTCTGGGTCAGGATGAACAGAACTTGACACCACTGTTGATATTTGCTAGCTTTCATGAAGTCAAATAAAATGAAGGTGATAGATATGGTTCACTAACACGTTTTATCAAATTTCTTTAATCCCATGCAATCATGGGGAAACAGATTACATAACCAGGAAGGGTGGAGCCTTCATCAAATCAGTAGTCCCTGGAGCAATGCTAGAAGAATGTGTCTTATTTGGAAACTTAACATAAAGATGATTAATTACCATTATAACTTCAGTGGCCATTTCTACTCATGGAATCTATTTATTTCTTTCAGTGAAGTTCAACTGGTATGGAATACTATACTAACCATAGTTTGCTTATACTTTTGTACACAAGCTGTCAGATATGACAGGTGTTTTATTAGTACATTCTGCTGTGTTACTAGAAGACAAATCATTTGTCTGGTTCTTTGTACTTCTACACACACTTAGCAAGGGAGTTTAGAGGGTAAATACTTACCAATGAATGGCAGTTCTCAAAGCTTTGGTGGAAATTTAACCAGTAAACTTACTCTTCTATTGGAACTTGGATGATTTCTAAATTGATTTAAAAAAAACTTCATCAGAGATTCTCAAGTGCGTGTTAGTTGTTCTTCACAGCAGCAGCATAACCACTGCCATGCTGGAGCATTACCAGCCTAAAGGATGGCTCAAAAATTCTGAGATGGGCTTAGAAATCATGAAATTCCAAAAATAGGGGATTTTTTTGTTTGGTCTTATGGTATTGGCATTTTAGGGTTCATGATGTCCAGATTCTCTCTGAAGAGTTAAGGACTAGAAGCTTTTTTAATGAAAGCAAAAGTTCTCTGGTTAAAAATCCGATTCCAGAAACTGGGGCTTTTATAAAAATACCAATCACAAGACTTGAGAGAAAATCATGAGAGTTGGCAATGCTGATATTGGAACAGACTGATAGTCTGTGTTCTATAGTATCTTATTTTGAGCAGCTGTTTATGCTGCGTGCTGCATTTGCTTAAAACCATCTGCAAAGTACAAATGAGCAGCTACAGCCTTACGGGGAAGGAGGTCTCAGCTCTGCTCTAAATTAAACCATTCCCTCATTTTTAAATGTCTGCAGATACTTTGTAACTTGAGAGCCCATCTTTATCTTGGAATGGGACCAGGAGAGGTTGAACAATTAGGAAATTGTGGGGTAGCTTGAAGAAGTGATACAAGACACAGGCTTGGGAAAGGGAGCATCGGACACCCACAAAGAAGTGTGGGACTCTAGGAGATTTCCAGGATGAATAATGAAGAGAAAGTTAGGATATAGTAGGGAAAGGATTGTGTATGAGTTCCTTTCACCTGCCAGCCAAACAAATGATCACCAATCTTGTCTAGAGTTTTTGTTTGTGTTGTAACATGTTAAATGGCTCGCAGTTAATATGTGTTAACTAACATTTTTGTAAACACTAGTGTAGGCACTTCATGAGTGTTTGTTCCTACTCATGTTTCACCTCTACCTTTCTTACATGATGTGATTCTTGAAACAAAAGGACAACAACAAAATACAGCATTAAAGGTGCAAATGTACAATAGAATCTCAGAGTTACAAACACCTCAGGAACGGAGGTTGTCTGTAACTCTGAAATCTTCGCAACTCTGAACAAAATATTGTGATTGTTCTTCAAAAGTTTACAACTGAACATTCTTAATAGGGTTTTTCTATGCAGAAGAAAAATGCTGCTTTTAACCATCTTAATTTAAATGAAACAAGCACAGAAACAGTTTCCTTACCTTGTCAAATTTTTTTAAACTTCCTTTATTTTCTTAGTAGTTTATGTTTAACACAGTACTGTACTGTATTTGCTTTTTTAAATGCTTTTTTTTTTGGTCTCTGCTGCTTCCTGATAGCATACTTCTGGTTCCAAATGAGGTGTATGGGTAACCGGTCAGCTTGTAACTTTGAGGTTCTACTGTATCATTGGTGTTCAGTAGGGGCATTATAAATTCTTCTGTAGTATTCTGTATCCTCTACTTAAGCCTAACGTCTTATTTGCTTCCAGTCTATTGCTATAAAGTATTTGTCTTTTAGCTGATCCCTGTGATACTCTAACCTGAAACTGCTCCTGTCAGAATAGTCTGGGACCACCTCTGCTCTGTTGGCAGTGGTTTCCTCATCATGTTTATCCTCGCTGCCTAAGTGCAATGTATTTCATGCTACTGATAACACAGTCCTCTTTGTACACAATGGCTGGTGTCTCTGGCTTCCTTCTCATATGTCTTTTCTTTTATCTTTTAAACTACGGACTCTTTCTTTGCTGCCCAGTTACCTAGGCTTGCTTAAATTCTTCTGGAGTTCCTGATCTTCCCTACTTTTGATTAACCTAAATACTTGTGTTGCTAGCAAATGTCGTCTTGTTTTAAATGGATCTCATCATCATGGTATCTGAGTGCCATGCAATTCATCCTGTTTTTTGATCATTAATAAATACATTGGACACCATCAGTTCTGGTCCCTGGGGCACACCAACAAATGATAACTTGCTATATTAGCAAATTCTTACTATAGATAACAGGATCAGATAACTTTCAGATTCAGTTCTCTCTTTAACACAATATTTTACCTTCCTGTCAACCTATAAGAGTAACTGTAATAATAATAATGTCACAGGTATTTGTCTAGTACTGTTCTGAAGAGTGCCATACTTCAGTTAAAGTACGTTTCAAATTCTTATTATTCTTAATGTGATACTTATAGGATGAGTATTGAACTAGAGTTTTAGGAGTGCTAACTCAATTGAATTATGTTCTTAAAATAAAATCTATAGCCACTCAAGTTCTTGAGCCACATTTATATCTTTATTAGTGAGAGTATGTTGTTTACACCATATACAAATAATCCATTGAAGCCGATGGCTAGCAGTAATGATGAGTCATAGGTAAATGTTCATTAACATAAATTATTAACCTTATGTGATGCTTATTTTGATTGGGTGTTTTAATTTATATGCTTGAATATTTTCAGATAGAAAACTGTGCATAAGTGCAGTACTGTGGTATTAAGTGAGGCATAGTTTAGGATAACTTTAGTTAACTAAGATTTTGTCATGAGTATTTTTAGTAAAAATAACTGACAGATCACAGACAATAAACGATAAATCACGGAAGCCCAAGCACCGCCATGCACAGGGCTGAAGCCGAAGATTAAGAAGTCACCGAGATCTGCTAAAGTCACGGAATCCATGATCAAATCGTGTCCTTAACAATAACTAATAGTATAGACAGCAAACACCTACTGATTCTTCTGCCAATGGGGGCTGCGGGAAGCAGCAGCCAGCACATCCGTCGGCCTGCGCCGCTTTCCACAGCCCCCATTGGCCTGGGACAGCAACCTGCAGCCAGTGGGAGCTGCAATGGGCTGAACCTCCGGATGCTGCAGGTAAACAAACTGTCCTGGCCCACCAGCGGATTTCCCTGATGGGCTGCAGGCCAAAGGTTGCCAATCCCTGCCCTTGACAGTTGAAGGAGAGGTGAGGAGGATCCTCCAAAGGACATGCTAAAGGAGCAGTTATATAGAATAAGGTGGAGTCACAGAAGCCAAGGCAGGAGAAGATTTCAAGAAGAGGAGCATAGTCACCAGTGTCAGGCAGCTGACAGGTCAAGAAAGATAAAGATAAAAGTACTGCTTCTGAGCTTTGGCTAAAAAGAGGTCATTACAGACTTTGGTGAGAGTGGTTTCAGAGCAGAGCAAAGGGTGGAACCTGGATTGGAGAGGTCTAGGATGGAACTGGAGGGGAGGAAGTCCAGACAGCTATTGTACACCATGCATTCAGTGGGCTTGGAGATGAAAGGAAGAAGGAGCAGTGGTTGGAGAGGCAACTGGGGCCAAGTGTGGGTTTTTTTAAGACAGGAGAGACTAAAACATTCTTGAATTGAGAAGGGAAAGAGCCAGAAGAGAGAGAGAGGTTAAGAAAAAGAATAAGGGTGGGGATAAGTGGATGCCATGCAGATCAGGAGAACATTACAGGAAGAATACGGACTATGAAGTAAATTCATTTTGCTCCAGTTAGTGTTAGCTCCCTGTCATTTAGATGTGAAATATTAACAAAGATGTATTACGTGTTAGATTGTTTTTGTGAAATAGTATATTAACTGGTAGCTTGAGTGACAGAGATGGAAGATGGCTGAAATAATTTTCAGATTGACGAACTCTTCATTCAGGTTTAATTATAAACTGTACCTACTTCAAAGTCTCTCATACACAGATTTTTAATCAATTAATTTAGAAGACTTCTGACCCATTCTTATTACAGAAAGGGGACCTGGAGGTTAATTGGCAAAAATCTTATGGAATGGAGACTACTGTTTAAGAAACCTAGTGATTTTCTTGTTACAGCAGGAATTCACATGTTCTGTCCCATGTATTCAAGCCAGTACATAAATATTGTCTATCTGAATCATCACTAAGGAAACTCAGGCTCTTATTCAGCAAGATACTTAATCACATGCCTAACTTGATCACTTGAATAACTTCAGTGGGGTTACATGTTTAAAATTAGGCACACATGCTTAAAGTGCAGTTACAGAACATGCTCCTCTTAACTGAACTCTGCCACATCCGTGTCTATAACAATTAATTGTGGTCCCAATCATGCTCCCATTGAGATCATTGATTTTTGCCATTGACTTCAATAGGTGCAATATTGGACCCTAATATTCGTGAGTATTGATAAAGCACTTAAAAGATGTAAAGAGCTATATAAGTGGTGGTCTTACATATTAAATAATGTATTTGTTTGTCTCCAGGGGTTGTGTTTTTTCTCAGGCTGTGAATCTAGGGTAGGAGAAATTCCTAATTATGTTAATAGAAAAAGCAATATATAAATTGTTAAACTGACAACATGAAGGTGTTTTTAACATCCAGTTCTATTTTTAATGACTATCACTTAAAAAATATTTGGCAGTGATGACTGTATGTCATTTAGTAATACTCACATGGTAAACGTGGGCATCTTCCTTGGGTATTAAATGGTGATGATCTTCCATCTTAATACTAAAAATTAATCCTTTCTCAGAGCTAGACTTCTGTTCCAGAACAATGTAGTTTAATGTAGATATTCATATTTCTGTTGTGATTTAGAATGAAAAAATTTCGTGATGTAGTATTTTACAAACTGTTGACTTTCTCTTGCAGAATCCAGTATTAAGATTCACATCAAACAAACAAACAAACAAACAAACCACACTTTGAGCCCGATCTTGTAGGCCTTGCACAAGCAAAATTCTCACTGATCTCCACTGAAGTTCTGCTTATGTGAGGATTGTTGAGGTCAGATCCTTTATCTACAAAAGGATGCCATATCTCTGTGGTGCAAGAATATTAACATTAATGATTGTCAAATTAGTGTAGTACTGGCAAGGGCAAAAAAACCCAGCAACAACAACAAAAAAACCCTACGGTGATTTCTGTTTTTCAAATCAGCAGCTCAGATTTGTTTCTCTGGTACTAACCTAGAGCAGTGTAAGCAGCTTAAAACAGATTACAAATAATGTGGTTGGTGCATTAATCTGAGGCACTTGGTGGATGTTGACAGTGTTTTCTAGACAAAAGATTTTATTCTCTCATATCAGTATAATGCTGGATATATTAAGAACCAGAGGAGTTACTTATCTTCATGTGGAATTGTATCTTAAAGAGAGTGCTAAAGTACAGGTCTCAATTAATTTCACAATGCTATCATGAAGGGATTATGAAGAAAATTCTGTAATCAAGGTAGGTTTGTGTATTTTTAAAAACAGAAATACAATGAAACCTGCCTCAAAGAACCATTACACTTCAAATTACTAATAGAGATGACCTTTATCTGTTCTAAGGATTGACAAAACCTCGGATACTTTTGAGGAACTTCTTGTTCAGTTCAGATTTGAGGTGATCCTTGATGGAGGTTTCATTGTATATATTCTTGTTTGGTTTGATATCCTGTTTTAAGGCTTTTTCTCTTTTAGTTTTTAAATCTCCAAATCCAGGTTTATGTAACTTGTGTGGTCCCATTGTTTGTAGTCTTTTAGTAGCTGTATGTGAGAAAAGCACTACTAATATATGCATACGACGAAGTGGGTATTCACCCACGAAAGCTCATGCTCCAATACGTCTGTTAGTCTATAAGATGCCACAGGACTCTTTGCTGCTTTTACTAATGTAGTAGGGAGAATGTGCAAGACAAGGAGTCAGGAGACCTAACTGTATTTTGAGCTTTGCCACAGATCTCCTTTGTAGTCTTGGGAAAGTCACTGGGTAGAGTCATGGGGATATTGAGGCTAAATTCATTAATATTAGATGAGTGTTTTGAGAGCCTCTGATAAAAGGCATTATAGAAATGGAAAGTATTATTCATTTATCTGTTTCTTTTGAATCCACTGTTTTATTTTGTTCAAATGTTTGATTAACATTTTCACCGCTTTGTTGTTTCCATTTGTTTGGGACCTTTAAAAATGCTTTGTAACGCAAGCTAGTTGTTCACTTTCTGCTGTGTTACATTAGAAGAGATGATAAAAGTTTAATATTGAAAGGAATTAGTGATTAACAAGGATTAAATAATCCAAAATCTTAAAAAAAAAACCAACCAAAAAAACCCTAACTGGATTTTGCATATTTATAAACATAGCCTTTCTCCTTTTTATAAATATGATGCTTTGCTTGTTTATCTAATTTTTTGAGGCTTCTGCTTGGATTTGTATACAGTACGTTTCAAAATCAATGTTACAGGGGTTCTTTCTGTTCTTATTTTAAGTTTGTGTAGCATACTGAGAGATTTGTCAAGGAAGTGCAAACGCTAAACATGGTAGTGAAAATAGCTGAAAAGAGTTGCATTTATGTGTTGTAGATTTTTTTTAATAGAAACTCATCTGAATTGGTTAGGAGTCCTACAGCTATTCTGAAATGTTGATATTGTGTAAAAATGAATAAATTCTGTTATCTGAAATGTGGAATTTTTGCTCACTTTAGTGATGTGATGTGGTTCATAATAATTTGAAGTACAGTAAGGAACGTGCAAAATAAATATTTTTGAATGCATTTTTTAAAATCAAATATTTAGTTCTTAAAATTTGGGGATTTTCCAGCCGTGTTTTATTTTCATCTCTTAAGTCCCTTCAGTTATCAAGAAATACAAGTATGTACTCTAGTCAGTAGAAAGAGCTATGTTTATGTGGTTTCTGGGGGAGTGAGGAGGAGAGGGTGAAAAGACCTTGGTGATGCCTTAATGTGCAGCCTCACTGGGCACCACATGACATATATTTTGACCAGGGAGTGGTGACTGTACCAGTTTTTTTTTTCTCTAAAATTTCTTGGTAGGTTTTTTTTATATTATTACAAGCTAGTGATGTATTTAAATACTTATATGGCCTCATTACCATAGTCTCACAATCTTATGAATTTATCCTCACAATACCTCTGCAAGATAGAGATTGTCCCCATTTTACAGAGGGGGAACCGAGGCACATAGAAACTAAAGGCAGGTCTTGGCGGGTAGTGGTCGATCTATCGGGGGTCGATTTATCGTGTCTAGTGTAGACATGATAAAATCGATCCTCGATCATGCTCCCTGTCGACTCCGGAACTCCAGCTCGCGAGAGGCAGAATCAAAGTCGATGGGGGAGCGGCAGTGGTCATCTTGCCACCGTCCTCACGGCCAGGTAAGTCGACCTAAGATATGTAACTTCAGCTACACTATTTGTGTATCTTAGGTCGATCCCCCTGCTAGTGTAGACCTGGGCTAAGTAACTTGCCCAGGGTCACTCAGGAAGTCTATGGTGGAGCAGGAAACTGAACCTGGATCTCTTGAGTCCCATGTTAACACCCTGACCAGTAGACTGCTCTTCCCCTCATATTCGTAACAAGGAGCCATAAAAATAGTTTTAATCACTATTAATCTGTGACACGCAGCCTTAGAGTATGTAACAATATAACATTTTTTTAGATTTAGATTAATTGTCCTTCATTTTTTTGTGCAGGGCACCCTGTGCTCTAGGGTTTATACTGCACTGGAATGAAAGCTGAATTTGCTGAGTGCATGTTAAGCACCAGATTTTGGGGGATTTTTTTTAAAAATCAGCATAGGTTGATGTGGCTTTTCAGCCACACCATCCTCCCAGAATAGCTTCCTTGGCATTTGACCTGGTATAGTGTGGTTGCTGTGGCTTGAAATATTTTCCTTACAAGAAGTGAAGTTTTTGTACTTTCCCCAAAATCTAGAGATTAGTTTAGGTGTGAGGGGGAAGTTCCCTTTTTGTAGAAATGTAAACTGGCTTCCCTGCAAATATATTTATTTGTTTGTCTGGCTGGTCTCATAGTTTTGAAAATGAGAGGGTCAGTCCATATCTGATTCTCCTCTTCAGGATGAGCACTTTCTTGTGCATGTGATGGATGCTGCTTTGTATAATTCACATTTAGTGCCGAACTTTGCTCTGAGCATATTGGCCTGGAACTCTCATTCATTGCAATGGGTGTTCCATGTGCATAACTGACTTTCTATATTAAAAAAGGAGCATGTATACAAAGTTGTCAACAATTGAGTTAGAGCACCTGATGCTGGCCATGACTGCTCACTTTACACTGAGTAAAGTTAGGCATAGGTGTGTCCTGATCCTGCAAATACAGGTTATTCCAATTGGTAAAAAAATTCTAACAAAATATTTTAAATAATATAAAGGCTTGAAATTTATCAGTTTTTTATGAATATTCTAAAAAAAAGCCTAAATCTCTTCTTTACCCATCTATTACAATCAAAGGTTGCCAGTATTACATATCTTAGGCTACATAGTGTATTGGCTAAAAACTCACTCTCCCACAACATGCCTGCCTGCCTGCCTTCCTTCCTCCTCTCCTTATGGTCTGTTTGTATATATTAGAACACTGCACATCTTGACCTCCATGTATGGATGTACTTCTGTGGTGATCATCACTATAAACTCTAAATATCCTAGAAATATCTTCCCTCCTTCATCCCCTTTGTGAATTGAACTGAAATTACCCCCAAGATTTTTCCTTGTACTATAGAGTACCTCCTTTTATGTCCCAGTGCAGTTACTGAAATCAAGTAAAACTTGGATTCAGAAAGGGAAAATTTGATGCAAACCTAACAAATATTATCATCTGGTCAGTCAGTGTGAACCTTTGTGATGATTTTGTGCACATGCGCACACACACATCAGTGGACAGGAATACAGGATGGAGTTCATGGTGCTTTTTCAGAAATAAAACTGAGAATATGAGTCTCAGTTAATATTCAGATTCACAACTTGAATGGATTTTCAACCTGGTCTGCATTAATATTTTTTTAAATAATTGAAGGATAATTTTTCAGTCTTAACACTTAACCTAATGAAGGTTTGTGTCTGGGAATTAGAATATGGTGGAAAGTCACACAGCAACATCATGTTCACTCATCTTGTTAAATGAGGTATTTCAAGGGGCTCCTTGAATTGATCTCAGACACTCTCTGTTACCACAGCTGTTTCTAAAAGAGGTTGTGCCATTCTGGCATAGTAATTTATAGGGGGAGGGTGAAAAGTCTCATTCTATTTCACGCTGAAGCAAGTGTAGCATGTGTGACTTTAATACAATGAATTTTTGATATCTTATACAAGATGGTGCACTTATAGTGAGATAAAGTGACATTTGACTTTTGTTTAAATGAAAGAAAGAATTACATTTTTTGCCTAATTAAAAAACAAATTATTTGGACATTCTTTCCCCTTTAATATCTGTTTTGCATGAATGCTCATGATGAGTTAGGATGCTTAAGGCTATATCAAATTTGCTCATTCAGCCAGAATATTTCCTGGCCAATTGGAGGGTTATCTCATGAACAGAGCACAATCCCACAGAATATGACAAGGATTTGACATGACAGTTTTACAGTCATGCAACACACAGAAGCTTAAAGAAACAAAAAAGAGGAGTGACAGGCTTCACAATGAGGACCTGCTTTGTTCCTGGTGCCCCTTCGCTCCCCACCTCCCTCACCAAAAAAGTCCAAAACCCAGAATTGTGAAAATATGCCAGGCTCTTTCACCTGAGAAACTGAACAGTAATTCACACAAATATGGATTATATAAGCAGTTTCTTTCAGGAGATGAAAACCTTCATGGTTTTTGCTTTCTAAAGTCCAAAAGAATCTTAAAAATGCGAAATTTCAAATAGTCATGGCAGGTGGGACTGGAATTTGCTTATTGCTGGGATCAATGCGTTGCCTCCAACAACTTAATCTCTCCTTTTAAAATAGATTCCTAAAAGTTGGTTCATGGGGCTACTTGTTGGTCTGCAGAGAGCTGCTAGTGACATATTGCTGGCCTTTCTTCTTGTTTTCAGCTGCCCTAGAAGACAGCAAAAAATCCATTAGATCCTTTTCCATGTAAGCAATTACTGTGATTTCCTCAGGAATACTATGATTTCTATTGAGAGGGGAAGTAGTGCACAAGGCAGATTCTATGATATGAACTGCACCATGAAAATGTCTTTTGAGAACTTGTCTTTAAAAGACATGTAATCTGCAGCACATTCAAAATTTATGGATGATGAATAACAATGATGGGCAAGCTTTCTGCTGTTGTCTGCTATGGTAGATATGTATAAACAATGTTCTTATACAAACACTATAAGAATACTAGTGAGTTGGAAATTCATTAGTTTAATTGAGGAGAAAGGTGGGAGGGAATAAAATTGAAAAGTTTGCCTTTTTTTTTTTTTTACATTGATAAATAATTTTCTTCTATTCTCCTTTCTGTTTAGTGTGGTAAATGTTAAAAACAACCCCCCCCCCCCCCCCCGAGAAACAGTAGGGATCAGGACTCATTAAATAATCACCAGCTCTTGTTGAATAGAAGAAACATTCTTTTAGGATGTTAAAGGAATTTTCTACCTGTTAATATGTTCCCAAAACATGAACTGATTATTTCTTGTCCATTTTTAGATGTAAACAAATATATTTCTGTGTTTTTTGTTTTCACAATGGCTTAGCAATCAAAAAAATTCATTCAGTAAGCCAGCTGTTGCTACATATTTTCTGCTTTGATTTTGCCTTTTTTTATTTAAAAAAAAATGCCAAGAATGATGGGCTAGAGTAGAGGCTTTTAGCAATAGCCTGTGGCTGGCATATCTCATACTGTCATGTAACTTGAAGTGAGCCTCTATCGTTCCTTATTGTTCTCATACTAGTTCAGATACTTGGGTGTTTATTGAATCATTTGTTTCTGCCAATATAAGGAAAACCAAAATCTTAGTTGTTTAGGTGATTTGATTTCCCTTAAAGCAGAATTTACTGAAGATTCTCAGCTTCACCTCTTCTTCAGCAGCTGGAACTAGTTTTTCCCTGTAGTGAAATTTCTGCTTTTATCTTAGGGTCTTTACTTACCTTAAAGCAGCTAAGATCTCACTCTAAAATGTCATCCAATCAGTCTTTTCTAGCTACATGTAAGCTCACACATTTCCTCCTTAGTTCTTGCCCTGAATGTAGGCCTTACAGAAGTAGTAGACTTACAGGAAGTCTGTATGTTAACAAGCAATTTCAATCTCCTTCTTTATTACAGTGAAGACTAGCTTTTGTCCTAGTCTCTTAATCTCTTGTGCAAACTAGTCCCTTGTACTCTGCTTCCTAATTCCACTAGGCTGGGAAGGGTGAAATTATAGTGGCATGAATGGGTCATCAGTGTGTGTGAATTTAATGTGGAAGGGGTTGGGAAGCCAGAAAAAGATTGTGGACTAGAGGATGAGGTTCCCAGGACTGTGGGACAGAAGGATAATTCCAGCTCTTAAGGTCTTGTTCACACTAGACTAAAACTCTAGGACAGACAGTGCAAAGTGTATTTTAATGTGTGATCTGGCAGAGGTGAGGAAAAATCCTTAGGGTTGAACAGTTTTTGCTTGCAGTTCCTGCTTTGGTCACTGTGGGGCACTGTGGCAGCTGCAGGCAGACAAGGCTGTCTCTTGCCTCTTATTGCCCCTTGTTCACTGCTATACGGCCGGAGGAGGGAAGTCACCATTGTCAGATGTCTCGCTTGCCTGCTGCCATTGCTTTAAAAATTAGTGGCATCCATTGGTATCTTTCTGGAGTGAGGAGAGACAGATGTAGAGGTGAATGAAATAACTGAGTGCAGTGGGTGGGGGTGATGGGTGGATGGTGAATAATAGTATGGGGGATGGAGAGATAGTAATGGGGAGACAGAGGGAGTAATCATGAAGGGGAGATCAGGAAGTGGAGAAGGAACTGAGGGAGAAAATGGAAGGTAAGAGAAAATGCTGACACTAAAAATCAGTGAAGAGAAGAAGTGGGCTGAATCAGAAAAGGACAAATCCTTTGATAAGAGCTTTGATTTGATAAGAGATGGGAAAACGGAAAAGCAATTGAAAAGCAGACATTTTAAAAAAGTGAAAAGACCAAAATACAAACAAAAGCGAAGGGCAGGTAGATAAAATGGAAAGTTAAATGAGGGAGCCATATGTTAATTTCTTATAAATGTTCCTGGAAATCTTACTTTGACAGCAGCTTGAATCTGTGACTAAATCATGGCTGTGTTTTTAAAGACGGAAAACAATTCTGTGAAAGAGGTGACCCTATCTCTTCTCCTGGATCCTAGTGTCTATAGGTACTAGATATCACTTTTACCTACATTTTGAAAAGCTTGATTTATAGATTACCTTTGAGTCTCCTGAGGGGAAAAGAAGGGGTCTTGTCATATCACATACCTTTCCAGATGAAAGCACAGAAGTGTGCGTAAGAGAGACCAGAAAGGAATGGGGAGAAATTTGAGACGTAAACCATTAATTTTGTCAGGGAAAAGTTCTCAGACCCTCCCAGAGAAATCTTGATTGCTCATATCTGAAAAAGTCATATAAAGAAGCCACACAACTTGGCTTCCTTCCAAGACTGATCAATTGGTTAGCAGTGGTAGTGGTAGTTCACTGCTTGTGGAAGCTCTGGATGAAACCTTAGGACAGAGCGGACCTCATTTTTATGTGGTGCTCTTTTGGGGGTGTAACTGTTGGCCTATTGTACCTTGAGGAAGAGGCATAAGTTGACACTGCTTTCACTGGTGACAGCTGAATCAAAGATTCTCCTGAGTGTTGAGAAGTTGCTACTGCCACTCCTGCCAGCACAGTGGCCAACTTTCACAGGGTAAATAAGCACCCTGACTTCCACAATAAGCCAAAAATCAATCTAATCTCATTTCAAAACAACATCATACAAACACCCTCTATCCCCTACTCCCTCCCTCCTCAATACAGGCACCTGTGCCAGCCTAGCAATCATGCACTAGCCTAGACCTCTACGATTACTGTCAAAGAGTCACCCCACCACATAAGGTTTACCCCCACCTGCGCCTAATTATCTGCATCCCAAGTGATGTCCTCTCTCTTTCTCTCTCATTCTTCAGGAAGAACCACAATCTTTCATTTTTCTCTTCTTTTTTTGAATTGTGGTAGTGCTCAAAGATCCTTACTAGATTAAAGTCTCTTTGTGTGAGGCGCAGTACAAATACACAGGATGGATGCAATTCTTGACCTGAAGAACAGTAGCAGGCTAGCTGACACATCAACCCCAAATATGGCAATCAGCTAAACTCTGAGCATCTGGGCAAGACTCACCAGCTAGATACCAAGGAAAGAATTCTCTGTAGTTACTCAGATCCCACCCCATCTAACATCCCATCACAGGCCATTGGGCAGATTTACTGCTAATAGTCAAAGATCAATTACTTGCCAAAATTAGGCTATTCCATCATACCATCCCCTCCATAAACTTATCAAGATGAGTCTTGAAGCCAGATATGTCTTTTGCCCCCACTGCTCCCCTTGGAAGACTGTTCCAGAACTTCACTCCTCTGATGGTTAGAAACCATCTAATTTCAAGTCTAAACTTCTGGATGGCCAGTTCATATCCATTTGTTCTTGTGTCCACATTGGTAGCTTAAATAATTCCTCTCCCTCCCTGGTATTTGTCCCCTGATATATTTATAGAGAGCAATCATATCTCCCCTCAGCCTTCTTTTTGTTAGACTGAACAAGCCAAGCTTGTTCCCAGATTGGTCCCAAAACTGATCCCTGTCTTTTCATAAGACAGGTTTTCTATTCCTCAGATCATCCTAGTAGCCCTTCTCTGCTGTACCTGTTCCAGTTTGAATTCATCCTTCTTAAACATGGGAGACCAGAACTGCACACAGTATTCCAGATGAGGTCTCACCAGTGCCTTGTATAACGGTACTAACATCTCCTTATCTCTATTGGAAATTCCTCGCCTGATGCATCCTAAGACTAAATTAGCTTTTTTCACGGCCAATCACATTGGTGGCTCATAGTCATCCTGTGATCAACCAATACTCCGAGGTCCTTCTCCTCCTCTGTTACTTCCAACTGATGAGTCCCCAGCTTATAACAAAAATTCTTATTATTAATCCCTAAATGCATGACCTTGCACTTTTCACTATTAAATTTCATCCTATTACTATTACTCCAGTTTACAAGGTCATCCAGATCTTCCTGTATGATATCCAGATCCTTCCCTGTATTGGCAATACCTCCCAGCTTTGTGTCCTCCACAAACTTTATTAGCACATTCCCACTTTTTGTACCAAGGTCAGTAATAAAAAGATTAAATAAGATTGGTCCCAAAACTAATCCCTGAGGAACTCCACTAGTAACCTCCCTCCAGCCTGACAGTTCACCTTTCAGTATGACCCATTGTAGTCTCCCCTTTAACCAGTTCCTTATCCACCTTTCAATTTTCATATTGATCCCTATCTTTTCCAATTTAACTAAGAATTTCCCACGTGGAACCATATCAGATGCCTTACTGAAATCGAGGTAAATTAGATCCACTGCTGCTCCTTTGTCTAAAAAGTCTGTTACCTTCTCAAAGAAGGAGATCTGATTGGTTTGGCATGATCTACCTTTTATAAAACCTTGTTGTATTTTGTCCCAATTACCATTGACCTCAATGTCCTTAACTACTTTCTCCTTCAAAATTTTGTCCAAGACCTTGCATACTACAGATGTCAAACTAACAGGTCTGTAGTTACCCGGATCACATTTTTCCCCTTTCTTAAAAATAGAAATTATGTTAGTAATTCTCCAGTCATATGGTACAACACCTGAATGTACAGATTCATTAAAAATTCTTGCTAATGGGCTTGCAATTTCATGTGCCAGTTCCTTTAATATTCTTGGATGAAGATTATTTGGGCCCCTGATTTAATCCCATTAAGCTGTTCGAGTTTGGCTTCTACCTCGGATGTGGTAATATCTACCTCCGTATCCTCATTCCCATTTGTCATCCTGCCATTATCTCTAAGCTCCTCATTAGCCTCATTAAAGACTGAGACAAAGTATTTGTTTAGATATTGGGCCATGCCTAGATTATCCGTAACCTCCGCTCCATCCTCAGTGTTTAACGGTCCCTCTTCTTCTTTCTTTGTTTTCTTCTTATTTATGTGGAACTTTTTACTATTGGTTTTAATTCCCTTTGCAAAGTCCAACCCTATACATGGCTTTTGGCCTTTCTCACTTTATCCTTACATGTTCTGACCTCAGTAAGGTAGCTTTCCTTGCTGGTCCTTCCCATCTTCCACTCCTTGTAGGCTTTTTGCCTTTTTTAATCACCTCTCTGAGATGCTTGCTCATCCAGCTTGGTCTGCAACTCCTGCCTGTGAATTTTTTCCCCTTTCTTGGGATGCAGGCTTCTGATAGTTTCTGCAACTTTGACTTGAAGTAATTTCAGGCCTCCTCTGTGTTTACATCCACAAGTTCTTCAGTCCAAACTACTTCCCTAACTAATTTCATTAATTTTTTTAAGTTAGCCCTTTTGAAATAAAAAACCCTAGTCACAGATCTATTTTTGTGTATCCTTCCGTTTCGTTTGAACTGAATTAGCTCATGATCACTTGAACCAAGGTTGCCCCCTACAATCATTTCTTCTAGGAGATCTTCACTGCTCACCAAAACCAAATCTAAAATGGCATCCCCTCTTGTTGGTTCAGCAACTACTTGGTGAAGGAATCCATCAGCTATTGCACCCAAAAAATCTGAGCCCTGTAATTACTAGCACTTGTCCTCCAGTTTATATCTGGGAAGTTAAAGTCTCTCATGATCACACAATTCCCATTCATATCTACTTCATTAAAAACATTAAAGAGGTCTCTATCCATATCCAGATCGGATCCTGGTGGTCTGTAGCACACCTCAAGCACTATCCCAGGGGAGTCTCTAGTAGCTTTCTTCCCCAACGTGATTTTTGCCCAGACAGATTCTCTTATCCCTTCCATCACTTCTTATTTCTTTACAGTCTACCTCATCACTGATGTACAATGCTACTCCACCACCTTTGCTTTTATTTCTGTCTTTCCTAAACAGCACATGCCCTTCAATACCTGTACTCCAGTCATGACTACTATTCCACCATGTTTCTGTTATCCCTACTATACCTGGTTTCGCTTTCTGCACCAGTAACTTTAGTTCCTTCATTTTATTACCTAGGCTCCTCGCATTAGTGTACAAACATCTTAATTTTTGCTGTTTGGCTTTGCTCACATTCTTTACCTAATTAGGCACAGACATTCTACTGCCAGTATCACCTATTAGACTGGTATCTACAGTGCCCTTCCTCCTTATGTCCATTCTCCTACCCACGGCTGTATCCTTTCTTACTTTGTTTTCTTCCCTATCAATGTTAAAATCTGGCATGGAAATTACCTGGACATCTCCCAACCGTCTCCCCCAAATTCCTAGTTTAAAGCTCTCTTAATCAGTTTTGCCAGCCTCCATCCCTCCCTACTCAGGTAAAGTCCATCCCGAGAGAACAGTCCTGTGTCCATAAATACCTCCCAGTGGCCATACATCCCAAAGCCCTTCTTA
The DNA here is from genome assembly GCF_025201925.1 of Gopherus flavomarginatus. Lineage (NCBI taxonomy): Eukaryota > Metazoa > Chordata > Testudines > Testudinidae > Gopherus > Gopherus flavomarginatus. The sequence goes on from NC_066619.1 coordinate 48,999,054, forward strand.
TAGCACCACTGCCTGAGCCATCTGTTGATCATCATAATCTTGTCACACCTTGTTTCCCTTCTCTAGGAACAGGCAGAATCCCACTGAAGATCACCTGAGTCTTGATTTCCTTAAGCATCTTCCCCAGCCTGGCATAGTCTCCCTTGACACGTTCCAGCAATAATCTAGCCGTATCATTTGTTCCCATATGAAAGACAGTCAGTGGATTCTTTCCTGCTCCTGTTACGATTCTCTTCAGCCTCAGATCCACAACTGTATCTTAGCACCTGGCAGACAGCACAACTTTCTGTTCTCTGGATCAGCACTGGTTACAGGTCTGTCTATAATTCTCAGTAAGGAGTCCCCAGTCATGTAGACCTGCCTTTTCCTGGTGTTGGTGTGATTCTCTGGTCTATCCCCTGTTCTTGCCACTAGTTCTTGGGAAGAACCTTTAAGAGCCCTGGTGAGTGTCTTGGGCTAGTGGAGGGAGTGTTAAAGAGTGAGAAGGAGTTTTTCCTTTTTTTTTTTTTTCTTTTCTTTACCTTTCCTTTCTGACTCCCATCACTGATATTTAAAAAATTCTTACTGTAGGTACTGTTACTGTCTGGTTGGAGAGCCAGCTCCTCTAAATGCAGGGCTTCCCATTGACAAGTGGCAGGGAGGCATGCTGCTGTGTGTAATGTTGATTCACCATAGCTGAAGGACTAGCGGAAAAGTGCAGACAATGGCAATTTTAGGAAGAGGACTTCAAAAGAAAATACACAGACCCCTAGGAAGTGAAGTTAAGTGCACCAGTGGTGCAGTCAGTGAAACAGCCAGGTGAAAACAGGCAAGGAAGCCCCCCAATATCTGTGCGTGTCCTTTAGACCATGGACAAATGTCTACAGGGATCCACTGGCCAATCCCCTTCTCCCTCCTTCACCGGTGCATAGGTAGGATACATAGGCCATGTTGTGGGAGGCTGAAGCAATGGACAGATGTGTGGAGAAAATTCTGTTCTCACCAACATCCATGCAGCACCCCCTGTACAACTATTTTACTCTGGTTAGGTGAAGTGATGAAAGATTTGGCTCTTTATGCATCTGTTGTACTTTATGCAACAGCAACTCAGTAAACATTGTATAGAAAAAGAAAGAAAGCATGTATTAAATTAACCAAATTGTGCTGGAACACACATCACCTTATTCTGCCCAAATAACATTTAGAAATAAAAAATAAACCCATTATTTGGGGTGGTTGTGACAAATTGACATAAGACTGTGATTCATGCTCCTTGCTGCCAGTACAATTGAACACGCTTCCCTTTAGAGAAGAAGAGTAAATTGATTCTAATGTCATGTTTAATAGGACAAGATAACTTCGGGCATATACTGTGTGGTATCTCTACAATAATATATGCATATTCAATTTTTCAAGGGGATGGCATTCCCTGTGGACATGTTAAATAATTACAGTCATGAAGACTTGGAGAGTTCTGCAGAAGACTACATGTCTGATCTTCGATGTGGGGATCCAGGGAATCCAGAGTTTTTGTCTCTTGTCAGCAACATCAAAGTAAGAAAGAGAAAAATGCAGATAAATCCTGTCGGTGTCTACTGTGTTAAAATGAGTATTTAAATAAGTACTATATTTTCTATATCTTTCTATCCTTCTTTAAACTGTATTTTTATTGTACTTTGGAACACCTAAAAGCACATTATTTTATTCCAAGTGAGATCTTTGTATCAGCCACTCAGATTGTTGGATGATGAATCTACATATATTGAACAATTCTCTTTCATTTTAAATCTTAACTGGTGAGTCAGGCAAACTCTTTGCTAGAATTATTCGCAGAAATGCACATGCATAAGTTGTGCTAGCAGTTACTGCATTTAATTGGTCATTTATGCCTCAGTTTTGCAAAGTGATCTGTTTGGGTGGACCTTTAATCCCAGAGGCAGCCCCACTGACATCCAAAATGGTGTCTATATTGGATTATTTGTCCTAAAAGTTTCCCTGTTGCCATCACTGCAGCTTTACTGGTGGAGGCACTAATTGAGACCGGATGCTGGAATTTGATGATCTGACCCACCTTATCGCTTAGCCTGTCTTTGTGATGCAGTGGTCAAAATCGGATCTGCCTATGCTGGCACTCCCACTTGCTAGTATCTATGATAACAATGATGTGAAATTTTGACTAAAGAGTCTAGAATAAGTGAGGCCTAAGTGGGAGTAGGAGTTCTCACTTGCAGATCCCTTTCCAGGAGCAGAGTTTTAGGCACTTTTCTCTAATCATGGTTAAGTGCTGTGTGTGTAAAAATAAAAATTCTGAGCCATAGCATACCATAAGCTTTAAACTGTTTTATAAGCAAGCAAATCTTTATCATGGTCTGAATGCCTAGTTGTTTGTTCATCACACAATCTGTGCTAATATATACATATATATATTTTCTCAAATATCTTCATTAAATATTAGAAATACTTGAATTTAAATAACTTCAGAATCCTTTTGATGAAGATATTGAACTTTCTAAAACTAAGTGGTTCCAGTTTCCATATGTTGGTGCCTTAATGCCAAATTTTGGTGCTCAATTGAGCATTTGGATGCTGAAGTGCCTATTTTAGCACCAAAATGTGGGAAGTGTTCACCTGTTTTAAGTGACCTGGCCTGCAAGGGAAGACAATTTGGGTTTGTGTATCAGGCATATCAAGTTTTTTCTTTCCTGTTTCCTGGAAGTCTTTGTTAGAAGAGTCTGCAAAATGTATTTGAGGCTTTCTTAGCCCTTAATTGAGGACGAGATATTTAATCTTTAATAAAGACAGCTTGCCTTCCTGTTGCTCATATAGCTTTTGAGTCAAATAGATATGAACAGAAATAAAAATGGCTTTCCCTCTCAGTAGAGATTCACTTCCTTGGGGTCAGATCATAATGTTAGGCTGAGCTTTGTTCAGTGCAGGACCTAATGGTAGGGAGAAAAGAGGGACATAGGGGCTATATGCCAATTTTGCATTCCACTGTTGTCTGGCACAAGTTATACTGCCAGAGATCACCCCATCATGCTCGTGATCAGAAGCTATGAAGGGTGTTAACCAGTGGAATCCCCAGCTGGTCACTTAGGAGATGTCTGTGCTGCAAAATAAAATAAAATAATGTGTGTATATATATATTTATATCTGGTGGCAGAGAGTCTCAGAGCTGGGTCTACAGACTCAGCCTCACAGAGCTCGTGCTGCGGTGCTAAAAACAGCAATGTAGATGTTGCCGCTCGGGCTCTGAAAGTCACCCACCTCCCCCAGGTTTCAGACCCTAATATCTAGCCTGAGTGGCAACATGTACACTGCTGTTTTTAATGCCATAGTGTGAGCCCACATCTGTAGACCCAGTCTCTAAGACTCACTGCTGCGGGTTGGTTGAATTTTGCAATGTACATGTACCCTGAGGCCAAATTTAAGGCTGTCCTATTAAAATTGAGGAAATGGCCCAGACTATCTGATCTCATAAACCTAATAGTTCTTCAGTCATTTATAGAATCATCCAAGAAAAAGAGGATAGACAAAGTGTGAATTCCTTTGATTGTTTTTTTGTTTGTTTTAACAGAGGAAAAACTTTTTAAACTTCATCCCTCCAACATGCACGCACCTTTGGATGTCATCTTTATAAAGAAGATCTGTAATATAAAGAGGCAAAACAGGGCCAAACTCAATTGGTGGGAGTGTTCTTTTGGGTTTGCAGGTCACTTTTAAACACCCAAGTTTGAAAACTGGGTTTGCTTGTCCTCTTTAGCATGCTCTATATATTTGACTAATGCTATATTAGCAAGAGTCCACTGAACCATTCTAAACTCTTGTTTCAGATTCCTATTAGCTTGTCAACTATAGGCTTCGTTCCTCTTTACGGTGGAGATCAGACACACAAAGTTCTTGCTTTATTTGCACCTGAGGACTCGCTCACAGGTTTCATTTTAAAATTCTAATCTAAATGTTGTAGCATTTTGCTTTTGTGGCAAATACATGTAACCAATCCTTTACTCATTCCATGCTACCTTGCAATAATTAATTACCTTTTCCAGCTTGAATGCAGTGTCCATACTTCCACTTTCAGATTGTTGTTAATTTCTGTTGTAGATTCTTATCCACATCTCAGTAAGTGTGAAATTACTATGCCAATCGGAGTGGAACCAGCTAGATTAAATTTGGAAGATGTGTAACAAAATGAAAGACGGTGCCTTCTTGATTTAATGTGCATAATAATTAAATGCACCATGTACTTTCTCTTGAATTTTCTCCTTTCTGGCTTCTTTGATACCCAGCTATCCTCCCCAGTCCATCCAAAATGAGGCTACTAAATTTATCTTCCTCTTCTGTCAAGCAGTAATTGAGTCCCTCCACTGATCTACCTACCACTTCAAGCCCCTTTTAGTCTACCTGACAGCTGATATCTCTTATTGCATTTACTTTCCAGTCCTCCACTGTGCCAGTCTCAATGCTATGCTTGTCTCCTTCTCCCAATTCTGTCTCTGAATTTTGCCCATGCCACTCAAGTACAGAATGCCTACCTCATGCTGATCACCATCCTACCACCCTCTCCACATTCATCTCCCTTGTTGAGATTTACTTTTGCTCTGATGCCCACAACTGAACCAACATTTTAAAAAAAATAACTCCACTGTTGTTAACTCCTCTGGGTCCCGAGCCTATCCTGTCTCTTCGCTTACTGTCCTTTTAAATCATCATCTTTTCAGAGCAGGGAATGTCTTTGTTTTGTGGCTGTACAGCACTGAGCATATTGTTTTTGCTAAAGAAAATAACTGCATTAATGTGCTTCTTACTACAGCTTAAAAGACGTCTATTATAACTTGGTAACTATAGCTGTATAATAACTTCAGTGAATATCTTAAGTTTCAAAATGTCAAGATCACTAACTTTTTATATCCATTTTTTTCCTTTCAAGCTGTAGCCTTGTATCTTGCTGACCAATGGTGGGCCATCAATGATATTGTGAGAACATCTGTTCCTTCTAGAGAGGGGCTTCAGCAGGTAAGGAGCTCCAGCATTTATATCTTAACAGTTTTTTTTAATCTTGTAAGGACCACTTCATATAAATTTAATGGGGATAGTTAATGATCTATATGTGTTGTACATTTTGATTTGATTTGGAAATTAATCTAATGGTGCAAATAAATAGGTAGGCCATCTTGCATAGTGGGAGCATCAATAGAGATTGAGAAGCTGGGGCTCTTTTCACATCTTAGTTTTCCATTTAACTGACCTCTTCAAAACAACATTGCTCTTGTGCAGCACTCTCATGTGAAAGATACTTTGCCTCTAATGGTTTAAGGGCTACCTTCTCAGACTCATGCTGTCTGGGCCCCTGGCAATTAGGCACCTCATGGGAGTTGTGCATTGTACTACTGGAGAAGCTTGCCGGCCTCATCCCCCGCCCTCCCCTTTTCTTTTTTTCCTCTTTAAGTTTGTCGTCAATTGTTAGAGTACCTTTCTGAGGGAGAAGGTTGGGGATGAGTTAAGTGAAATACAGGGATGGTGGCCTGCAGTGTTGGTATGGGGTTGGAGGAAGTCCAGATAAAGGACATGCCCTACTGTCATAATTAAGGCTAAGTTTTAGTCATGGGTATTTTTAGTAAAGGTCATGGACAGGTCACAGGCAGTAAACAAAAAATCATGGCCTGTGACCTGTCTATGACTTGTATTATATACCCCTGACTAAATCTTGGGAGGTGTCCTGGGAGATGCTGCAGGTGCTGGGGTGGGAAGTTTTGGAGGGGCTGGCACGGTCCCTACCTGGCTCTGCGGCTCCCTGGAAGTGACGACATCCCACTCCATCAGCTCCTAGGCAGAGGTGTGGCCAGGCAGCTCTGCACTCTGCCTCTGTCCATAGCGCTGGCTTCGCAGCTACCATTGCCAGAGAACTGCAGCCAATGAGAGCTGCAGTAGTGGTGCCTGCAGGTGGAGGCAATGTGCAGAGCTGTCTGGCTGCGCCTCCACTTAGGAGCTGAGCGCCACTTCTTGGGAAGCCTCCCCTCTGATCCCGTAAGTGCTGCCCAGAGCCCTCACCCCCTCCTACTCCCCAGCCCTGAGTCCCCTCCCACACCTAAACTCCTGCTGCGGGGAGGCAGTGGCCTGAGACTGCCCCAGCAGTGGCCAGTGCAGCTGGCACAAGGGCTTCCCGAGCTGCTCAGTCGGCCCCGGGGTCAGCAATACCGGCCACTGCAGAAGTCATGGAGGTCCCGTAAAGTCACGGAATCCGTGATCTCTGTGACAAACTCGCAGCCTTAATTACCATTCATCATCAGGCTTGTATAACTTTTGTTAAACCATAGCTAATGCCTGTGTCTTCTGAAGCATATAAGACTCTAATTTTGCAGCAGGGAGTCCAGAATATTTCAGCATTGCCACCACAAGCTTTTTCCTCTTTGCTGCCCCCATGTCCAGTAGAATCAATGCAGTGTTGTTGTTCACTGCATTCAGCTTCTCCTGTCTGTGCTTGTTAAGTGTTACATTTCCATATCGGAGACCGTTCCAAACTGGAGTTTAATAAAACTTTGCTGCTGCAACCAGTGCTATTGCCTTTGACCCCTTCAGCAGATCTTCAATCCTTAATGGGAGAGGGGCAGTGCACAGGTAAATCTAACTCTGACATTTCTGCGTGACTGCTATACATCTATATCCAACAATGATGGAGATGTATGTTATGTGGGCCTTCCCAGAAGATCTGAGCGCATGTTCTTTGTAGCACGCCAAACTCCTGCTAGCCTGCGAAGACTAAGAGTAATTGACACTGTGCTCTCGTATTTGGCGAATGTTTCTTAAAATCCAAAAATACTGTGTTCATTTAAATTTTAAAAAACAAAAATAAAGCCTTTAAATCATCAGAACATGTTTTTAATATTAAGATGTGCAATGCATTTTATCTAATCTCTGATTTTATACACCGCCTGTCACCATGGCATCTGAGCTCCTCTCACCGCTCAAAAAACGATAGGCCTGATCTTTCAGAAGTGCTGATCATTCGCAGCTCCTGCTGACATCAGCTAGAGTTGTGGATAGTTAGCACCTCAAAAAATAAGCCCTCTAATGTCTAAGCTTCAACTAAATTGACATTGGCCTTTTAACTGTTGCACATTTAAAAGTACTTATGTGTTTCCATAGGTGAAGACTCTTGGAGAGAGGGTGGTTCTGTATGTTTTGAATCGAATTATTTATCGCAAACAAGAAATAGAGCGAAATGAGATCCCCTTCCTTTGTCACAGCAGCAATGATTATGCTAAGATTCTGTGGAAAAAAGGAGAAGCCGTTGGGTTCTATTCTGTTAAACCTGCAGGTAAAAACATTTAAGTATTTTTTTAATAAAGCAATGGAAAACCAAACTCTTTTTTATCAGAACTTTTAAGCTGCACTAATGTATGTGATTGATACATGAACCTTTTCTTGAATTCTTAGAACAGACAAGGTTTTGGGTAAAATTTTCAAAAGTGACTTATGCTTTTTTCTTTTTTTTTTTTTTAATTTTGCCCATAGTCTTTTTAGTAGCCATTATGCCCATGACTCTGGGTTTCAAAATTTTTGCTTTCTGCACACGCTCCTTCTCAGTCAGCAGTGACCATCAACACTGTCTTTACTGTCACAGTGAAACCCATATCGTGGCAAGGTGCAGTATCTGCTGCATGTTCCTCAGTTGTACCCAGGAAGGGTGGGAACTTAGTCTTAAGAAGTACCTAATGGAAAAGGTTACCTTGAGGTTGCAGTAATACCTAGGCCAGGGGGACCTCTCCCATACCTTCAGCTTGACTCAATAAGGTGTGTGTCTCATGCCACGGGGTCCGAATTAGGAGCGAGGGAGTCTACCCCTACAAATCTCTTGGTGGGATCTTGTCAGGAGGACAGGGAGTGTTTTTATAAATATAAGGCTAAATCCTCCTCCAAATCCACTTAGAAGAAGTCGAATAGAGCCCTGCCTAAATTGAGCAAATCTTCTAGCTCAATCCATGAGAATTTAGAATGTCCTAAGTTTCAGGGGCACGACAAGAAAGCCCACAAATCTAAGGCTCTGTCGGTACCAGACCACAATTTGGCGACATTAGTGTCTCGGTACCATCCATTATCAGTTGGTCTGGAAGCATGGCTTCAAACAGTGTGCTCACCAAATCAGCCGTGAACACACTAGTAGCTGTTCCCACCAAATTAATATCATTTCGGCTATGGTGGAAGACTCCATGCCAAGAATGCGTAGGCATGCCATTCCTTTCCTCCTCATTGGACAGGATGATCATTACAGATACCTCTGTGATGGGTTTGGTCACAGAGACCCCCTTGGGACTGTCACCTGATGTGCTGAAACTACCTATGAGCCCATTTTCCCTGCCAGCTTGGGACTCCAGAACCCTGTCTTGTTGAGCCAGACACTCTACTCTGCTCCAGCATAGACACGGGGGCTAAATCACATCCCCAAAACTGCAGGCTTTAACTGAAAACGACTCAAAGCAGGTACTCGTACCTTCAGCACCCAGCTCCCAATGGGATCCGAACCCAAATGAATCCATTTTACTCTGTATAAAGCTCATACAGGGTAAACTCATAAATTGTCCACCCTCTATAACACTGATAGAGAGAGGTGGACAGCTGTTTGCTCCCCCAAGTATTAATTACTTACTCTGGGTTAATTGATAAGCAAAAGTGATTTTATTAAATATAAAAAGTAGGATTTAAGTGGTTCAAAATAATAACAGACAGAACAAAGTAAGTTACCAAGCAAAATAAAACAAAACATGCCTAATACAGTAGGAAACTGCATACAGGTAAATTTCACCCTCCGAGGTGTCCCAATAAGCTTCTTTCACAGACTAGACTCCTTCCTAGTCTGGGCCCAGTCCTTTTCAGACCAACGTCGTGGTTTATGGCTTGTGTCCAGCAATCACTCACACCCCCTTAGTTACAGTCCTTTATCCCAGTTTCTTTCAGGCATCTCTTTGGAGTGGAGAGGTCATCTCTTGAGCCAGCTGAAGATAAAATGGAGAGGTTTCCAGGGCTGTTTATATTCTCTCTCTTGTGGGCGGAAACCCCTTTGTTCTTCTGTGAAAAATTGCAGCCACAAGATAGAGTTTGTAGCCACTTGGGCAAGTCACATGTCCATGAATGATTCCATTTTTTGCAGGCCAGCGCCATTGTTTACATGTTAGTTTGAACATTCCCAGGAAAACTCAGATGTGGATTGGCGTCTCCCAAAGTCCATTGTCAGTTAAGTGTTTCTTCGTTGGGCACTTACTGAGAATAGTCCTTTCTCAAGAAGCTGACCAAATGCTTCACTGGTGCTACTTAGAATCAAATACATTGAGGTACAAGTACATAGCCAATACTCATAACTTCAAATACAAAAATGATACACACATACAGACAGCATAATCGTAACCAGCAAATTACAGCCTTTCCATAGGCACCTTACTTGACCTATTTTCTACAAGATTTGGTGCAACTATAGAACCTTGGTTGTCACAATAATCTATATGCTCACAGTTCACGTCAATAACATCACAACATCCTTGTTAGATCAGGCAGCTCATATTGGCAACCACACAGCACAAAGCACTCGATATCTCAAGAGTCCAAACAGAAATCTCCCAAGCTGTCTACCACTGTAGCAGAAAGTATTCGGTGTCAAGCTATAACCTCTCAAAGAATCTTGAAATACGTCTCAGGCTGTATTTTGTTCTCTCTCCCTCTCACTCATGGGGTGAGGGTTCATTCCACAAGAGCACAAGTGATGTCTATGGCATCGCTTCAAGAAGAACCTCTACATGATATTTGCAGTGGCGTTCCATCAACACATTTGCGAGGCGTTATGTTTAGTACAAGACTCCTCTGCCGTTACATCCTTTGGAATGGCAGTCCTTGCTTCTGCTCTGCCATCTGTATCCTTGCACCCTCCTCCTACTTGAGTACTGTTTGCAGTCACCCACATTGGAATACATATAGGGACCAGTACTCAAAAAGGAAGTTACTTACCTTCGTAACTAGAGGTCCTTCATGATATTTGGTCCTGATGTGTATTCCACCACCTGCCCTCCTTCCGCTCTGCTTCGAATCATCTTTTGATTTGTGGCAGAGAAGGAACTGGAGAGGCAATCGGTCTGCCCCACTCCAGTCTCTTCGGTTGGAGACATGAGGAGAGTGAAGGTGCATGCCAGAATGACAGGCACTGCTTTCAGAATTCTCCAGCTCTGGGTGCATGGAGCACATGTGTACCTCACAGTGGAATACAGATAGGGACCATATGCCTTGAAGAACCTCCAGTTACAAAGGTAATTAGCTGCTTCTTATAGCCCCATAACTCAAGAGGCAGAAATCTTGTCCAGTGTTCTACCCTTTTAATACTGAATATGTACAGTTGTGCTGCATGAAGACACACATGTGGGTCATAAGGGACGATATTTTGCAGAGTTTAATATATTTTGGATGGGGTCAGATTAATCTGGTGAGGGTGAAATTCACCCAGACTATGGAAGTTACAAACATTAATGCTGTATTGTGCACATTTAGGGTCTGATCCTGCAATTCCTGTGTGCAGAACTCCAGTTGATCTCAGAGTAGCTGCAGGGTCAGGTGTCGTCATTGCTGTTCCTTATTTGTGTGTATTGTGCTAATGCCTAGGACCCCAGTCACAGACCATGACTCCATTGTGCTAGGTGCTGTACAAACACAGAACAAAATGATTGGTCCAAGGGGCTTACAATTTAAGTAGCATGTTTCTATGTCATTAACATTGCTTTATAGATAGTTCTCTCATTTTTTCTCACTGCTTAAATATACATTGTAAGTTCTCTATGATTGTTTCAGAACTCTATTTCATTTTTCAACTTTTGCTGAATTAAAGCTAACTTAATTGTAAATAATTTGTTGATCACACTGACAGCCCTCCTTAAATAATAGAATATCTAATTTTGGGCCAAAGTAGTATGATCTGACATCCTAACTTTGTCCTAGTAGAAGGTTTTTGGATTAATGTCAGTGAAATTCGTGGTGAATTGCAACTATTGTACAGCTAAGTGCACCAGAAGGGTTTTATACCTTCCTCTGAAGCATCTGGCCTTGTCCGCTGTCAGAAATATGATATTGGGCCAGATGGGTCATTGATCTGTTCCAGTATGGCAGTTCCTGTGGGGAAGGTAATTGGCAGGTGGCATGTCTTTGTTCTGTTTATCAATATTGTGCCTTTATGAACATATCTATGAAACTGCTCAGGTCCTAATAGAGCAATTTTCAAGCTAAAAGTTAAGTCAACACAATGATCACAAAAATGACTTCTGAGTTGAAATGTTAATACTTTATTCTAGTTTCTATACAACTGATTTTATTAGATTCTGAGTGATGGAGGAGTGTTTATAACAAATATTTGTTCCATATACATTGTGGCAATTAGATCATGCAACTACACTTACTTTTCCTGTTGTTCTACCATTTACTAATCCTGAGCTAATAAACATCCAAGACTATTTGAATATGAAATACTGTTATACTTCATGGTTTTTTTCCTCTTTCTGTGGCAATAGACTGAGATGTAGTCCAGTGGTCAGACCACAGGTCTGGAACTTACTACTGTTTTTCTAATTTCATCTCTGATGTGGACTCACTGTGTAACCTTAAATAACTTAATCTCTCTTGACTGAGTTTTTCTTGCTTTGCAAATGACAATAGCAACTGACCTCACAAAAGTATTGTGAGGACTAATTAATTAATGTCTGTGATGAGTGCTATATATGAAATTTGTGTTATTATTTTACTTGGATTGTAAACTCTTTAGGGTAGGGACAATCTTTTCTGTGTGCGCACAGGGTCTAGCACCATGGAGTTCCAATCTTGCCTTGGGACCAGTATTTACCACTGTAATACAAATCCAGAAAAATAACATTTATTACTCTGATACCAGTGAGTTCATGGTCATCTTTCAAGAATTTTTCAACACTAAAATTGCTTTGTTGTGTCACAGTGCACCTGTTCATAATAATAATTATGTGTAATCCATGCTATGCTATGAATGGAAAAATCCCTTCTTATAAAATTTTGCCTTGACTTCAGCATTATTGATGTTCCGTAAAAAAAAAAATTGGGGGGGTTGATGATTTGTGTTTCAGTTCTTAAATGAGAGCTGACTTCCATACTTATGGGTTTGTTTTTAAACATTTTTTTAATGTATGTAAAAACAATATATTTGGATTGAGCCTTTTGGCTTTTTCTTCCATCTTTTCGTTTCATTCTCTTTTGCAGATTTCCTCAAGAAATAACTCAGCAGGATTCCAAAGTGTGCCTTTGACCCCACTCCCTTCTCCTCTGTAGCCTTCCATTCTTTATTGTGTAGCAGTAGGCCACTATACCAGACAAGCTTTCTTACGTTGTGTTGCCTGCTGTAAAGCTGCAAAAATACGAAGATGGCCCAACGAGCCAATGAGTGGCTGAATGTGGCTTCTGTGTGTACAGTACATCTATTATCATCAGGATACAGTAAAAGCCAAGCCACTATATGTTGATCTAAAACTATGACAAATCAATGATGAAATACTGATGTATGGTTTTTCCATGATTTCAGGAAGCATATGTAGCTCCTATCTTACCCAAAGCTATCAACTTCCAGTGCTGGACACAATGTTTGTGAGAAAGAGGCATCGTGGGAAAGATTTTGGGTTAATGATGTTGGAGGATTTTGTGGATTCCTTTACTGAAGACACACTTGGTCTTCGCTATCCACTATCATCTTTCATATATACAGGTAAACTCTGTAATTTTTTTCCTGTCCTATCCACTCTGGCTTTCTTTAAACTTCCAAATAAATACTCCCATCTCAGTTCAACATGGAAGGAAGAGATTAAATTTCTTAACATGACAAACTTTAAATAAATATAAAATATGCTGTTATTCAATAAATCTTAAAAAGTCAGATGGAGAATGTGCATGCTACTTTATTTTCTTGTAATCCTTGAATTTCTATTGGTTAATATTATATCTTCGGCTGTCAATCGCAGTTAACTCATGCGATTAACCCAATAAAATTAAAACTGTGATTAATCGTGATTAATCACACTGTTAAACAATAGAATACCAATTGAAATGTATTAAATATTTTGGATGTTTTCCCACATTTTCATATAGTATTCTATATTGTAATAAATAATATACACTTTGCTTTCAATTACAGATATTTGCATTGTAAAAATGATAAAAGAAATAGTATTTTGCAATTTACCTCATACGAGTACTGTCGTGCAATCTCTTTGTCTGAAAGTACAACTTACAAATATAGATTTTTTTTTTGTTTGTTACATAAAACTGCACTCAAAAACAAAACAATGTTAAAACTTCAGAGCCTTCAAGTCCACTCAGTTCTACTTCTTGTTCAGCCAGTCGCTAAGACAAACAAGTTTGTTTACATTCGCGAGAGATAATGCTGCCCACTTCTTATTTACAATGTCACCAGAAAGTGAGAACATATGTTCGTATGGCACTTTTGTAGCCGGCATTGGAAGGTATTTACGTACCAGATATGCTAAACATTTGTATGCCCTTTCATACTTTGGCCACCATTCCAGAGGACATGCATCTATGCTGATGACGCTCGTTAAAAATATGTGTTAATTACATTTGTGACAGAACTCCTTGGGGGAGAATTAATGTCTCCTGTTCCATTTTACCTGCATTCTGCCACATATTTGATATTTCTGTTGGCACCAGAAAAATCCTGCTCTCTCTGGAATTGCAGATATACTTTGCTGAAAGTGCTGTGCCCAAAATAAGTCCATAATGCTTTTCCTCTTTAGTTTTAAAAGTAACAGAGATTAGTTTATTTTAATTGTAACATTAATTAGTATTAAATAAGGGGCCGGGGAGGTTTGCTGTCTCATGTGCTGGCTTGTTGAGATCTCACCACGGAGGTGAACAAGAATCCAAACTGGTGAAATAACTGAAGTGCTCATAGGTGAGATACAAATATTTACAAGCTCTGAGGGCAAATGTTACCCAGAATGTATGTGAAGTAGGGAGAGAGGGTTGCTGGTTCCTGAGGCTGTGATATGTCCCAAAGCCAAAATATGAGGGCAGTTTAATAACATGTGGAGGCTCTTCCTGCACTCCCACGACAAAGCATACTGGCTGTGGGAGTCCTCAGCGGTTCCTGTCTACTCTCTACTGCCAGGGGCAATTTCCAGATATGGTGTAAGAGCCAGAACACACACTCTGTCTCCTGTCCCCTCCCTTACCTGCAAGGATGAGCCATTAGGAGAGGGCCAGTCTTCAGGGACAGCACCAGAAATAGTAGCTGATCACTTTGAGGAGGAGAACAAACACCAATAGGAATGGTGACAAGTGACGCCAGCTCTCCCCACCTATTGCTGGTAACAATGCCCTCTCAGCTTTTGGTTAATGCTAGTAAGGCTCAAAGTGGGAGTGATGGGGGTCATATAAATGGATAGTTGCTAGCATCCTTCTTCTCTAGATGTGGGGGATACCTGCTGTGGTGCGCTTCCTTCCCAATGCGTGCTATGGTGGAGTTGTGTGGAAGGTGACGTCTGGTTTGAGTTAGATGAAATATTCACCAATAGGATTTTAAGAGGAGAGGGGAGAGGGAAATGCCAAAGGTTAATGGTGAGTGCGTTGTAATAAACAGTGCTAAAGACAACTCCTCTGCATTCCCACAAAGTACTTTACATGGGTGCTATTGGGAACATCAGTTGGTAGAATCCGTTGGCTGCATGTGCTATTCATAAGCATATCCCTGATATGTAGGCAACTTTAAATCCGTGTTTGGTTTAAAACTCTCTAGAAACAAATAACCTTGTAACTTGTACATAAACTGACAGGTAATATATAAATTAGGATTCATTTTTGAAAGTTGGGATTCAAGGATATTTTTTATTGAGGAAGAAATTTTTCCTTGCACCTTGTAGTCACAAACTGGCATAATAAGTACAGTAACTCCTCGCTTAACGTCGTCCCGGTTAATGTTGTTATGTTGCTGATCAATTAGAGAACATGCTTGTTTAAAGTTGCCCAGTACTCCCGTATAACGTTGTTTGGCAGCTGCCTGCTTTGTCTACAGTTTGCAGAAAGAGCAACCTGTTGGAGCTAGCTGGTGGGGGCTTGGAACCAGGGTGGACCAGGAGCCCCCCGTCAACTCCCCTAAGTTCCCAGTGCAGCAGCTGCCCAGCAGGCCCTCTGCCTTGAATCTGCTCCCAGGAGTCTCCTGCTTGCTGTGGGGGGGGAGGGAGAAGGGGAGAGAAGAGGGGTGCTAGTGTCAGGGTGTTCCCCTCCCCCAGCTCCTGTATCCCATCTCCACAGAATGGGGGGGGACATGACACAACAGGGCTCAGGATGGAAGGAGCTTGCTACTGTCTCAACTTGCTAATCTACTTAAAAAGGCAGAGTATTTAGAGTGGAGTCAGTGTTCTTAAAGGGGAAATGTGCGTGTCTCTCACACTCACACACACGGTGTGTCTCTGTCTCTCTCGCTTCCATGCTGTCTTCTCCCTCCATATGTGCTGCTTTGTAGAGTGTGAGGCTACATTAACAACAATGTGTTAACCTTTGAGGGTTCAGCCGAGTGTCAATTCATCATTTAGCAGTAAGGCATTTCCTGGGAAATATCCCAGCCTCTAACTGCACCACCTCAACCAAGCTTCACAATTACGTTGCTGTGTACAGTATTAAATGGTTTGTTTAAAACTTAGTATGTGTATGTGTAATGACAAAGTTCCTCCTCTACCTTGGTAGGTCCTGCGCTTATTGGCAGATTTTGCTCACTTCAGTGATCTTCCCCACAATCTGGGTCAACTTCTCCTGTGTCTGATCAGGAGTTGGGAGGTTTGGGGGGAACTCAGGCCCACCCTCTACTCTGGGTTCCAGCCCAGGGCCCTGTGGATTGCAGCTGTCGATAGTGCCTCTTGTAACAGCTGCATGACAGCTACAACTCCCTGAGCTACTTCCCCATGGCCTCCTGCAAACACCTTCTTTATCCTCACCACAGGACCTTCCTCCTGGTGTCTGATAATGCTTGTACTCCTTAGTGCTCCAGCAGCACACCCTCTCACTCTCACTCTCAGCTCCTTGCACCTCTTGCTCCCAGCTCCTCACACATACTTCCTCTCCTCTGGCCTGACTGGAATGAGCTCTTTTTTAAACCCAGGTGCCCTGATTAGCCTGCCTTGATTGGCTGCAGGTGTTCTAATCAGCCTGTCTGCCTTAATTGGTTCTAGCAGGTTCCTGATTACTCTAGTGCAGCCCCTGCTCTGGTCACTCAGGGAACAGAAAACTACTCATCCGGTGACCAGTATATTTGCCCTCTACCAGACTCCTGTACCCCACTGGTTAGGATCTGTCACAGTATATATAATTAGTCTTTTGTCTGGCAAAAAAAATTTCCTGGAACCTAAGGCATTAATTCTTTATGGGGAAATTGGATTTGCTTAACAGCGTTTTGTTTAAAGTAGCATTTTTCAGGAACATAACTACAATGTTAAGCAAGGAGTTACTGTAACTATTTTGTAATACCCAAAAATGCTTCCTAGAAGACAGGAAAAAAACCCTGCAGTCCCTGCCCCCTTAACCTTACAATCTAAATTTAAGACATAGTACAGTGATGGAAGATGATAAATAAGAGGATGGGACTGAGTTCTAGATGGATGAGGATTACAGAAATGTTATCATATAGTTACTCAGGTTAGACATGTGCACATCTTGGTGCCTAAGTTCCTTTTTGTTTGTGATGTATTATAAGTATGATAAAGTAGAAGGTCAGATTATAATTGACTCCGTAGGATAGCGTTTGAATAAATTCTTAAGCTGAGTTACAGATGTACATACTGTGTGGTGTGGTTTTGTTTTATTTATGTTTGTTCAGCTTGTAAGCAGTATTTTGAAAAGTACCCAGGGGATCATGATCTTCTATGGGAAGTTGAAGGAGCAGGACACTGGTTCCAGAGAACACCTATTAGCAGTGTATTGCAAAGAGAAACACTCAAAACTACAGGTAAGGATTCTTTGGAAACAGGACTAGAAAACTATTGAAACTTGAAAAGTAAAGTTACATTGTACAGTGTCTACAATAACTTTTGTAGACAGTCCCCATTGTGAACAATCCCCACAGAAGTCATTGGAAAGACACCGGCTAACTTCATTATTTAAACTGTATCTGCACTTTTTTTCTGTTGAATTTTTCTAAGAGCAGGAGCCTCTCAAAAAGAAAACAACAGTTCCCAGACTGAGGAGTGTTTTCTGCCATCTGCCATGGAATCTGAAACGGGAAGCGAACAAAGCACAGAGATTGAAACACAGCTAAGGGTAGGTATACACACAGTTTTCTTTATACATAAAAGCTAGGAGATTTTACAGAATTGTATAATTTATATCGTCATATTCTTCTGGTTTCCTTAATTACTTGTTCTGTAAGATCTTTTATTGAAGAGAAAGAGATGGGTCTCCATATAGGAAGGTTATATATTTTTTTAATAATCCATTTTTAAACTTCTAACTAGAGAGCAATGATACTGGTTAAACTTTTGGGAAAAATGTAGATGATTCCTAGGAAACTGATTATAAAATCCATGAATTTAATAAAAATGTGTCTCTTCCTTGTTCATTACTCCTGCTTTATCCTCCATTTTCCCGTGCTTCTCTCCCTCAGTAAGTCCTTTTAGGAATCCAGCTTGAACTTCTAGTATCTCTTCAGTGTTCTCTGGGCCTAAGAGCCTGCACTATATCTTTTTTTTTTTTTTTTTTGAAAACCATCCAGTCTATCAAAACCCATGACTTTTTATCAGATTACCTTTGAAGACAGTCGTGGCTTCAGTGAGAAAGCCAGAAACATACTTACTGTGAAATTTTGTTGTAGTTGAACTAAATTGACATGGGTGTCAGGAGCTATGAAAGACACATGTTTTTGTTACACTTGCGTTAATGTTACCTTTTTCAGCAAAGTAAGACCAGCTTGTTGCTTAGACATTACAAATTCACCTAGTGTTAATAGAATACTAGGATGCATCTTGTACTATCATTTTTTTTTCAGCCAGTGCTCTCTTTGTATGCTGTAGGGTATGAGATGGCCTTAGTAGTGTCTAGTAACTTGCAATGGTAAATTGCTATAGGTTTGAGGGAGGAGAGTATTTCAGTTGATTTCCTCCCCGACCTTGCAGTCTTGGGATGTGTGAATATTCAAACTATGACACTTAGCACTGTAGACACAAACAGTACAAAGGCTGCACATCTCTGGCATCAGATGAGAGCATCAAATGTATCAGTCTAAGAAGATAGTGTTCATGAAAGTGCATAATCGCATTGTAGATGAATATGTTGTAAAGTGTACAGCCTGCATTCAGATTTATTCAGTTCTCTCGCAGAAGGACTGCGAGTCTCTTTGTGCATCTTTGAAACTTCAGCCAAGTTTCATCCACATATGGATATGCAATTGAATATTTTTGTTTGTTGACTATTATGCAGCTGTTAAGAGATGGAAAATTCTGCAAGATAAAGCTGCTTGCATACAGTGAATACTGATGAATGTTAATGAGGTATTAATTTGCATTGTACAAACCAGTCAAAATGCACTTGGGAGTAAACTTTAATTATGGAAGACTGGTGCCTTAGGCACAAAACCTAGCTACTGAAATCTAAACTTTGTATTCAAAGTAAAATGTAAGTGTCTAGCATGGTTGAGAAGGTTACCTCCCAAAGGTAAACTGAATGCAAACAGATAGAGTGGGTTTTTTTTGAGTTTGTAAACAAGCCTGAAGCAATAACTCTGAGCGCTGTCATTCATAACAGTAAGTTTTTTAACTCTGAAACTTGATTCATTATTTAAATGTCATCTCCACTAGTAATCATTTTAGCAGAAACAACGGATTAATGCACTTTTACATAAGGTTGTTGGATGCAGTCATGTATTATGGGGAAAGGAGCAGTGGGACATTTAGTTGCTGTTAAGGCTTGCTGTGGTGGTGAATTAGGAATTCAAGCCCTACCAAATGAGTCAAGTCATCTGTGCCCCTGCCCAAAAGTTGGAGGGGAAAAAATAAATGCATCTAGGGTGACCAGATGTTAAGGGGAAAATATCGGGACCGTCGCAGGGGTTGGATGTTTTTTTTTAACACTCATCCGTCTGGGAGTTCGGCGGCAATTTGGTGGAGAGCCCTTCAGTTGCGAATGGTCTTCGGTGGTATTTTGGCGGTGGGTAATAAACCTTGCTGCCAAAGACAGAAGCACCCGCCGCCAAAATACCGCTGAAGACCATCCGCGACTGAAGGACTCTCTGCCGAATTCCTGCAGAAGACCAGGAAACAAAATATCAGGACAGAGGGTGTCCTGACCGTACTCTGGTCGAGACGCAGGACAAACTCCTCAAAATCGGGACGTCTGGTCACTTTAAATGCATCCAATGTCAAAAGCCTAAAATACTTTCTGGAGGCCAGAATCCCAAATCCCAGAATCCCTTCCAAAATACTAGAACTGACTTTCTCTCTGAGGACTGCATTATCAGTACAAAATTCTGAAGATTTAGGAGTAGTGTAATATATTAATGTGGAAAACAATTCCCATGTGTACCTGTGTATTACATTATTTTTGTCTATAAAAACAAGGAATACTGAAGTGATTATAACACTAATATATAAACAACCCCCTCTATTTAAATTTAATTGATGTTCCCTCAAATATCAATGTATTACAGAACTCATTGCAACCCATTGGGTCTTGCAGCAGAAGTCTTTGGGGTTGGGTTGGAATTGCAGCAAAGCTGGTGGACATGGCCTCCTTTTAGTGCTAGTTTACCTAAAGTAGCTAATCTAGGGCAATTAATCATAGGTCTGTTTTAAAAACAAGAAGCTTATACTCTGAAAAATTATTGTAAAAATAGATTTGTGGGATTGGATGCTTATCTCTTAATGACTGCAGATCTAGTTTGGTCATGAATAAAAAGACAACTCATCTACCTGCTGGCTCTGCAGACTACACCTAGAATCTAAGGCTGAAGCTCTGTTTTACCCAGCTTGCCACATCATCACCAGTAATAAAGATTTATTAATTTGGTTGATTTTTCTTTTACTAATCCCAAACTAGATGTTTGGGATAGTAAGAACGTGTATTAGTCACTAAGAGAGTAGATCTGATTCTAAATTCACCCAGTGAGCTGATCTCTTTATTGAGAAGATACCATTTTTTCACTTAACTCCTTCATCCGAATGTAGTCAGTCTCCCAAAGACCAACCTTGAATTAATATTCCAGAATGTATCTGGGGGTTGGGAGATGAAGGCATTTCAATCAGGAGAATAGAATCTCCAGTAGCTCAGACTTTTAAAGTACAGTATGTTTTTCTGCTTTAGGTTGATTCTCAAAAAGGCAAAGACATCCTAGATGCCCATGCAAGCACTTCTGAAGGTAAAAATAATGTTGAACATCAGTATTATGGTGCTTACGTTTTAGAGTAATGGCCCATTTTCACCATTACTTTTAACTTCTCTGTGCCTTGATTGGATAAAATGGATAAAATACTAATGCCTCTTTAGAGGTGTTTTGAGGCCTAAACAATGTTTGTAAAGTACTTTAAGATCCTTGGATGAATGCTAGTATTATAAATTTATTTTGGTCTGTTTAAAAAAAATCTCATAATGAAATGCTTTTTCAATTAGGCCCTGCATATGCCTACTTCTATGAAAAATACTCAAGTTATTCTCTTACTATGTGCAGATCCATTAGGTATGCATGTTCTTTCATTTACATTCATTTTTTGTATCTTTAAGAGCTTGATGTTACACCTGTTTCCACTCGAACACGAAGCAGTCATTTAAAACGTCCCAGGATAGGAAAGAGGAGCCAGGAATCTGAAACTGAAACTCCTTCAGGAGAGGATGAAAACCTTCTTTGGATATCAGGAAGCAGGTAATGTGTCACTTTTCATTTTGCAGTTTCAGTGGTGTCAGAGCTGTGGTGTACCTACTCATGTGGTACAGGCTATTTCCTGTCCCATTAGAAAGCAAAATTGATATACCCTCCTTTCCTCTGCTTTAGTCTGATTTGCTGATTACTTTAAAAACAAAACTCTAGTGGGGAAAAGCAAGCTGCCGACTCTGAAGTGATCACAACAAAGTAATGGTTTGTGTTTCCGTATAAACTCCGCAGATTTTGGGAACGATATTAACACCACTCTGGTGACTAATTGCACATTCAGCACTTTTTATGGTACTGAAATCTTCAGGAATCTAAGTTTAACTATATATCACTGTGAGAATGTTCTCAGAAGGGTGTGTGTGGTATTTGTAAGATGGGAACATACAGAGCTTTTTGTATTCTGATTTATAGCTTGTATGGTACAAAAACTCTTGAAAGGCCACTGACACCCTGAAACATTAATTGCACAGACTCCCATGGAGAATATTAGTGTTAATTTAAAAAAGAAAACACAAAAATACTAACCCCTCTAACTGAAATGAAGAGAATTTTACTGGTTAGGCTCTGAAACTTGTTTGGATTGGTAAAAGGTATAGACTGATTGAAAGAAAATTAGTTGTATTCTGTTAAAACTGCATCTCTAGTGGAGGCCAGGGAAACAAGAGGCCAAGTCACTTCATCATAGTAATTGGAGTGTAGTTTGTGTAAAAATCTACATTCCTGCAGAATGTCCATCTGGTATCTGTTTTCATGACTTGTTGGGGAGGGATAGGTTTCCTTACTGAAACCTGATCAAGTTCAAAAGACTTAGTGTGGCAAGCGGCAGTCTGGTGAATCAAATTAGCCGCGGCAGCGCTTTAACATGGCGTTGTAGTTGTGGCAAAGCACTGGGAGAGAGGTCTCCCAGTGCTCTAAAAAAAACCACCCCCACAAGGGGAATAGCTGCCAGCACTGGGAGCACGGCTGCCAGCGCTGGGACTTTACGGCGCTGAAACTTGCGGCACTAAGTGGTGTGTTTTTTCACACCCCTGAGCGCTGCAAGTTTCAGTGCTGTAAAATGTCAATGTAGACAAGCCCTAAGTGGCTTCACATGTCTTGCATTATCCAGGGTCTGCTTTTTACTTTCCTTGTGACTAGCTAAATGGAACCAGAGATGATATGCTATTATGCACTTCTAGACAATATGCTGCTGTAAAATGGACAGTGTTTGGAATATGTAAAATTTATTGGCAATCAGTGCTTCGAGACGTGTAGCCACAGATAATTGGCTAGTTGGATACTTGGGAAGCTGATGACTATTCTTGAAAATCAGGATATTAGTGTTTGTAGTAAAAATTTTGTGGTACCACTTCCATAATCCATCTTGAGAAACTGTGGTGTGTAGTTACAGAACACTTGTGAAACAACTGTATACAAGTCAATTGTGCACAATATCATTTCTTCATATATAAAACCTAAGTGCACTTAAAGATGAAAAATTCCATCATCCCAAAAATAAAAAGTGAACATTTCTGAGACCTTATTACCTGTTGGCTACAGCAAAGCTGTATTTTTCCAAACAATCTACGTTCTGTCTGCTATCTTGAATTCTAATCCAGGTAGACGTTTTGTAAGTCATATGAAGTTAATGATAATTGTTTGAGTAGTCTTGTAAAGCTAAAATGAAGTCCCATAAGACTGATAGTGGTATACCTGGGTTGGGAGAAGCTGGGTCTCTTTTCACAGGGTCCACTTTTTTTTTTCTTTACAGTTAAGGGATTAACATTTTATAACTTCATAAGCTTTCAGCTCTCATGAAGGTGTTCCTGATTTCTAGCTTTGAATTCAATGGAAGGAAGATAGAGGCCTCTTTATATATTGGTGCAGCAACAGTCTAGTTGAATAGCTATCTAGTTAGGAGTTGGCCATTTTCAATATGTAATTGTATTTATTTAGCTGGGTTCCACACTCCTGTATGATGAATGTGTATTATACTAATTAACTTACTGTGGGAGAAAGTTCTCATTATTTAATGGTGTCACTGAGATTGTTAACCTAAAAAAATTGAGTGTTTTATTTTCTGTGGCAGGTTGGAACCTGTAGCACTTACATCTGAAAGCTCAGAAGAGTTAGTAGAAGAAACTGAAGAAAATGTAGTTGAAAATGAAGAGGAAACAGTAGTTGAAAATGAGGATCAGTTAGTACTGGAAACACAAGAGTTCTGTACATCACCACCTGAAAAACAAGATGAGAAAGAGGTAACAGCTAAGACTGGTTGAGGTTCAATGTAAATAAGGCCCAGGTGGTGATGGTAGGCTTGAGGAAGCTTTCCATCCACATCTGAGCAGGAGATTGCAACCTTTTGTGTTAAGTGTGGTCTTTGCTACCGTGATATATGCCTTTGCCAACTCTATATGAAATTATTGCAATGCACTTTATGTGGGACTACATCTTAAATCCATTTGGAAGATGAAGCTGGTACAGAATTATGGTTAGGAAAACTTCCTCCATACTTACTGCGAACATTAGAGTCCACAAGAGCTTCTGTAAGGTAAATCCCCAGCTAGCTTGTTAACTCTGGCAGCACAAAGTAGCTGAAGCAGAGGTCAGAATCTGGTCTAGTATCTCTAAAGAAAATTAGATGATCCTCGAGGAACCAATGGTTTGCTGTATTTCAGGGACTTGTGTAAATTTTGAAAATGCTTGTTTTAATTTTTATGCTTGGGGAAAAAAAGCCAAAATTTAAAAAAAACAAACCCTGTTTGCACAACAGTTTTACTCTGTAACAGAAGTTATGAAGTTAAAGCTAAAAGTAACATAGGTGTCTTGGTAGAATCTCTCACCCTGCTGATCAATGTCTCTATGCAAAAGTTCTGCCTCTGAGTTTTTTATGCTGATGTTTTGAACAATGGTTGTGCCCTAGCTTGACTTATGAATGTCACTTTAGGAAACTGAATCAGAGCCACTCAATGGTGAGCTAACAGAAGGGACTATCAAAACATCACTTATGACTGAAGAGGAAACAGCTAGTGAAGTATTAGATGGTGAATCAAAATTACAGTCTGACAATCCAGAAGAAGAATCTTTAACTCTGTTTGTTCCGTTAACCCTTGACCCTTCAGTGAAATCTTCTGAAGACACTGCATCAGATAAGGTGAGAGAAGTGCAACAAAATGATATTTTAGGTCTTTTTTCTGCAATGCATATATTACATTTATTTATTTAATAGGTATAGGCCATGAATTACTTGCAAATGTAGTTGTCAGAATGTATGGCAAAATCCATAAATCAAATAAGACTGCTGTTTTAGTAATATGCAGTAGCAAGGAATGTGTGTTCATTAAAACTAAAGAAAATGATGTTCTGGTCCAATTTCCCTTAGCAATACTTAAATATGTCTCTAGTATCTTAGGGGAAGATAGCCACATTCAAAAAGCCATCCCTCTGTTGTGGTTAGTAATTTCTCTCAATGCTTAGATTTGATAAAATGAGTAGGGCAAAATAAAATATGTTGCACCAATTATTTACTGGTAAAGTATAAGAAGCTTATTTATTTGTAATACCGTAGTACCTAAGAGCCCCAGTTCCAGGCCAGGACCTCATTGTGCTAGGTCAGTGGCTCTCAAACTTTTTTTTACTGGTGACCCCTTTCACATAGCAAGCCTGTGAGTGTGACCCCCTCTTCCCTTATAAATTAAAAACACTTTTTAATATATTTAACACCGTTATAAATTCTGGAGGCAAAGCAGGGTTTGGAGTAGAGATTGACAGCTCGCAACCCCCCATGTAATAACCTCACAACCCCCTGAGGGGTTCTGACCCCCACTTTGAGAACCCCTGTGTTAGTTGCTGTACAAACACAGAACAAAAAGAAGGTCCCTGCCCAAAAGAGCTTTACAATCTATCTAAAACAAGAGATGATACAGACAGACAGGAGTACAAGGAAACGAGACCGTATTGGTCACCATGATGCAGTGGTGGACTGTAGCAACTGAACTGTCAAGTTTTTTGTAGGCAAGAGTTTTAAGGAGGATAATGTAGTTTTGTGGATGTGTAGGAGTAGCTGCTGCCAAGAGTGGGGAGCAGCATGGGAGAAAGCACAAAGATGCTTGTTTGAAAATTGAACAGTGGGCCATGATGACTGGCATCATGGACCGATTAGAGGTGGGAGTCAACCTTTTGATACTGCATGAGAGATGATTGGTAGGGTGTGGATAGGTCTTGAAGGGTCTTGACAGCGAAGACAAGTAATTTATGTTTGATACAATAGAGAGGGAGATCCACATCCCAAGGAATTTACAATCTAAAGTCACAGACTGTTATAGACATCAAGCAGAATGCTAACTATTGGAACAAGTACATATGCTTACTCTGCACTAATTTCTAAGTGTGCCTCATTGTGCCTGAGTGAGCCTCTGAATTTTTGTATTTCAGAGCTTTAGAAAAAATCAGATAATGTCAAGGCCCTAAGCCAGGAAGATGGAGGGGAAGGAGAGGCTTGTTAATGGGGCACCCAATGCTGTAAATTGCTGAGTGCTTCAACTCCCACTGCGAGTTGAGGATGATCAGCACCTTGCAGGGGAAGACTCAGAGTCTGTACCATTCAAGAACATGTGAATTGTCCCCCTGATTGTTTTGACTCTTATTTTTTCCTCAGGTTATGAACACTACTGATTCAGAAATACTGACGGAGGAAAGTGTACCTATGGAAAAAGAGGGCATTGAAGAGGAGCAACAAGCAGCCCAAAGGAAGAAATCATCTGATGAAAGTGCAGATACCGTAGCTTCAGTGCCAAAAGAAGAACCATCTGATAATGGCCTTTCAAACTCTGTGGTAACTGAAGCACTAGAAGAATCAGTTCCTGAAAATGTGTCACCCAATGCATCGTCTTCCTTGGAAGAGCAAAGTGAGGAAGCAGGGCATGACTCACAAGAAACCCCTGTTGTCCTTGGTCAGAGTTCTTTGATAGTGGTTGAACTTGAGGATGTGTCGTTCCAGCAACATTCAGAAGGACAAAAGAACCAATCAGAAGAGCAGTCTGAGGAGTCTTCTGAACAGATGGATCAATATACGCAGACAGCGGCAGAGAGAGCTGCTGACAGCAGCTCAGAAGAAACAGAAATTGAGGTACCAATAGTAGATCGGAGGAATTTACGAAGAAAGGCCAAAGGATACAAAGGACCACCCAAGAAGAAAGGAAAGCCAGCTTAACAATGAAGTCGCTTGTTAATCCAGCTATTTGAAGTTATTATTTCATTTATAATAGGGTATTCTTAAATCGCATGGGACACAGGATACACATGTATTCAGAAGTTTGGGTTGGACTTCCCTTTGGGATTCACCACCTTTCCTCAACTTTTCTTGAATTTTTAACCACTATACAATGAGCTTCATCAGGGTATGGAAGTAAATGGCCAGTCTCCTCCTTTATAAAGGATAAATGCTGAATAAATGGAACAGTTGGGCTAGCAAAGCAACAAAATTTGCATTTAAGATTAGAATTGTTAGAAGAAAATACCATCTGTGAAATCCTAAACCCATTGACTTCAATGAGGCCAGGATTTCACACCAGATGTTTATAAAATGGTGTTTTCCGCTTAAGAAAAAAACAGGACTAAGGGGCAAAAACCCACATAGACTACCAGAGAATAGAGTAAAAGACTATATGGCATAAATATCGATCTCAAGATGAAGGGAGTATACACAAGAACTTACTCTTACAGTGTAATGGTCCAAAATAACATGAACAGTGCTATCTATTCTTTCTCTAGTATTGTTTTAGGTGAACTGATTTTTCAGCCCTACTTCCAAATCCCATTTACTATTCATTTGAAAGAGAAACAGCTGAGTCCATGATCTGAAGCACTGTCAAAACAATGTCTAACATTGTACAATACAATAATGAAGCTTTTTAGTGGAGCATTAATTATGCTTATATGGTAAGTTATACATTTATCATTTCAAAATTTGACGTTAAGCATACATTTTACAGCATCTACTTTTACTTGTGTTGAACTGCCCATACATTTACAGAACTGTTTGGACTGCCACCCCATGTGGATGTGCAGATTTGGTTCTTGATCATTTACCTTTGTGTCACAGTGCAGAAAATAACTTAAAATAACCCTTTTAGCTGGAAATGGGTTGAATGGGGAATGCTACCTAGTATCTTCCAAGTACTTAGCTGGTACATTCAGCAGCCATTAGCTGTGATGTCTATCAGGTGCAAGACTCCTGTGAACCCAGAAATTCCAGGTATACCATGACATTTCATTAGTGTAAAGTAAACATTAACTAGAGTTGCAGCAAACATCTGTGTATGCCAAATTTCTTGTCTTTGTGCAACTACCAAGAGATTGTTGCAGTTAGATCAAAAAGTGAAGTAGCCCTGACTCTGATATAATTCCTGGGATAACAGCGTTCCAGTTTGGTTACTTGGATAGTAACACCCAAGCTTGCAGCATTAAGACAGAGTGGGCAGGAAAAAACCCAGACCATTCATCTGTGTTTCTGAATAGTCCCTTTTACCCTATCTTCAGTGATATCTCTAACACATTTGACTCAGAATGCAATGTCATACATGATATATTTTTAAATCGCTGTTTATTTCTGTCCAGTAATGAAGCTCCTGTAATAATAGGTAAAAATTCAGGAATAAGTAAGAACAGTGGTGCATGCACAGAAAGGAAGAAATGTGACTATTTGTACTCTTACATATTTTATAAGATAAATGAGCAAAAGTTGGCACCTAAATGTCTCAAAATTGAAGGTACCTACTTATTTCTCTTTAGGGTTTATAAATAAAAGGTTCACTTGAATAACATCAATGATCTTTTAATTTTTATCCTCTATGAAACAAATATAAGAATCTGCTTTGATTTTATGGATGTACAGTTTAACTTTTTAGATATTTTCTTATCTTATTTAGGTGGTAAAACACTCTTATTCTTTTAAACTGTTTTCACTCACTTTAAAATGAGGGTGCAGGTTTTTTTAGAGGCCTGTATTGCATATGCTCTGGAACTGGGGTGCATAGAATCATTGAGCTATATTTGGATTTCTTAAAATGTTGCAACTTTTCCTGTCAATGTATATTTGTTGTATATGAACATTGTGGATGAGAGGTATAAGCAGAACTTTTCTTGATTGTTTATAAATATTCAAGTGAACCTTCAGCCTTTCTAAAACCAATTAAACATTTTCTATAAAGCACACAAGAAAAATGTTCTGTTATGTATGCTGTGGCTTCTCTTTTAGTGCTAAGATTGTTGTGAAAACAGACAGCTGGGAAACACTATGTTTTGTTGTTGCAAGAATTGAACTTGTTAGGGGGCAGGGAGTTGACCTAAAAGATGTTTTTTGTGTACAGTACATTTTAAAAAGTGGAGGATATGAATGTTAGGGTGTTAGCTGAAAAGAGTTAAGCTTTGGGAAAGAGTAATAGACTCATGTGTACTTCAGTAGATACTTACAAAAAAAAATCTACTTTTAATTCAATTGCGTTACACGACAGCATTTTTCAGACCATGGACCCTGGCTTGCTGCATTTAAGGTCTGTTCACTTGCGTGTTTTTTTTCCCCCATATGGATAACCCAGAACTAACTTATGCGAACATATCCTGTTTCAGATATTTCTCGTTCACTGAACATTTGAATTTGCAGTCGCACAATTAGCACCAGTTATTATTTCAACAGTAAAACTTCACTTGACTTCAGTGGCAGCAAGAGCAGAGTCTTAGGAGTTTAATCTGATTTCACTTAAACTGGTGAAAACTGAGTTACACTTGTGTAAAACTAGCAAAACTGAGATTAGAATCAGGCCCCTGATTATTAGGAAGAACTGAATATGGAGATCAGGTGCATAATTAAGAATTCTTACAGCCACTCTGCTGCTAACAGGGATTACATCAGTCAGTTGAGCTAAATGTCATATTTGGTATCAGCTATCTTAACAATTAATAATGAGCTGGTGAAATCAAGCTATTTGCAAAAAAAGAATTAATGTCCATTACAGTGCTGAAAGTCCAATTACAACACAGCTTAATCTCAAATACCTTCTGCTATACTATTGCAAAGAGAACACCTCCATTTACAACTAAGTAATGAAGAGTTTAACTTTGGGAAATAAAATAGCCTTTTTATTAAGCCTAGGCTTAACAGAAGTAAAACACAGTCTGTCTTGTTTCAGATTATCATTGAACTGTTAGAACTTCTTAAGGTCTTACCACACCAGCAATCCAAAATCAAAACAGCGTTTGATTTTTATACAGTTTGTACCAAATGTTACTAAAACAGGATGTGGAATAATATATGGGCAACTAAAGCAAGCAGTATTATTCTTGAGCCTTACTTAGTCTAGGAACAGAGCTTAAAGAACACTAACTTTTGATCTCTGCCTCACCCTTAGATGATAAGTGGTTTTGTATT
The DNA here is from genome assembly GCF_025201925.1 of Gopherus flavomarginatus. NCBI lineage: Eukaryota > Metazoa > Chordata > Testudines > Testudinidae > Gopherus > Gopherus flavomarginatus. Next base: position 49,028,351 of record NC_066619.1, read on the forward strand.
TGAACCTGACATTCGTTCATGTCTTATTTGTATTGCTCACTAATTTTCATGAAGATTTGCTCTGCTTCCCACAAATTCATATTCTTTTCTTTGTGAAGGCTATGTTCATTTCATGCAGAAATATTGTTTACTGTTCCATCCTGTTTCCAAGAACCCATCACATTAAACTTGCATTCATATCTTTTTTCAGAAATGGAATTTTACTTCTAGCTTGATAAATGCTATGTCGCTTATTCTTTGCCGTGATCCCCACCTCCACTATCACAATATTCCCTGGACTTCGGTAATTAGATCTCATTTGCAATGACATCAACACCACTACCTAAGTTATACATACGCAAGCAATAAATAGTCCAAGTGTCAGCTTATGTGCTCCATTTTGATAAACGATACACCATTCTCAAACTTTATTTCCAAGGAGATACGTTTTAAATTTATTTTCCTAAATGTGGTGTTAGGTGTTTTCTAAACATGTGGTATTATGTTTATAAATCTCTTATGGAAGATGTACTGCTATTCTGGATTACTGTGTTAAGTCTTGTTATAGTATTTTTAGTTTTTCCTTTGGTATTGTCTTGATGGCTTTTTGAGATGTTTCAAAGTAGTAATTAAACTTATATTTTGTGACTTTTCCTTCTTGGTTTCAGTATTTGAGTCCCCTCTGCTAAACAGCAAACATTTTCAATCACTCTGGCTCACTAAGGTACAATTTATAGTTCTCCAAATGTCAGTGTTTAACTGTTAGCTTTAATCCATAATTTAAATACTACCATGGAACTTTGAAAGCTCACTAACCAGAGTATAGAATAAATACATATTAAAATAACCTAGCTTTATGAATCTGAATTTTTCACCTAATGAAAAATACTTGTCAATAAATCCTAGGATTGCAGTCTTAAAATGTGAACTGCAAGACAAAACTGATTCCCCCCCCCCCACTGCCCACTTTATAGCTTCATATGTCTGCATTTAATTTTCTTATAAATCACTAACTTCAAACTATACCATTGGGAGGTATAAGGTACAACTAATAATTTATCCAGTAAGTGCAGTATATTTCATGCGTATCTTAAACAGGTCTTCCAGAGTTAAAGGTTCTTTAACCTTAAGTTTAAAATAGTAACAAAATACAAATTGCAACATGATCCTCCATAGACTGGAGGAACAAAAACATAAGTTGAGAGAAGAGAGAAGTCGCACGTGTAGGTACTGATCCTGCAACTGCATCCATGCAAGTGGACCTATGTGAACCCCCCAGTGAAGTCAGTGTAGCTCCCCAAGGTGCCATGAAGACACAATTGTGGGAGTAAGTCTGTACTGGCAACTGTATCAAGCAGCTAACAGTGGATTGTGTTTACAGCATGAATAGGAGTTAAGTTAAAACACATCTTTGAGATTGTATTTTCATAAGCAGAGACCACAATTAGTTGAAAACGTCCCTCTAATTGTCTATCACTTACTGTATGTGAAGATTTAACAAATTCAACTGGCATTTCAGACATGAGATGTGGGAGGGATTGGGGCCAGAGCCTATCATCACAAAAATGCCCTCCTTTCCCCCCAAAGCAAATATCAGTACACACTATATTTGCTTGTGATCCTCATTAAATTCAAATCAGTCATGTAACTACTTTGTTTGTTCATTGTATGAATGTTTGTCTGAAAACTAGTAACCAATTAGAAGGCATAGTCTTGGAAAATACTGTTTTGACAAGATTTTCCTAAAACACTCAAAAATTCTGGCTTAAAAAAAAAATGCAGTTAAGTCAGTCAGTGCATGAACACAACTTTAGACAGAAGCTTCTGTAGTCAAATTGGTACAAAAAATGCATTTAGCTTGATCCATTAATGGCAATTTCTTATCGACTTAAGTCCCAGTTCTGCAGACGCTTGCATTGTGCATATGCTTCACTTTATGCATGTCAGCAGTCCCATTTGACTATGTAGAATACCTTTTGATATATCTAGTACTATCAACTCCAAGCATTCAGATAAATGAGGCAGGTCCAGAAAAATCAGTCAAGAGTGTTTTAGGCATCTTGGCCCAGAGCTTCAAAGGTCTTGACATCAATGGACGTTGGGAGGCTAAATACCTTTGGGGATCTGGGCCCTTTTTCTACAAGTATGAGGGCTGGAACTCTTCATTAAAAAAAAAAAAAAAAAAAAAGCAGATTCTTATGTAATCACCTGACACAAGGGGAATGGGGCTTTAAGAAATAAAATATGGCATGAGCTTGCAACAATGTGTTTAATACAGAGCCTGCTTAAGAGTGGGATTACAGACTGAAGTATGTGTGCAAATGTTTGCAGGCTTGGGGGCTTAATTTATATTCTATTTTGTATGTTGCCTTCTGTTACAAAAATTCTACCTTTACAACTCTACCATTATGGAGCTAAAAATGTGATCATGCAGCATAAGGCACTGATAGTGATATAGTCTACACATGTACAAAATCACTTGTAATTGCAATTTTCTTGTTTAGGATTACCTCTGGCTTCTTAAATCATCAGAGTAAGATAGTTGATGTGTATAATTGCTGAGGACTTGAAGCAAGTATAGATGGATTAGCTAATGACAAGTTAGCTTCTGAGCTGACTGACCTTTAACATCTTGGATTGGCTATTTATTGGTGGGGGTGGTTGTTTCATGGACTGCTTTAAAGAACCTGTGGTTTTTTTTCCCCCTAACCTCTGATGTAGTGGGTCATCTAACCCAAAACCTTGTATTCCTAAACAGCTGACGGAAGATGAACATGCAGTTACTTGCAGCTTTTAGCATATCAGACTGTTCGTTCCAATCAAATTTAATATGCAAAAATCTGTACAGTCTGGGAGACTGCAATAGAGGAAACCACTGAAGATATATTTTTGGGAGAGGGAACAAAACTTTTTGACTAGATCATACCTCAAGTATGAGAGGATCCAGGAATCAGTATTTGTCTAGTCCAAAAGTCCCCAAACTGTGGGGCATGACCCTGAAAAGTTTGGGAGACCATTGGTCTAGTTAGTCTACTACTTGTAACCAATAGTAACTGCATCAACAAGCAACTTTTGAAATGAGTATCTTTTCCAAAATTCAAAATAAAGTTAAAGGTCTAATTTAGCTTCACAATAGCTGGACACTGCATTAGCAGTGTCCTAACACATGAAGCTTGATTGGATGTTTCTGTATGTCCCACTGTGATTATAGACTAAAATTATGTACCTCTTAAACTCAAGTCACTTACTCTGAATAAATCATGTCTTTGTCACTTATTGAAAAAATTCTGTTTCCGACCAACATCACAGCAGAAGAAAAAATTTTGAAAGCTTAATTGCTTTCGGAAAAAATATTTAGAGTATAACCAAATGGCATTCAAACTAATTTGTGTAAATTCAGGGGTGGTTATTAAATTAATTCACTAAAGAATTTACATTAGTACTTAAAGTGTTGTCATTGATTTAATTGTAGGTATTGTCTAGTATTTTTCTTCACTTCTGAGGTAATTCAATAGCTGGTATATACACCTAGTACAGAGATCAGCAACCTTTCAGATGTGGTGTGCCAAGTCTTCATTTATTCACTCTGATTTAAGGTTTCACGTGCCAGTAATACATTTTAATGTTTTTGGAAGGTCTTTTTCTAAAAGTCTATAATATATAACTAAACTATTGTATGTAAAGTAAATAAGGTTTTTAAAATGTTTAAGAAGCTTCATTTAAAATTAAATTAAAATGCAGATTTCCCCGGACCAGTGGCCAGGACCCAGGTAGCGTGAGTGCCACTGAAAGCCAGCTTGCGTGCCATACGTTGTCTATCCCTGACCTAGTAGATACTGCCATCAGGAAACAAGGCAGCAGAGAAATTATGACTACAGACTCCTCAGTATTCTACCTCCTTGTCTGAGAGCATGGCTCTGTGCTTCCAGGCCCTACTTCCTCCTCTGATGCAGCTGAGATTTGGTAGAGGGAGGGATGATGATGATGATGAAGAAGACAGTAGGTTCATGCATAGGATTGCCAGAGGTGTGTCAATCTTTATCCTTGCATCAAAAGTCTGAGTGATTGAAAAACACCTGTTCAAAGCACACAGCTTTTCAGATAGCTAATGCCTACAAGTCAGAGGCTTTCCCCTTCTAACTGCAGTTCTAAGCCCAGGAGGATACTTAGTGGCAAATACTAAAATGTTGGTACTATTATTTATGCTAAGACATCACTATACAGCTTGACCCTCTCCTTCCCTTCTCCCAGCTGCACTGCTTCGTCCAGGTTCTCTCCATTCTTTCACATGTGAATCTGTGAAGTTTGAAGTACACATCTTCCCTCTTTATGGGGTTTTCCCACCAGCAAGTAAGCTTCAGGAAGCTGGATATATGGCAGAACATGTCCTGTGCAGTTTCTGACAATCCACCTTTTGGACTCCAGCTTAATATATGCTCTGAGGGGCAATTTGTATGCATGACTCTGCCCTATTGTTTCCCCACTGTCAAACACCTCAGTTGAGTTTTCTTCTAGATTTAGTGATTCCAGCATCAAAACTGCAGAAGGAGTGCAACCATCAGAAAAAAATAAAACTTTATCCCCCACAAAAAAACCCAAAATTGGAAAGTTGATTGACTTTATTCTGGTAATGTTCAATGGAACAAACAGTTTGTATACTATTGGGCTTTAATATTTGTAAAATTTTCAGGAACTTGTTTAAGTTCTTTGTCCTTCCTCTCCCAGGTTCAAGTTTGACACTTGGTTTGTGGGAAGCTAAAGGTCTTAAATTACTTGCAAGCTTCTTGATTTACTTGCCTCAATTTTGCAAGAGTTCCTATGCAATATTTACTAAGACCCCAATCAAACAAGCAGGACTGCATTAATGCAACCATCATTTTCTGGATTGTTGGTTACCTGTGCATATTTCCCTAAAGAAAAAAAGAGAAAAAAATTGAATAAAGTATTTTCCAACAGCTTCTGGTACTACAGAAAATTAAAAAAACTTAATCCTGAAAGACAATTAAGTGTACATAAGAATGGCCATACTGGGTCAGACCAAAGGTCCATCTAGCCTAGTATCCTGTCTGACAGTGGCCAATACCTGAAACGTCAGAGGTAATGAACAGAACAGGTAATCATCAAGTGAAACATCCCCTGTTGCCTATTCCCAGCTTCTGGCAAACAGAGGCTAGGGACACCATTGCTGCCCATCCTGGCTCACAGCCATTGATGGACCTATCCTCCATGAATTTATCTAGTTCTTTCTTAAACCCAGTTATAGTGTCTTGGCCTTCACAACATGCTCTGGCAAAGAGTTCCACAGGTTGCCCGTGCGCTCTGTGAAGAAATACTTCCTTGTGTTTAACAGGCAGCAGGTATAAAACAATTTCATTGGGTGCCCCCTAGTTTTTATGTTTTGAGAATAAATGTTAGCTTATTCACCTTTAAAAGTCCCCTCCACTAATCCGACCCTGTCTAGTCTAATGGACTCCCATTCCAAAACACTAACTACATTTTGATATTAATATAATTATTCTTAAAGAAAAATGAGATTTCAGCTTAGCAGCAACATTTTTCAGCTTATTTATGAAAGCTCCCTCCAGAGCTCAGCGTGTATAATGAAGGATTTTAGACCCCAAACAGTTATTTAATCACACTGGAAAAAAAAGTTGCCTCTAACCTGCCAAGTCTTGAGTTCAGGAATTTGTCCACTGTAACTTCACAACTGCTAGAAACAGTAGTCCTGATACTGCAAATACTTATACAAATGTTTGAAACAAAAGGAACTACTCACAATGCATAAAGTTACGCATTTGCTTAAGTCTCTGCTGGATTAGGGCTACTGGTTAATGTCAAACACAGAAGAGCAAACAAGATTCTTGAACTTAAACCCAGGTAAGAAAGTGATTTTCAAATATTTTGGGTATTGTATTGCTGATTTTGGACCCTTACATAATTTGACATACAAGGTGAACTGAAAGTTTAAAACTAACATGCTTATAATATAACAAATCAGATTCAAATCTCTCTTTATTCTTTGTTAATTCTAGACTAGTTATGGAATACAGCTGATAACTTTGTTGGATACTTACCCCAGATAACTTTGCCCCCTTGTGTCACAAGGCCAAGCTCACTCACATTCACCTCAATAACGGTACCTTTGGTAATTACACCCAATGTTGTGTACAGAGGGGAAGAGGGATTCTTCTTTACACCAAGTATCGGTAGACAAAAAGTAGCTTTAAGTTCAGGATGTGTTACATGAGCCTTCTTGAAACGTAAGCCCTGTTACATGAACATAAATGGTTACAGCCATTACTAAAAAAAAGTTGACCTCCAACTAACTACACTGCTATTTCCATAATTTCCTGTATTTTTAGGAATTATGGTGAGAAATAATTGATGTGATTTTGGTATTTTTTAAAAAGTCACCTGCCTGTTGTAATGTCAGATTTGTTCAACCCTGATAAATGATCAGTTAAGATTTTCTAGAGACTATTCAGATTTGTACATTTTCAGTGTGCATCACTTTAAAATTAGTATGGGAAGAAGAATACTTCCTATGGCAGATGGTTTCTGCATGTTGATGAAATCAGGAGCTAATAGTAACGTATTTTACCTTATTTTTAGACTCAAGCTCTTAATTTCTAAGCGTCCCTTGTAAAACCTAAAACTGCAGCCATTCCTCCACATCCCACCTATTATGAAATTATAAATATCAGGGTCATACAGAGCTCTTTCCCATCCAGATCACAAAACACTTTCCAGAGGATGTAAATAGGTTAATGTTATTTACTGATAGGGAAACTGAGGGATGAAATGACTTGCCCGAGGTCACCCAGCAGGCCAGTGATAGAGCTGGCAATAGAATCCAAGTGGTCTGTGTGTCAAACCAGTGCCCTAGTCACTGAGCCACTGCCTCCCTGAAAGAACTCAGGGGTCACCTCATACATCAGATTTCAGTTGGTTAGTCAAACACCTGTCAGGGGTGATCTAGGTTTACTTGGTCCTGCCTCCACACAGGAGTCTCAAGGTCCCTTCCAGCCCTATTTCTATGATTTAGGCTTCTACAAGGAAACTATTAGAAATGTGGCTGATTTGCAACAGCTTCAACCTTAGCTCTGGATTATCATTAAGGTTATGAGACCATCAGGAATCCATGACCTCCAGGGCTTCAGCTCAGATGGTGGGGCTTGGGCTGTCAGCCCTGGCAGTGGGGAATCGGTCTTCAGCACTGGGGGCTTAGGCTTTCATGAATTCTTGTTTAGTGCCAGCAATCTGTCCATGACTTTTACTGAAAATAATAAAGTCTTAACCTTAATTATCACCAAAGTATATTTCCTCACTGGGGAGAGTCACTGTTGGCAAATACTATGTATTCACTCAATGTTATAAATATACTCTAAACCAGGGGTTCTCAGACTTTTGTATTAGTGACCCCTTTCACACAGCAAGACTCTGAGTGCGACCCCTCTTATATATTAAAAACACTTTTTTATATATTTAACACAATTATAAATGCTGGAGGCAAAGCAGGGTTTGGGGTGGAGGCTGAAAGCTCCTGACCTCCCACTGCAGTAACCTTGTGACCCCGTTTGAGAACCCCTGCTCTAAACTACATTTGAATACAAGTAACTTACCATTGGTCGAATAAATCGTTCATATTTAGGAGGTTTTCGAGTAAAGCCATCCCCAACAAAGCAGACTTTGGTAACCATCCTCTTCCAGGCCTTCTTCTTTCTCTTTCCCGTACGGATCACCTTTAAAACTTCTGTTTCTCCTTGTGCACGGACTTTTGGCACAGGAACTTCCCATTTCCCCTACAAAGTAGGGCCGGTACCGTTATTGGTGTTGGTGAATGGAAGGGAAGAGATATCAAAGAATAAAACACAGTTTTACTAAAGAGGAGGAACTATATGACTTACGTGTAGCAACTCAAAAAAAAAAAAATTAAAGATATTTATAAAAAGAGCCACTTACCATCATTCTGACAAACTGGGGCAATTAACATAGGGAACACACTATTGTCTCACATCTGAATTCTTTAGCTATTAGACAATATATTTTTAGCTGCTGTTCTTTTTCTGGCAATATTTTTTAAATGCAAGAGACATTACTGATTATGAGGAGGAGGAACATTCTATTGAAGTCAATGGTGATTTAACACTATTGCTAAATGTCATGAAAGTTAGTTACTGTATATGCTTGTTAGCTATTTTTCTGACTCAATAGCTCTGCCATTAAGAGTTTTTGCAGGTACCAATTACTGCGTTTATAATTACTTAAAAAAAAAAAAAGTGCTTAACATGATGCCATTCAAACCTGCAGAACTATTCAGACTCTGCCTCAGACTGCAAGTGAAGTCAGCATGAATACTGTGACTGGTCATTAAACAAGCCCTAGTAATAGCAATTATCTGAATGTTTCTATTGTTACTTACAGCTTTTTCTTTTCGTTTCTGTTTGATCATGTTGGAGAGAACTTTAGCCCGGGACTGGCCCTCTCTATCCAGCAGGTATGCTGGCACAGCTCCTTCTGGGGTTTTCTCATCATTCTTTTGCTTGGTGTTTCTCTTTTCGTGCATCTTAATGCTAAAAGGAAAAATACCAAGTATTCAGAAAAACATCCTCAGGGCGTGCGAAAAAAATCTAATGTAGAAGCTTGACAACATGAGCTACTATCACATTGGCCTATCATCTTAAGTATGCTCAGAGGCTCTCTTTAAACATACAAATTATTTCTAACTGCAGCATTTATGACAAATTATCTATGCTGTCCAGTGGACAAGCTAAATAAATCAAAATATTTTTCTTCTAATAAATTCAGTTATAATAAATTGTGGGTATTATCTGCAACAATATAGGGTAAAAGTTTCAAACAGAAGTGAGATTTTAACTTGACAGTGTTTAAGATTAGTGTGGTAATTTATCTTAAGATCCAAACAACATAGTATAAACCACTGTGCTTTTTCTGTTAACAGTTTACAAGAAGGGCAACAGAGAAATATCTGAATGAATATGAAAGTCATGGAAAGCCATTAAATGCATTTCCTTGTATTGTTGCTTTAAACCCCACCCCATGATTGGTACATCCGTGTAAGATCTAGAAGCAGTTCTAGTGTTTAACATTCATCACTGGTAGTGCTTCTAGTGCTAGATCCACTGATAGTGCTTTTAGTGCTAGATCCACTGCTAGCATCTAATGGTAGGAACAGTTTTGACAGGGGAGAGCAAGAAGGAGAAATATTTTAATTAGGTCTCAAAACAATTTGTTCCTGCAAGTCATATGCATTTTTCAAGTTTTAGTGTGCAATTCAAACAGGCCTCTATGGACAGCAGTTTAATAATTCATAACTATATCAATGTCTATTCACAACCTTAAACTACCATGAGAGCTCAACCATGTCAAGGAAAAAATGGATACGCACGTCTTTTTCATTTGTATCTTCTCAGCATGACGCTGCTTATGGTAGAGTTTGGCCTTCAATCCAATCAATTTCTTGGCCTTCTTTGACCGTTCATGAGCCTCACGGCCCTCCTTCTTTCTCTTCTTCTCATGGTAATTCAAGCGATAGCCATATCGCTTGCGGTGTAACTCTATGTAATCGTTCTGTGGCTGTACATGAAAGAAGATATTTTGTTTAGAAGTTAGCAAAGTGTGGCAAGAAGCTTTTTGCACAATACACTCAATTTCCTCTTATCTGCAATAGTGTGTACCAGAGATCTGATATTCACCATGATGGAATACTTCTTGGAGATAGCTGACTCCAAAACTGCGGGATGCATCACACATGACATGGTCAATTAATAATGGACTGATAACAGTATGATGCTGTTACAACAGTCACTGTACAAGCAAAAATTACTTTAGAATCACAAATCTGAAAGAGAAAGACTAAACAGGTGGGGTTCCTACACTGTTCAGGACAGAATGCACAAACAGGGTCTAGAGTCCACACATACCTCATTCCTGAGGTCAGCTTAGTGTTAACTCAAACAAAAACAGAGCTAATCCTCAGTCTGAAGCTTGGTTGTTCCCAGAGTTTCCCTGCAGGACTGCCTCTCCCAGAGAGATACAGCAGATATTCCCAAGTTTACTTGACCACACACTTGCTGGGTGATTGGTCTCTCTCTTCCATTATGAAAAGTGGGTATAATAATCTTTCCTTACCTCATATGGGCATTGTGAGGATAAACACATTTAAGGTTGGGAGGCACTCATATTATGGTAATGGAGGCCATATGTACAATTGATATCCTGTTTGCAATTAATGATAAGTATCTGCTTCCATGATTCATGCACCCAACTTCAGGATAACTCAAAAGAGAAGTCCGTATCCCTATACAGGGTCCTGGGAGCCTGCCCATATTAATGAAGACCTACTATATTGTATTCCTCCTCCACTTGACAGCCCTTTCCTAGTGCTCTTGTTTAACCACACAGGAATGCAAGGGTGGCTTGTGTGAAAATGATAAGCACTTGAAGTTAAAGTTTAGATTTACAAGATAGTCCTCTTAAGTGTCCAATGTTTAAATATCTATAGAGTTAGCTGAGTCGCCACCATCAGACCATATCCTGCTTGTTACAAAACAGATACAAAAGATTCTCTTCTTCCATCCTAGCTTAGAGGAGCAATATCTGGATTAGTTGACTGGGGTTCGTTTGTAGGAGGGTGATACGTGTCTGACTGAGCTCCCCTTCACAGGTCCTTCACAGAGACTGAGCTGGGGGGCGGGGAGCAGGGGGCATAGCACAGTACTGAGCTATCAGGCTGATGCTCTGTCTATATGCACAGGGAAGCACCAGCTGAAAGGCCGCAGCGGGGGCTGAAGACAGGCCACTTACCCCAGGGCACTAGTTTTTGAATGTAGGGTGTATCCCCCCCGGGGGGGGAGGGGGAGTGCGCATCCAGAGGGGTGTCCGCTCGGGCAGGGCAGAAATGAGGAGTCTAGGGGTGGGGGAAAGGGAGGCACCGGAAAGCCCAGGCCCAGCAGCAGCCTGCTGCTCTCCCGGGCGCTATCCCGCGGCTTTAGCCGTCTCATTCACCGTGGCCCGAAGGGGCTGGTCTGGTCAGAGACGCGCATTTTAAACCCTCCGGAGCCCGGGACTAGGCCGCACTGTCACGGGCTCCTCCGCCGCGCCAGCCGTGAGCCACCCGCTCCCCCCAGTGAGCCGCTCCCCGCCGCGGAGCGCATGGGACGGGGGCTGTTCCGTGACTCGCCGCAGCCAGGCCGGCCTGTCTCCGAGGAAGAGGCCCCCAGGACGTGACGCTGCGAAGGAGGCGCAAGGCCCCGCTCTCTCGGGACAGGCCGGCTCGGGGGCCGCTGAGGACAAGGGGGCTCCGGCTACGCCTGGCCCAAGGCCCGCTCCAGGCACAGTCACCCCGCCCCCCTTCCCTCGGCGGAGACGCTCTTCACCCCTCCCAGCGCCACCTGCTCCTCTCACCATGGCGGCCTAGCTTGTGGGGCCGGGGGCGGCGCTCAGCAACTCGCACTCGGGTCTCGCCGCCAGCGATCCCGTCCGGCCGCCGCACGACGAGAAAGAAAAGACTGGTGCGTCCGGGGAAGGCCTCCGGGTAGAACCACTTCCGGTACCGACACTCGTTCCACCGATAGCAAGCAGTACACGCCGCTTTTGGCCGAGGCCCTTCCCTTCCACCCGCCTCGGGGCGTCGTAAAAAGCCCGAATCATAACCCAGTAGCTGAATTGCCATCAAGGCCTGCTGGGACAAACCTGCGGGGCCCGGAACCCAGGGAGAGTCGGTGGGGGCTGGCCGGGAGGGAGAGAAAGGACACCGCGCCGCGGTGCGATCTGGGAAGACGCGTCTTTGTCGTAGGCTTTGGCGGTGGCGGTGGCGCGGGCGCAGGCGCGGCCGGGGAGGGAGGAAGCTGCTGGTACTGATCAGGGTGACCTGGAGGCTGCCAGCCTTCTCCGCAAGGGGACACCGGACGGCGGGGCCCCCTTCTCTGCACCCATCGTGGGCCGGGCCGGAGTGAGCGAGGCGGCTCTGGGAGCTGGTGTCCTGGCTGCGGCCGGTGAGTGTTGCCGGGCAGCGGAGCCCTGGGGCTGAGTGCGACCTGCCGCTCCGGAGAGGCTGGGGGTGCTGGGCGCTGCCCCCGTCCCGACTCCTTGCTTCTGTGGGTCACTGATGGCGTTTTTGGCGCTGATAGCGGCATCTCCCGGGCTCTGTGCCAGCTCCCCGAGAGGCCCGGCGGGATCCCTGCCAAATGCGGCCTGAGGGGCAGGGAGGCAAAGTGACTTGCCCAAGGGGGTGTGGAATCCAACCCTGAGGCCCAGTCTAGTGCCTTAACCACGCAGCCAGCCTGACTTTCTGCTGGCGTTGAGGTTGGTGATGCTTGGGGAGTTTTGTTTCTCGTCTCACTTTTTCATTAGAAGCCATTATTGATAACAGGTCATTAATATTTGTAACTGTACCTCGTGTTGTCATTACTGCGACAATACATTGCGAAAAATAGAGAAACTTAATGTAAAAAGAAAATGTATGTGGAAGGCTTTAGGCTAATGATTTGTGGTAAAGCGCAAGGGTTCCCGTCTAGATTATGGCCCTATTGTGATGTTTGCACTACAAACCTTTCTGTGGAAATCTCATAGTCTGCCTGATGCAGGATTGTTATCTGCATGGATGGTTTAAACACCTGCACAGATTGCAATGCATGAACCTAAACAAACATGACTTACCAGAAGGACATGGAGAGGAGGGGAAGTAACAGTAATGGAGAAAATAAGGTTATGTAGATTTGTTGTGTGTTTAATTTCACGTTTGACTTCAAACTTTTTAATATTAATCAATGTTGGAATTATTAATGATATTTAACATTATTAATAATGGAGAGCACTAGACACTAATTTAACCAAAAATTCCTTTATTAAGTCCAAAGGCCAAATGGTATTTAGTGTAATAGCCTAAAAATAAGTAGTCAGTACACCCAATACAGTAACAAAGTTTCTGTAGGCATGTGATCAGTGCACAGTAATTCCTCACTTAACGTTGTAGGTATCTTTGTGAAAAATGTGACTTTAAGCAAAATGATGTTAAGTGAATCCAATTTCCCCATAAGAATAAATGTAAATGAGGGGGTTAGGTTCCAGGGAATTTTTTTCGCAGACAAAAGACACTTATATATATACACAGACACAGTATAAGTTTTAAATAATTTAATACTTGTACACAGTGATGATGATTGTGAAGCTTGGTTGAGGTGGAGGAGTCAGAGGGTGGGATATTTTCCAGGGAGTGCCTTACTGCTAAATGATGAACTAGCAATTGGCTGAGCCCTCAAGGGTTAACTCTCTGTCTGCAAGGCAGCAGGAATGGAGGGTGGGGGAGAGAGCATCACAGACAGAGAGACACACAGTGTATGTGACAGAGAGATGCACATTTCCCCTTTAAGTACGCTGCTTTGTTAATTAGATCAGCTTGCTGAGACCTCAGCTGCCAGCAAGCTCCCTCTGTCCTGAGCCCTGTTGTGTCCCCCCTTGCTCTATGGAAGATGGGGTAAGCAGGGTGCAGGACCAGGAGGGAGGGGTACACCCTGACATTAGCCCCCCTCTTTTTCCCCTCCCCCCATACAGCAAGCAGGAGTCTCGGAGAGCAGCTCCAAGGCAGAGGGCAGGAGCAGCACATGGCAGTAGGGGGAGGGACAGGTGCAATTGCTAGCAGCTGCTGCACAGGAAACTTGGGGGACTGTCAGTCCACCCTGATTCCAGGCTAGCTGCAATGGGCTGCTCTTCCTGAAAGCAGTGGACAAAGCAGGCGGCTGCCAAATGACCTTAGAAGGGAGCATTGCACAACTTTAAATGAGCATGTTCTCTAATTGATCAGCAACATAACAATGAAACAATGTTAACCAGGTTGACTTTAAGTGATGAGTTAACATACAAATGGGATAGACCTTGGGAAAGTTATCTTGTCCTAGGTGTGCTCCAGTATGACAAAGGTTCATGGCTTTGGTTTGTACCCTTCAGCTAACTTGCTAGTTTTAGCAAAAACCCAATCTGAAGCAGTTTGTCCTTGCTGCCTTCCTTTCTTATCTCCTCCCGCCTCCTTGCTTACCAGCAGAACAGGAGGAAAGTTTGTGCTTATTTCTTTTAAGACCGTTTTTCTTTGTCTTGTTACTGCAGTGCTTTATTTTATTAGTTACTTTTTGAACCATGCATCCTTCCCATGCTACAGATAAGTAATACTACTTATTTTTCTTACAGCCTTATTTTATTTGCAACTTGGGGCCTTTTCCTTACTAGCCACAAACATAAAGCAAATATATTATTTTTTTTAACCACAGTTAAGCTAACTTTAATTTTTTTAAATGTATAATTAGCCCTGCAGACCAGAAACAAAAATATAGTGTGATGATCAAAAAGCCTATCTAGAGTGTGTGTAGCCATAGCACATCTTAAGCATTTGGACAAGATACAAAAAACGGACACTTTGTACAGTGCATAATCCCAGGAATACTATAGGTGTTAGTCCTGGGAGGTTTTATAGCCCTAGTAGCTATAGTAATGACACTGTGGATTGCAGCAGAGAGAGCTAAAGTCTGCATACCAGTTTGTCCAACCTAGAGAAAGAGAGAACTTAAGTTTTTTCATTCTTTCTGCCTCTGCCTCTCTGCAGCAAACTTCAGGATTCAGTATGGGCAGTTGGTGTTTTGCTGCGGAGAATTCTTCCTTCCTTGGCTCTAACCAATTTCCAGTTGCCATGTGAAGGAGATAATGTGGGTTACGAGACATGACTTCTTTTCATTTCTCTGGTTGAGCTCCCAAATACAGCTTCAGATCAGCAAAAGTCTGTGTTTTGGGGCCCAGCTCTTTTTTAGAATTGTTTCCTTGCTGACTGACATTCAAGAACTTGTCTTCTGTGCTGGGATCTCGAGTCACTGAGTATTCCCTTGAGTCTGATTGCGATGTAATGGATTTGATGCTGTTGAAAACTTGTACTGGTATTATGCTGTTGCTACCAAACCATATTTCCTCAGCGGAATTAGAGGCATACTGTACAGCTTCATCTGATGAAGTGGGTATTCACCCACAAAAGCTTATGCTCCATTTTGTCTGTTAGTCTGTAAGGTGCTACAGGACTCTTTGTCGCTTTGTACAGCTTCTGGGATTTAGCCCTGAGTTCCAGGAGTTTCAGTGACCATTTGGGCCTGAATATGTCCCATGCTTTTAAACTGAGTAGTTTATGGTTACAAAGTGAGTAATGGCATATTTTTTGTCTAAGAAATATACTTTATATTGTTTGTAGATATGCATGTACAGTTTTAACATCTGTTGGCATTACTCTATTTCTGATCAAATATGGCCTAATCCAGTTCCCATTTAGGCCAGTGAGAGTTTTCCCATTGACTTGAATGGAAACAGTTCAGTTACTTAGTTTGGATCATGATCTTTTTACAGTATTTGTTTATATTGGCAGGGTGCAGCTGTAGACAATAGAGTAATAATGTTGAGAGTTCCAAGGAAATTTTCAGTGACTGTCCTGAAAGTATCAAGTTTGTGCAGTGAGGTAAGCTTTTCTCAGATTTTTATTTGCCAGTGAGCATTTGCTCAATATTTTCTTTTAAGCAAAATGGGATACCTAGGCCAATCTGAATAAATATAAATATTTTAATGTCTGGAATGAAACTAAATATTCATTTTGTTTTAAATGTCAAAATAGAATTTTTTTTTATAGTTTGTGGGGAAGCTCAGAAATATGTAGATGGGTTTTCATGTGTATATCTTTACCTCAATAAAGTGGTAGTTTCTGTAAATGTTTTTGGTTTATACTTGTAATTTCAGTGAGGTCTGGTATACGATTTTGCCTCACTCCTTGTATGTGTTTAAATACTGTTAATACTGACAGTTTATACTGATTTCAGTATAGTCTTTGACTTTGACGTGTATTTTCATTAGGCTTTACAAATTCCGTTGGGTATGGATTTGGTTTTGGTCTTTGACTCTAGCAAGTAATGCTGAGATGCCTGCAAATGTCCAAAATATTATTCAGAATAGCTAACATGAAAGTATAATCAAATTATTCACACATCTGTTGCTGCAGATATCATTAATATTCCTTTAGGAAAAGGACAGTACAAGAAGTTACCGTAGTTTCCAAAAAGTATTTCTACAAAGGAACTCCTTTTAATTTTTTTTTCCTTTAAAGTGTATTTGCTGCAGATGGGCAAGAACAATGGTTGTAAAAAGACTAAAATCACAAGAATGTCATCAAAGAAATTACAGCTTTCCACCAGGTAACACTTTATTTTTTAATTTTTCTAAACTTGCCTTTCACTTATCTGTAGTAGAAAGAAAATAGAAAAAAAAATCCTAAATTATACTTTCTTATCTTATTGTTTTATAACCGTTGTTGTGTAACATTTAGCATATCAAGCAGGAAAAGAGCAACGTAGAGCAGAGGCTTAAGGACAGAGGAGTGAGGCATTGCATAGTAGAGGGCATAAGAGGAAAATGTAAATCGCTTAGCAAAAATGAAAAAAAATCAGACCATGAGCTAAGTGTTCTTGAGACCTGGCCTTTTGGTTTGAAGTACTCAGTAAAGCTAGAATGGCTAGTAATATCAAAACCTGCCTTGAGCATGTAGCGTGTGAAGAGAGATGGGGATTTCTGCTCAGAGAGAGAGGTTCTGAACTCCCTGAAGGACAGTTTCATTATTGAATCTTTTTGTTAAAAGGAGGCTTGTCAGAAAATATCTGTGAAAACAAAAAATTAATTTAAATTTGCTGTTGAATGCGGAGGTGAAATCTCTAGTGGGGTCCGGTAGTATTCAATATTTTCATTGAGAACTTGGGTAATGGAGTAGAGAGTTATGCTTATAAAATTTGCAGATGACACCAAGCTGGGAGGGGTTAGAAGCATTTTAGAGTAAAGGATTAGAATTCAAAATGACCATGACAAATTGGAGTATTGGTCTGAAAGCAACAGGATGGAATTTAACAAAGACAAGTGCAAGGTACTACTCTTAAGTAGGAAAAATCAAATTTACAGCTACAAAATGGGGGAATAACTGGCTAGGCAGTAGTGCTGAAAAGGATCTGGGGATTATAGTGGATCTCGGAGTGAATGTAAGACAACAGCGTGATGTAGTTGCGAAAAAAGCAATACATTGTGGGATGTATTAATGGATGTCATATGTAAGACAAAGTAGGTAATTACCTTGCTCTACTCAGCAGTGCTGAGATCTCACGTATCATTCATAGGCTGGGAATTTAAGTTTTGACCATTGCTCTTTTTTTCTGCAACAGGAGATGTCAAATCTTTGCGTTCTATCATTACTCCTCCTATATCTAAGTAAGTACTGCCTTTTTTCAGCATGTAAGCAATAAATGTGGTGGTGGTGTGTTGCAAAAGAACCATAGAATACTGTAGTGATCATTGCTTCATTCTGCTCATATTCTAAACTGCACTCAATAGCAGTTCTTTCTTTTTATGGAGGATCAGGGATATATTCTGGGAATAAATGTAAGAAGGCAGGAACCAATTGTGGAGGGGGTTTCAGGTTGATAGAATTGAGAGTCTTTCCAATGATTTCAATGGGCCCTGAACTGAACCTTCAGTGGAAAGGTTAATGTATATACTAATTGATTTCCAATCTCTTCTGATCTTGGGAGTAATGGTTGCTAGTGAGACACTTGTGGCATACAGTCTGTCTGTCTTCTCTCTGATTCCAGTGCTTGATATCTGAATATAAACTGTAGTACAAACATGCGTTCGCTGGTTTTTAATCTTCTTAGTATTGTTTTTAAAATGGGTGATTAGTGGTGATGTGGAAGAAAGCCTAGAGCTGTATTTCTGCCATATTTTAACATTGAAATGTTATAAGTATATACGCTACAGTTATGCACTAACTACATCATTTGTGAAGTGAATGGGGAAAAAAGCTACCTCTGGCTGTTGATCATGAAGTCATAAAATTGATCACAATCACAATATTTCTGAATAAAAGAACTTTTACATTAAATGCCTTTGCATGTTTTATGCAGGATCCGTAACATTGGCATCATGGCTCATATCGATGCAGGCAAAACCACAACCACAGAGAGAATGTTATACTATTCTGGATACACAAGAGCACTGGGAGGTTAGAACTGCTGTTTTTATTTTAGTAGCTTTGAGAAATTTAGCAAAAAATTAATATAAAATTAGAGGTTGTCCTGTAGAATATGTTGTATAAAATATAACCTGTCATTTTGATATTATACTGAAATACAGTGAAAACATGATGCATATTTCATTATACAGAACAATGTATAACACTAGGGCAGTAAGAATCTTGACAGGTTCTCAGTTTTTAATTCTTAACCCAATTAAAAGCTGTTTTACTTCAAATTTCAGGACCCTCCTGGTTTATGTATTTTGTATTGTTCACAGAATGTTCTAGCCAAACTCAGATGGAAGTGCTAGCAAGATCCTCAATTTTGCTCCAGCATGCCAAGTAACAAGGACAAAGTGGTATAAAAAGTCCCTAAAACCCTAATATCTGTCCACGGAATGATTTTCCTGGCACAGGAACTGAAACAGAAAGCTTTGAGGCTGTGTTCTTTGTAAGCATAGGGGAGCATGATGGAGGGTAGACTATAGCAAAGTTTCTGGACAGCACCTGTTGCCCCTCAGGCAGCCCAAAGAAGCTGGGACTGTCTAAGCAGCTTATCTCCAGCCCTTGGAATAGCTCCATTTCGGAAAAGTGGCACAAACCTGGCTTACTTTAGCCTCCCACCCTCCTGTGTTGTGAGTTCTGTGCTGCACCTGTTAACTGGAACACCACAAAATCCCGTCCATTGATTCTACAAAAATAAAGCATCCATGAATGTTCAGCAACTGGGATCTCTGGCGTAGCTGAACGTTCTGACACACTTATTTGTGTTGCCAGCAGATAACTGCCTGAGGCCAAGCAATAGCGGGGGGGTCCGTCGCCTGGTGTGCTGCGCCAATAAACACACCAGGGTGGAGAAGCAAACCAAGTTTATTTGAGCTCAAATAAGGTGCAAGGGAGAAACAATCTGAAATCCTGCCCCCCTAAAACAAGCAGTTTCTTCCTTTTATATCCCAGTTGTTTACTACAAAACTTTTTGTGCTGACTAGCTAATCTCTTACTCCTTTCCCAGCCAGCTGCAGTATCTTTTCTCATTCAATCTTTGTCTTCCCCCTTTATCCCCCCTCTCCGCTGCTGAGACATGTATACAGTATCTGAAAACGGCCTTGAGCGGGCTTTAACCTAGCTTCAGTGTATTACAACAGAGAACTGGCTGTTACAACCGAAAACTAAATGCTAACACTACATTTTTGCAGCTATTAGTACATTAGGTTACACTAGGTTACACAAAGTGTTTAACATGGAGGAACATTGGTTCATTGAGGGCTACAACAGGAGGGCTTCATTGACACTTGTGGTCTACCACCTTTCCGAGTTACCTAGGGTTATGCCAGAGTGACACCAACATTTGGGTAAGAAGTACTGCCACTTTGACAGTAACAGTATTTACCCAAAAGCAGCTTTAATATATATTTTAAAACATTAAAATAAATAGTAATCAGGGTGCATATAGTAAATGCTCCCAATGATATTCCTTTTTGTAATAGCGCCTTCTGTTCACAGTTTGGGTTTTGTCTTGCTATTTACATTTTGCACAGTGACTCTTCAGTAGCAAAACCAATGTTGTTGGTAGCACTTCACTGTAGTTTTCCTCCGTGAGTTGGTTGAGAATTTATCAAGTATTCCAATTGTATTTTTGGTGGAATTTTAAAATTAGGATGCTGAATTCTCTTTCCTGTGTTCATTTAGGCTGGTGTCTGAGAACAGCATTATGAGCGGGGTCAACAGTCTAATTATAAACTGGCAGGCATTCAGGATGAGAGACTAAGTATAAAGGAAATTTATATTTAGGAGAAGGAATAGGTACATCTGTGTTAAAGTGTTTTGGCTTCTTACTGCTGGGAAGATTTTGTATTAGTATATCAAAGAAGCAAATGCGAATGAAAGCAAGAAAGATTGAATAAATACAATTGGGGAATAGTCCCTGGGTCTGAATTCCCCATGCAGCAAGAAGCTGAAATAGCTGGCTGTACACACTCTCCTTGCCTGGCCTTGGCATAGGCAGTATTTTGTAGGAAAGATGTGTGGCAGGAGCACTGCTGTGCTCCGGTGATTATCCAGCTTCTGGAAACTGTTGGGGGCTATCTGCCAACACAACTTAAAGTAGCTCTGAGACTGTTTTAAAGTTACATGGGAGTTGGGGGAGCATAAACCAGCCCATATCAATCCACAGAACTGAGGGGAGTGAACAAAAAGGTGGCATAAGTGTGCCACTCCTAGGCTGCATTCAGCAGTGTTCCACCACAGTTGAGGATTCGGTCACGAGTGGGGAGGTGGGCTTTATTAATTGTTTGGGCTTTTTTTTAAAGAGCATTTGTTTTCTAAAGAGGAAGCGTTTGGTTATGAGCTGGCATTACCAATAACCTTATCATTCTATTCTATTAGTCTGGAAAAGAGAAGACTGTGGGGGGACAACAGTTTTCAAGTACGTAAAAGATTGTTAGAAGGAGGAGGGAGGAAAATTGTTTTTCTTAACCTCTGAGGATAGGACAAGAAGCAAGGGGCTTAAATTGCAGCAAGGGAGGTTTAGGTTGGGCGTTAGGAAAAACTTATTAACTGTCAGGGTGGTTAAGCACTGGAATAAATTGCCTAAGGAGGTTGTGGAATCTCCATCACCTGGAGATTTTTAAGAGCAGGTTAGACAAACACCTGTCAGGGATGGTCTAGACAATACTTAGTCCTGCTGTGAGTGCAGGGACTGGATTAGATAACCTCTCGAGGTCCCTTCCAGTCCTATGATTCTATGATTCCCTGAATCAGAAGCAATTTTCATGGCTTGGAAGTATACAGACTAGATACGGTCTAGGAGAAATATTCGTTATCTTTACTTTGGTACAAGGTAGGTAACTCAAAATGTAAAGTTATGTGACCAAACTGAAATGGTGCATATGTTCATACTGATTAGATGTCGATGATGGGGACACAGTGACGGATTTCATGGCACAAGAGCGAGAACGTGGCATTACCATTCAGTCTGCTGCTGTTACTTTTGATTGGAAGGGCTATAGAATCAACTTGATTGACACACCAGGTACAGTATTTTGAATATGTTCTAACAGGCTTCTCCTGTTGGTGGTAGGGAGGAGTAGATGGGCTCGGGTACATAAAAACATAAGAACGGTCATACCGGGTCAGACCAAAGGTCCATCTAGCCCAGTATCCTGTCTACTGACTTTGGCCAATGCCAGGTGCCCCAGAGGGAGTGAACCTAACAGGCAATGATCAAGTGATCTCTCTCCTGCCATCCATCTCCATCCTCTGACAAACAGAGGCTAGGGACACCATTCCTTACCCATCCTGGCTAATAGCCATTTATGGACTTAACCACCATGAATTTATCCAGTTCCCTTTTAAATGCTGTTGTAGTCCCAGCCTTCACAACCTCCTCAGGTAAGGAATTCCACAAGTTGACTGTGCGCTGCGTGAAGAAGAACTTCCTGGGTAGCTTAGAAAGTGAACCTTGATTTTAAAGTTTTGTGCAATATCAGAGGGTTCAGTTGATTGGATACAGGATCAAACTGTTGCTGTGGTTTTATAAAGAACAGGCTAAAGAATATTTAGATAAGTTAGATGTATTCAAGTCACCAGAGCCTGATGAAATTCACTCTAGGATACTTAAGGAATTGGCTGAAGCAATTTTGGAACCATGAGCGATTATCTTCTAGAACTCAGGGATGATGGGTGAGTTTTCACATGACTGGAGAAGGGCCAACACAATACCTATATTTAAAATGGGGAACAAAGAAGACCTGGGAAATTATAGATCAGTCAGCCTAACTTTGATACCTAGAAAGATACTGGAGCACTTTGTAAGCACTTAGAGGATAATGGGCTAATAAGTTATAACCAATGCGGGTTTACCAAGAACAAATCTTGCCAAACCAACCTGATTTCTTTATTTAACAAGGTTACTGGCCTAGTGGATTGGTGGAGCAAGGGGGCAGAAGTAGATGTGATATATTTTGATTTATAGTAAGCTTTTGGCACAGTCCGATATGACAGTCTCATACGCAGACTAGGAAAATGTGATCTAGATGAAATTATTATAGAGGGAGGTGCATAACTGGTTAAAAAAATCGTACTCAAAGTAGTTAGTGGTTTGCTGTCAAACTGTGAAGACATATCTAGTGAGTCTTGCATGGGTTAGTCCTGCATCTGGTACTGTTCAATATTTTCATTAATGACTTGGATAATGGAATCAAGAGTATTCTTACAAAATGTGTGGATGATACCAAGCTGGGAGGTGTTGCAAGCACATTAGAGGACATGATCAGCTTGTCAAGGTTGTTTTGAATTCTAAAGCTGAATTGATTAAGATGAAATTTGAGTAAGAGAAGTACAAAGTACTACACTTATGAAGGAAAAACTCAAATGTACAACACAAAATGGGAAATAACTTGCAAGGCAGTAGTACTGCCGAAAAGGATCTGAGTGGATCACAAATTGAATATAAGCCAACAATACGGCACAGTTGCTGAAAAGGCTAATATTCTGGGGTGAATTAACAGGAATGTCATATGTTAGATTGGAGGTAATTGTCTTGCTCTATTTGGCACTGGTGAGGCCTTAGCTGGAATACTGTGTCCAGTTCTGGTTGCCACAATTTTAAAAAGTTGTGGACAAATTGGAGAGAGCCCAAGGGAGAGCTGCAAAAAGAATACAAGGTTCAGAAAACCTGATTTATGAGAAAAGTTTATAAATATTGGGTGTGACTGGTATTGAGAAAAGACTGAGGGGGGACCTGATAACATTCTTCAAGTATGTAAAGGGGTATTGTAATGAGAATGGCAAGCAATTGTTTTCTGTGATGGTTGGCCAAAAATTTATATACTTAATCTGCAGCAAAGGAGATTTAGATTAGATATTAGGAAAAATATTCTAACTAGGTTATGGAATCCTCGTCACTGGAGGTTTTTAAGAACAATTTAGAAAAACACCTGTCTGGGGTGGCCTAGGTATAATTGGTCCTACCTGAGCACAGGGGCTGGACTTGATGATCTCGCAAGGTCCTTTGAAGCCCTATAGTTCTATGATTCTGTAATGAGTATGTGTGAGCCCATAACACTGGATGTGAGCATTTTTATAAACTTAAATTAAGTATTGCCATTCTAACTTGGTGAAAAATATTATATCTAACTTACTACTTTTACCTGTTTACCTTTATGAATTATGATAATGCATAATGTAAATCATTTAGGTCATGTCGACTTTACAGTGGAAGTTGAACGTTCCCTGAGAGTGCTGGATGGTGCAGTGGCTGTATTTGATGCTTCAGCTGGTGTGGAGGTAAAAATTACTCACAGTGAAGATTTTGCAACATGTAATGACTTAAAATAAGCTCAAGTAGCGTCCTCTGAGACCCTGTTCTGTGTTAGTACGGTTTATGGCCTGATGGCTTCAGACAGTTAAAATTTGGTTTCAAACAGCCAACCTAATTTTGAGATCTGATTTCATGTGGAAATTACAATTTTCTGTGGTATTGAGAGCTTTCTTGTTCCTGATGACAGGGCAAAAGTAAGTGTTTTCACCATTGGTCTTTTGTAACAGATACAGAGTTTGAGATCATTAAGACGTTTTGGCTAGCTTCATCTATGGGAAGAAATAAGTAGCTGTTCATTTCTCACATTGAATTTAATTGTAGAGAATTACAGCATTGTGGCTGAGAATTAAAGTTTCTCCTTGGAGCGTCTAGTATGATGATCAAATCAGAGTACAGAAGTCTTGGGGACCGGCCAGAATTTGTGTTTCCTTTTTGGCACCCTATGTGCTGCTATGTTGGAGAGAAGCTTTTGATTAACAACAACAAAAATAGATCTTAAGGGTTCTATTCATCTACTAATACATGGAACACTTGTATGAACTTCCCCCACTTGTATGAACTTCCCCCCAAGATATTAGACTTCAATATTTGAACTATTTCTAATATACCTGATTTAATTTGCTTTAATAAAAAAAAATTAGAAATGCCCAGCAATGTGCACGTTATATTGCTTGCTGCTGTTATGCCAACCCAGTTGCAGCAAAAATTGATGGCCTATCCATAGGTATACAAGTGTTTACTTTGTGTGCACTTTGACATGTTAGCAATAATATTTATAGTGTGTATACGTATTAGGTTTTTATTCCTTATGGAATTCCCCCACATCACTTAGATTGCTTCCATTTTCCCCTCGTTTTATCCCTGACATCTTCGAGGCCCTATCCTATGGGGGTCACAGTCATTCCTTCCAGCCTTGAGAAGACTGGATGGGACAAGGCTCATTTTGGAGCCTATCAATGCTGCAGTTTAACGGGTCAAGGAGTAGCGGCTGAGCAGTTCAATGCAGTTCCTTCCCCTGCATATGCTGATCTTGCTGCCTTTGCAGCAAGGGAGCCAGAGTTCAAGATGAGAGAATGAATCTGGGTCTCGTACATCAGCGAGTTGCCATTCGGCCACCAGGGCAAGCATTTTGAAATTTTATCTCACTTTTCTTTAGGCACAGACTCTAACAGTATGGAGACAAGCAGACAAGCATCATATACCACGAATTTGTTTTTTAAACAAGATGGACAAAAATGGGGCAAGGTATAACTGATAAGCACACTACAGGGGGCTGGCGTGGGAGAATATTTCTAATTAAGGCTAAGTTTTTTGTCACAGATATTTTTTGTGAAAGTCAGGGCAGGTCACAGGCAATAAACAAAATTTCATGGAAGCCTGTGACCTGTCTGTGACTTTCACTAAAAATAGCCCTGACAAAATGGGTAGGTGGGTTCTGCACCCACTGCTGCTGGGGCTCCCAGGTCCCACGCTGCTGCGGCCTGCAGAGTTGGGCTGCTGCGGGGTCCCCTTTCCCCAGGGCAGCTGAGAGCTGCAGGGTCCCCCAGCCACCGGCCATGTCTGGAGAGCTGCAGGGTCCCCCATGGAGTCCCCACTGCCTGCTGGCTGGGCAGCTGTGGGGTCCCACCATGGATGAGCAGCTGACGGGGGTCCCCAGCCACCTGCCAGGCAGCTGCGGGGAGTCCGCCAGCCCCCTGCCAAGCTGGACAGCTGTGGGTTCCCCCACTAGGATAGGGGCTGGCAGCTGCAAGGGTGGCGCTGGCTGGAAGCTCCAGCCCTGGAGCAGAACATGTCAGTGAGGTCAGTGGAAGTAACGGATTCTGTGACATAATCGTAGCCTTAATTATAATAAAGCGGAACATTTTATGAAATAGAGTTGAAAATATCACAGTGGGGGTGGCCAGCAAAAAAATTATAATGCTAAATCTTATTCAAAAGATTGGTTTTTTTAATTGTGGAACTAGTTTTGCAGTAAAAAAGAAATATTAAACCAATGAATAAACTTATATTATATCATTAAAGTGGGCTAACTCTTCTTTTTAACATCTGTTATTTTTTTAAATATAGTTTTACTTATGCTGTTGACAGCATCAAGCAAAAGCTGAAGACAAAACCTTTGCTCTTACAGGTAAACTAAGAAATTTAATGTTTAATTATTTTTTAACTTTATTTTCATTGTTATAAAATATAAACAACAAACAGTTATAAATACATTCACACAATGGAAATAGGATATAAATAACAAAATTCAGTGCTCATTATTTGTTGTGTTAATAATTTTACTATTGAACAAATCTGCATGTGGTAGGCAGATATTATATTCATACTAGTGTTTCCTAATTGCGTAATTTTCCTTTTTCTTTACAGTTGCCAATTGGTGAGGCCAAGATCTTCAAGGGACTGGTTGATGTAGTGACCAAGGAACAAATTATTTGGAACTCTGCTTCTAGCTTGGATGATGGAAAAGTTTTTGAGCAAAAACCCCTGACAGAAACTGATGATCCTGAATTGTTAAAGGATGTTAGAAATGCAAGAAATGCCTTAATAGAACAAGTAAAGTTTCTAAAGTAAATATGTAAAGTACTTACAGAGTATTTTAAAAATTAATATATTTTTCTTAGGGCTGTCGATTAATCACAATGAACTCACATGAGCAACTCAAAAAAATTAATCTCAATTAATCAGCGTTTTAATCGCACTGTTAAACAATAGAATATCATTTGAAATTTATTAAATATTTTGGATGTTTTTCTACATTTTCATATATATTGTATTCTGTGTTGTAATTGAAATAAAGTACATATTCTTTTTCTTTATAAATACTTGCACTATAAAAATAAACAAAAGAAATAGTATTTTTCAGTTCGCCTCAGACAAGTATCTTTAGTGCAATCTCCTTGTCATGAAATGTAGATTTTTTAAAATTTATTTATTTATTTATTTGTTACATAACTGCACTCAAACAAAACAATGTAAAATTTCATAGCCTCCAGGGCCACTCAGTCCTACTTCTCATTCTGACAATCTGTAAGACAAACAAGTTTGTTTACATTTATAGGAGATAGTGCTGCCCTCTTCTTATTTACAATACCATCAGAAGATGAGGACAGGCATTTAACTGGCACTTTTGTAGCCGATATTGGAAAGTATTTACATGTCAGATATGCTAAACGTTCGTATGCCGCTTCATGTTTCAGCCACCATTCCAAAGGACATTCTTCCATGCTGATGACACTCATTAAAATAATGTGTTGATTAAATTTGTGACTCCTTGGGGGAGAATTGTATGTCCCCTGCTCTATTTTACCCACATTCTGCCATATAATTCATGTTATAGCAGTCTCGGATGATGACCCAGCACATGTTCATTTTAAGAACACCTTCACTGCAGATTTGACAAAACGCAAAGAAAATACCAGTTGAGATGTCTAAAGATAGCTGCAGCACTCGACCCAAGATTTAAGAATCTGAAGTGCCGTCCAAAATCTGATCAGGACAGGGTGTGGAGCATGCTTTCAGAAGTCTTAAAAGAGCAGCACTCTGGTACAGAAACTACAGAACCCGAACAACCAAAATCAACCTTGTGCTGGTAGCATCTGACTTAGATAGTGAAAATGAACATGTGTCGATCCACACTGCTTTGGATTGTTACTGAGTAGAACCCATCGTCAGCATGGATGCATGTCCCCTGGAATGGTGGCTGAAGCATGAAGGGACATACGAATCTTTAGTGCATCTGTCACGTAAATATCTTGCGACACCGCCTACAACAGTGCCATGAGAATGCCTGTTCTCACTTTTAGGTGATACTGTAAATAGGACGCAGGTAGCATTATCTCCTGCAAATGTAAACAAATGTGTTTGTCTGAGCGATTGGCTGAACAGGAAGAAAGACCGAGTAGACTTGCAGACTCTCTCTCAAATTTTACAGTTTTATTTTTTAATGCTGTTTTTTGTACATAATTCTACATTTGTAAGTTCAGCTTTCATGATAAAGAGATTTCACTACAGTACTTGTATTAGGTGAATTGAGATATACTATTTCTTTGGAGGGGTTTTACAGTGCAAATACTTGTAATAAAAAATAAATATAAAATGAGTGCTGTACGCTTTGTATTCTGTGTTTGTAATTGAAATCAATATATTTGAAAATGTGAAAAACATCCGAAAATCTTTAAATAAATGGTTTTCTGTTGTTGTTTAACAGTGTGATTTAATCACGATTAATTTTTTTTAATCACTTGACAGCCTTATTCTGTATATCTACACTGCTTTCCTTCCATCAAAAGATCTCAAGGCACTTCGTGAACATTAATAAATTAGGGCCCAAACCTACTCTGACCAAAGTTGGTGACAAAGCTGCCACTGACTTGAGTGTAAGCAGAATTGGGCCCTTTAGTCTGCAACACCTATGTGCTAACATAGGGATGACAAAACTGAAGTACAGAGGTACCGTCACTCAAGTAAATACATTACTTTTCGTGTTTTAGCTGATTGTCTATTTTCCTATATATGTAAAGTGTGTGTGTGTGTAGGAATTTCAGTTTTAGATGATCAGTGGCTCTGTTCACCATTAGAGCGAGCATAATCCTTTACAGATGTGAAGAATGTATTCTAATTGAGCCCTTCACAGCTGTCACTGTTGGCTGAAATCTTTCAGTCTGAGAGATGATGAATGTGCATTATCTGTCAGTCTAATACGTTGTCCAGCAACGTTAAATCAGCCTGCAGTTCTCACTTCTTAAAGAACCATTTCCCCAGAAGCTCTGTTTTGCCTCGTTGTAGATTCACTCCCCAGACAATCCCCCAAAATCCCAGATAGCTCTCTAAAGTACCTAAAAGGGTCTGAAAAAGCTTGTCCTAAGTAGTAAAAGCAGTTGTGGCTAGGTAGAGAGTGCATATTAACAAGTTGGACATTTTAGCGTTTAATGTTCATTTATTATTTCAAAGTTTTCTTTCCTCATAACACAGCAGATTGCTTTAGTCTACTTTTTGTATTTGGTAGTATACTGAAGTATCTATTGTTATAAACTAACAGATTCCGTAACATCAGAGGGAAACATGCATTTTAACAATGTGTTCAAAATTCCAATTTTCTAAAATAAAACCGCTTTTATTCAAAATTCAACTTCTCGATAACTCAGATTCCATCAGTGTTGTTAGTTAATCTTATACATTTTTCAATTTTATTGTAATAAATGTAAATTATATTTGCAAGACTCTGAATCCATGATCTCCAATGTTTGCAAAAGCTTCATTCTGTATTAGTTTTCTGGCTCAGATAGCTAGTATTGCTGGGCCAACTGTGGAATAGTATAGTTACAGATAATGCAAAAATATTCTCTCTTGCAGGTTGCAGATCTGGATGATGAATTTGCTGAGCTGGTTCTAGGAAATTTTAGTGAAAATTTTGACTTTCTGCCAGGTGATAAGGTACAGTTTTACCATCCAATTATTATGACTGTATGTTTTTACCAGCTGTCATTCAGATTATATTTTTTTCTGTTGTGCATATGAATTAAGTGCGATGTAGCAAGCATGCATTCTATGGTGACCGATGCTAAAATAAATAAATACATGTTTAAATTTCAGACTTAAGGTACCGTAGCCAGCTGTGGATCATGTGAAGAAGTGTTTCTTTTTGTTTTGGTACCAAAGCATTAAGCCAATTTAGATGGTGATTAAAGTGCTGTGAATTTAACAAGCAGTATTCTACTCAAACTGTATAATGAAAGGAATCATCTGATATTGCTATTGAATCTGATTCTCAAACATGTTGGACATAATTAATAAAAATAAGTTAATTTTATTATGGGTGATTTTTGTTGAAAGTTAACTGGATGTTGGAGAAAGAGGCTAAGGAAGGGAAAATACAACATCCTATGCAGCAGGCCAGTTTCTGCTTTGAGCGGGTCTGGATTTACACCAGTGTAATTGAGAGCAGAATCTGGTTGCTGTGAATTGAGGGGATGTTCAAACATTCCAAGATGGATGTCTGACACAGGGCTCCTTGATTGACTTTCCTCTTATAAGGGATGGGGGAAAATAGTGACAGCCTTATTACCATTTATTATTACCACCACCACCACCGTAGCGCCTGTGGGGCCCCTGTCATAGCCAAGGACCATGTTGTACTAGGTGCTTTACAAACACACAACAAAAATATGGTCCTTGCCTTGTGTGACTTCAGCATTTAAGACTACAAAATGGAAATATAGTAAAGAACTAGCAACCTATAAATAAAATAAATCTGATTTTAAATGTAAACAATTTCTTAATTTAAAACAGGATTTTTAAAAATCATGATTTTTGTCCACCCAGAAGAAACCACCTGATTTGTAATCTACAGTTACTACAAATTATAGGGGTGGTTCTGTGAGGAAAAATTCCCATTGAAATCAGTGAAAAGGCCGTGTGTGGAGGGTTTCTGGAATTGTGCCTTAATTTTCCTCACTGCTTCCCTGTATTCAATTTTTTTTTAAAGGCTAAGTCATAAATACATGAATTGAAAATACTCTTCTCTCCTTCTGCAGTTACAATCTGCTGTACGTAGAGTAACGCTGGCACAGAAAGCAGTACCTGTATTCTGTGGAAGCGCATTGAAGAATAAAGGAGTACAGCCTTTACTGGATGCCGTTACTATGTACTTACCTGCACCTAATGAGTGTTCCTATGACTTTCTGTAAGTGTAAAGAGAAGATAAAATAATTTATCTGTTTGGGGAAATGAATTGATAAAATTACATTATTCGATGTTTTCTCCTTGTGGAATTGTTTGTGATTTCCAAAATCGGAGTATATTTTTTTTTAATATTTACTGGGGGTTTTTTGTCCCGTAGGAATGCTATTGTACACAGGGAATAACACTAACGTGCAGTCATAAAAATATACTTGAGTACTGAAGCTACTTGGTCAGTGCTATCCAAAGCATCTGTGTTTATTTTTGATTGCAAAACTTGTTGTTTAATCATAATTTATAGTTGTAAACCACCGTTCATCTGTGGATCTGGGTGTTTTACAAAAGTGTGTAAATATTCTCCATTTTGTAGGTGTGGAAACTGAGACACTAAGAGGTTAGGTGACTTGCCAAGATTATGTAGTGTGTTAGCAATGAAGCTAAAAATAAAATCTTCCCTTTGTAGTTCTCTAATTGCTGTTCATCGTTTGAAAAATAAAAGGGGGGAAAAGAGAAGTAGGTACACCTATCCCTTAACTGAATTGTCTGAGTCAACTGCTACTATTTCAAAGCTAGGTGCGTTTAAAAGCCATACATATGAATTATTTCATGGTCTTCCAGGTTTGATGCTTTTGAACTGGTGCATTCTGGTTGTTAATAGGAGCAATCATTGACTAGGCACTGTTATGAAGTAACTTGAGGTACTCCAAGAAGACGACCTTCCTGCAGAGTACAAATGGCACAAAGGGCCTTGCATGAGCCACCTTCTGTTCTTAATTTCACCTCAAAAAAATATCTAATGTTCACCATACTCCTGAAAAGCCCGATAGGGGACATCTCTAATATCCACTGATTTACATCATATTTCAGCACATCTATTTGTAGTATTAGTGGAACTACCTAGAGTAATCACAATTGTGTAAATTTATATGCTGTAAAAAAAAAAAAAATCTGCCTCTGAATTAATTGTTACAAATACCAAACACACAGTATCTTAAATGAGTGAAAATGTAGCTAAAACTGGAACTAAGATGTCTTTTTTGTGTTGTTTTTGGTTTTGTTTTTTGTTAATGAGTTGTATAAGGTTGCTCTTCTGATTCATTGCTTATGTTTTGCAGGCCGTGGTACAAAGATGACTTGTGTGCCCTGGCATTTAAAGTTCTTCATGATAAACAACGCGGGCCTTTAGTTTTTATACGCATTTACTCAGGCACAATGAAACCTCAGTCAGCTGTATATAACATCAACAAAAATTGCACGTGAGTAGGAGTGAAATGTTCATTCAAGGATTGGCATTTGTATTTGAGTAGTAGATAACATGAATAATTCATTTGCAGAGAGAGAATGAGTCGCCTTCTGCTGCCTTTTGCTGACCAGCAAATAGAAATACCTTCAGTAATGGCTGGCAATATTGCCCTTGCTGTTGGGCTAAAACAGGTAAAAGAAGACATTTGATTCTCAAAAGAGTTTATTTGAAAAGCTACTTACCACATAAATACGAGATACAAGCTCATGTTTTAGTTTCAGATATTTTTAGCTTTTAATGTTATAAAATACTTAAATTCACTTTATTTCAGTTATTAATTTTTTATACATGTAATTGATCTATTTCCTCTGGTTTCTGTATGTTGTCTTTTAAAAATACAGTCACTTTGGCATAGAAAAACTATTAAAAACTCAGCTCGTGCTGAACAAACAGCTATGCAATTAGAGCTTCTGATGTCCTTCTGAATCTAGTTTTAATTTAATTATGCAAAGAGAACCTATAGTAATTACTTAGTTTTTATCAAAAGAGCATTAAAAAAACAATTATTTGCAGACAACCTGATGTCATGTGATGTTTGACTTACTTTAGAGTGCTACTGGAGACACCATTGTTTCATCAAAGGCCTCTGCTGTGGCTGCAGCCCGTCAAGCTGGAAGAGAGGTTGGGAGAAAGCCTGGCTGTAACAGTGAAGTAGAGAGCCTTTTATTAGCTGGCGTAGAGATCCCTGAGCCAGTCTTCTTTTGTACAATAGAACCACCTTCAATGTCCAAACAGCCAGGTACAACACTGCTACTAAAGCAGTTTTAGAGCGATACCATACCATACCCTTGATCTGTGCGTGCGCATACGGTTGATGTAATTGAATTGCATGCGTAGATCAGTAACAGAGTGAGGCCCTTAATGATTTTGCATAAGTGCTAAATTTAATAATTTGAGTGTGCTTTGCTACTATATTTTCACAATTTTTTTGGTCAGCTGTAAAGATTAGATGATGGGTTCTTACCTCATTTTGGAAGGTGGGATAGCTGTATGTTTGTCTTCCTACATCCATTCCCACTTGCATGGTTAGCTTTGTGAAATCCAGCCTCTTGCTGAGAGAGCAGGATATTGTAGTGTGTGCAATATGTTTTGAAGGAAAGTACATTTCCAAATGTAGGTACACTCTCCAGTCAGCACTATCCACCACGTCTATGGCCTTTATCTCCACTGATCAGGAGTCTGGAAGTCACCTACCATAATTCACCCAGAGAACACTGCCTCTTTCATAGACATCTTTCAGAGAACCTGATGGGCAGCTTTGGGTCTTTGATTCTGGAAACCCTCTCTTCTCTCTCATTAGCCCAACAAAGCCTGGATTTGTTGACTAGCAGGACTGGTGGCATGTCCATGTGGTCTCCTGGATTCTAGTGGAATTGGAGGGAAGAATGATTGGATTGTCTGAGTTTTGATCTTTTGATTACAGTCTTTGGGAAAAACCTACGAAGTTCATAAACAAGTCCAGACTATTAGTTTATTACTTTATTTTGGAGTTGTGGTCTTCTAGTAGTTAGAGGATGGGAGTCAGGAGATCTAGTTTGTATATTGAACTCCACAACTGACTCACATTGAAATCTGAAGCACAAAAATTAAATGATTTGCCTCTGTGTCCCCAACTGTAAAATGGGGATATTTATCCATCTTGATAAAGTGCTTTCAGATTCTCTGAGGAGCTATAGAAGTGCCAAATATTACTTTGACAACAGGCATTTTTTTAAAACTTGTACACCAGTTACTTTACACCTTGTTAAATTAAAGAACCCGTTACTTTGAAATGAGGCAAACTGTAGTTCTAACTTTTCTTGTAAAGGCTGCCTTGACAAGATTATACTTTGTTCATGGGGTAAAGAAACCAACTTCTTCAGTTACCAAAGCACTTTGTCTGGTGTCAGATGCCTCAGATAACTGGAGAGTGTCCAAGGTGAGAATTATCTCTGACGAGTTGATTTCTAGTGTCTGAATATTATCACCAAAATCTTTTCTTGTATGACCCTACAATACCACTGAAGATAGAATCTGATCCTATGGGTGAACGCTTCAGATCGCTACTCATAGCTAGTTACAAGTTACTAATATCTTTTTATATATAGCAATATTTTGTTATTTATACAGACTTGGATAATGCATTGAACTGCCTTCAGCGTGAAGATCCAAGTTTGAAAGTGAAGCTAGATCCCGACACTGGACAAGTAAGATTGTTGATATATTGCTGACTTAAACTTAGTTCCCTAATTCCTATAGTTATAAGCAGTTACTTTAGAGTTCTGAGATCCTTTGGTGAAAAGCACTGTAAATGGCTTTGCATAAGTGCTAAATTTAATAATTCGAGTTTGCTTTAAATGGTGTTCACATTATAAATGCAATAAGTATTGTGTGTCTGATCAGATTAAAATGAAATCCTGTAAACATGACCCATGGAGGGAGAGAGATTGTAAGCTCACCTTCCTTGTTTGTGCTCTGTAAATAGCATATTTCTGATCAATCCTCTTTTTTTTCTAAACTCTAAAAGCAAGTTCAAACGGTTTTTAAATTTCAAAACTAATATAGGATGGCCTTTTTTGTAGTGGCATCAGCAACAATTACCATCTCCAGTTAAGTGTTTTTTATGCCAGATCACCCAAAACAATGCTTCCTAAAGTTTTCTTGGTCCTACTTGTAATATCTGGGGGCATTATGGAATTTTTAAAACTTCCTTAAAATGTGAACAGTACAGTATGTATAAGCCAGTTCCTAGTGTAAATAGTGCATCCCAAAAGCTCCCATCTGTATCTGCATATAAGCGTGAGTGTGAATGTTTACTTTTTCTCACTTTATTTTTTATTTGATTCACTTCAACTAGACTATTCTCTGTGGCATGGGAGAACTGCACATTGAGATTATTCATGATAGAATCAAACGGGAATATGGCATTGAGACCTATCTAGGACCTCTTCAGATAGCATATAGAGAAACCATCCTAGACTTGGTCCAAGCCACAGGTAAAATGAAAGAGAATATTAGTTTTTTGCCCTTGCAACTTGTTTACTTACTCATTTTTAAATGGTGTTCTAATAACGTGACTAGTTAATATTAACTTTTAGATGAAGTGTGGAGCATATAAACTGTTTCTCAGATATGTGCTTCATTTTACTGTAGATACATTGGACAGAACAATAGGAGATAAACAGCATTTGGTGACCACCCAGCTGGGAGTAAGACCATGGGTAGGAGAGAGAGCATCAGTAACACCAGTCATTGAATATGCTGACAGTTTCATGGAACCACTTCAGAAAGACATTCAAGAAGCTATAGAAAATGGAATTAATAGTTCATATCTTCAAGGTAAAGAAACCATTATGACAGTAAAATTTTTGTAGGTATTTGAATAAAATTTCACATTAGAAATTACATGGTCCGAGTGCTATTAGTAAGGCTAAGATTTTGTCATGAATATTTTTTAGTAAGTCATGGACAGGTCAAGGACAATAAGCAAAAATTAACGGAAGCCTGTGATCTGTCCATGACATTGACTGACTAAAATTATCCTTGACAAAATGGGAAGGGAAGAGGGTCCAGTGCCCACAGCTGCTGGGACTCCAGCTTCTTCCCACCCCCGTCTAGTGGTGGCTGGGATCTCTGGGCCTCCATGTCACCCACAGTGGCTGGGAGCTGCAGAGGGGCTGCCAGCTGACAACTCCAGCTCTGGGGCAACAGGGCTAAAGTGGAAAATGTTACGGGGGTCTCTGGAAGTCACGGATTGGGAGACTTCTGTGACACAATTGTAGCCTTAGCTATTAGAATGAAGGGCTCCTTTATAGCCATGCATCATGGTAGCACTATTAAAATGAGGGGGGCAAAAGCAAATTTTCAGAATTCCTTTAACTTCCACAGAATGTGCTGAATGCCCCTTGACTCAGACTGGGGGGGGGGAAATTTGGCATATTCTTAGAACTCCACTTTTTGTCTTCCTCTTGGGTACCTCGATATTGAACCCCACTTTGATTTGACTCCATATCCAACATGATGCCCCAGAGTGTATTATTCTTGCGATATTCCATAAACAATGGTGGTGTGATGGAACTGGCCTGTGGGGTGGGATTCAGTCACGAAAATGACACATTTTTGCCATATTATCTGACTTATTTTGTAGGGGTCAAATATATTCTCTGAGGTGTAAAATAAAAAGTTTTGCCTAACTGCACAATGTAGGCTTTAAAAAAAATAGGCATTAAACTGCTGCTCTATAACAGAGGTCCTCAACATGGTGCCCGTGGGAGCCATGGCGCCCTCAGGGTCATCTAAATGCACCTGCATCCTGGTTGGCAGTCGAGCATCCGCCAAAATGCTGCCGAAATTCGGTGGCATTTCAGTGGCGACGCCTCTCGATGTTGCTTGTTGGCAGCAAGCAGTGTCATCGAGAGGCGTCGCCACCGAAATTTGGCAGCATTTCGGCGGATGCTCAACTGCTGTCATGGTCCTTGGGGACCACTGCTCTATAACTTCATTCTTTGTTGCTGGGCTGGTTGGTGTTTCTCACCATCTCTCTGACATGCACTGAGGGATAATAAACCACAAGGCTACATTATGATTTGCTTATCTGCCCCTTTTGGCAAAGTTGGACAGTGATAAAATGATTGTTGGAGCAAGAAATAAGACAAATAGCCTGTTACTGAGTAGCTCAGCGGGGATGTCAGACCCTTCAGGTTAATCCCAAAATACTTTTTCCATAACTTAATAATATGAAAAACTGTATGAAACATTGTAATGCTAATGTATTGTTCTTTGCCTAGGACCACTCCTGGGATTCCCAGTCCAGGATATAGCAGTGACTGTGTATTCCATGACCATGCACTCTGAAACTTCCCTTACTATGATCTCTGCTTGTGTTTCTCGTTGTATGCAAAAGGTATAATGCAACTAGAAGACTATTCTGCAGTGCAGTTTCATGGAAAATATGGTGAATGAGACAAAAATGCAGCCTTTAGGAAGTTGGCAGGGATGTGTGCACCTCACTACTTGTTCAGAAACATATATAACACTCAAAACATAAGGAATGTCTTGAACCTTCCTTTTTCCCTTGTTTGATGTCGTTCAGAATTTTGATTGTCACCTCTAGCCAGGTAGCTTCCAGCAAAATGTTTAAACTCCTCAAGGTGTACGTGATAGGTCTTTAGTCTTTTAGGTTAGAAAATCAACATCATTTTATTTACATCTGGAGCGCTGTTTATCTCAGGAATATCTGGATTTTATCAATGTGTTCTCTTGCAAGTTTTTGTGATATGCATTATATTTTCCACAGATTTAAAATATACACTCAAGTTACTTCTTATGTAGTGTCACATTATCTATCTTCATTTTCTATCAGGTTTCTTGGAGTGTTCCCTGTAGCTTCTACTTTCTCTGTACATTACTAATTCACACTTCCTATTAGAATCTTGCTTATTAATCCTAAAAAAAAAAAGTTGACTTTGTATTGATATTGTGCACTTCTTTGCTGTCTTTAGTGGCATGTACCACTTCCCAGCTTTATATGTAGCTATATATACAGTTACTGTCAGCTGAAAAATGAGAGTTTTTGTTATGGGCTTTGTAATGTATTCTTGGTAAAACTGGCTCTAGTACTTAAAACTTTGTGAGCTATTGAAGTGCATAACATGTTTGCCTATGGTTACAGCACTAGTGTTATTTTGCAAACTAGTTTAGATACCTAGAGTATGATAGGTACTGTATAAAATCGATTGGAATGAAATAAGCTCTTTAACACCCCTTCGGGAGCCCCCAGATTATAGCAGACTGCACTGTGGGAATAGTCAGTCAGCTTTTTGGCATTGATTCTTACCATTTTTTGTGGTGTTATCTCTGGGTTGAATTAGTTAAGAATTAGAGGTTCAATGTAATATGTCTTGTTGCATGGAGCAGAGTCAGGCATTTTCTTGGGTTTACTGAGTTCCTCTAGATCCTCTATCTTTTCCTGTCAAAATGTTTTTGTCCCTTTTTAACCTTGGTCTCGTGTGTCAATCTTACTCTATTCCGAAGTGAGGTACTGTACCATTAATTCACAACATCTTGCCTTTTTTTAAGCTTTAAAGCCTTCAATTTTAGCTACATCATTTCTTTTAACATAGTCGCTTGCAATAGCCATTGTTTCATGTCACCATGTTTTGTTCTCTCTGAATCAAGGGATTCTTGACGTTTGTATACTTTTCCTTAATACTTGGTGCTGGCATAATATACTTTTCTACTGCTGCTGGGGCGTGACACATGGCTGGAGGCCTCTTAGTAAGAAATTGGTTGTCCTCTCTGGTTCATGTATAGGGGAAAGGGAGGTGTGCATGTATACACATACTTATTGGTATGGCAGAGGTTCCCTTTTTCTCTGATCTAATACCCTCCGTAAGAACATACAATATGGGATGAAGGGTGTATGAGACAGAAGTTAGTTTCATTATATAGTCCACACCATAGAAGAATTGCATTTTAAAAGGGAGCAGGGGTAACTTATTTCTTTTCAATTTTAGGCTTTGAAGAAAGC
The DNA here is from genome assembly GCF_025201925.1 of Gopherus flavomarginatus. Taxonomy (NCBI): domain Eukaryota; kingdom Metazoa; phylum Chordata; order Testudines; family Testudinidae; genus Gopherus; species Gopherus flavomarginatus. Next base: position 49,066,233 of record NC_066619.1, read on the forward strand.
CAATAAACAACTGCTGGAACCCTTAATGAATCTGGAAATTACAGTGAGCGAAGATCTTCTTAGCGCAGTGCTTGGTGACCTTGCGCAGAGGAGAGGCAGCATTCAGGAAATCCAAAGTCGTCAAGATAACAAAGTAGTGGTTGCAGCTGTTCCCTTAGCAGAAATGATGGTGTGTGGTCCTGTTAATGGTGAAAGCAAAGCAAAAAAGTGTGCATGCCCTTTTCTGATTGTTTTTGATACATGCAACTGTTTTCACGATGAAGTCAGAAAATTTCTAATTTTGCTGAAGGTCTGGATTAAGATCTCTGGGGGATACAGTGTTGCTCATACAGCTATGAAAGAAAATGTCTCTCATCATTCATGTTGTACTGAACCACCACTTGTTTCTGTAATATTGGAAATATGGGTGAAAAATAGTGTATTTATTAAACAGGTAATGTTTACTGTATACTTTGTATTATGCTTGTGATAGTCTTTTCCCCAGCTGAATCTGAAGTAAATGAAACTAGGACAGAAAGCTTTATCTCCACCTAACCCTAAATTAATTGATTTTATAGTAATGACATTTAAATATGGTTTATTTTTGTCTAGGGTTACTCAACAGTTCTGCGCTCTTTAACATCAGGCTCAGCAACTTTTACTTTGGAACTGGCCAGTTACCAAGCCATGAACATTCAGGAGCAAAACGCACTGCTTCAGAAGAGGAGTGGGTTGGTGTGACCACTTTACCCCACGAGAGAGCAACAAAGACCTGCTTTATTCTCACTAGAAAATATTAGGGGAACTGTTGGCCAAGTATCCTCTTTCTGAAAAATGGGTGGGGTAAAGTGTGTGGGGTTAGAGCTGTCTTAAAATAATATGCTACGACTGGTAAGTGGCAAAGATAAAAGTGTGGTGAAATCCTGGAATTTCCTTGTTTGCATGAAGGGAGTTAAACCAGAGAACTAGAATTGACTGTTTTGATATCCACCATATTGTGTGTTCTACAGTTCACCTGCCTAACAGTTGGAGCTGATACCTCAGTGGAAGACAACATTCCAAATCCCCCACAAGAAATGATGGTGCAGCTCTTTCTATGAAAGTGAGCACTACATGCAACTTACTGAATCATATCAGAACTGTTTCACCTAAAGTATGTAGTAAAACTTGTTTTTAAATCGTTTAATATTTCACATATAGAAGTAAACTTAACTATTGGCCACTCCGCTAGTCAGCGTCTTTTGTTGGTCTAGCTTCAACTGAACATTGAAAGCTGCTATTGTCATTAAAGGGTTTTAAGTTGTGCAAACAAGAATTACTTACCTTAATGTTAGGATGTTGTATGTTACAGAATAGGTATCGTATAAGGTGAGTGAGCCCTGTGTAAGCTTGAAAGCTTGTGTCTTTCACCAACAGAAGTTGGTCCAATAAACAGTATTGCCTCACCTCCTTTGTATCTCTAACATCCTGGGACCAACATGCCTATAGCAAATAGTAGTTTGGGCATCATGGTTTAACTACTGAAACAAATTTAGATAAAGGTAGAGTGAAGAATGTTCTATAAGATAAAAACCTTTGTTGGAAAGGGGGAAATGTGGGTTAAGTGCAGGATCTTTCTACAAAAGATCTGTGCCCAATAATGCTAAGCTTATTTAAAGGAAGAATTGTTCCCGCTGCTAGCGTTATGTATAAGTCCAAAGTCCAGTTTATCTGAATCTGACTCTCAAGAGTAAATGAATAATTTAAGGTAATGTATATCATATAGCCTATCAGCTCTGCGTCAGGATGAATCAGTACTTGTCTACCTGAAATCGTCTAGTCTCATTCCAGTTCTTTGCAACCTCTGGGTTATTTGAGGTAGTAGACTAAGGATTGACTAGACACAGTGAACTACTTTTCTCTTTCCCTCATACTCTGTCCAGAGTACATTTGAGGAAGCTTGTATTGCTAACATAATTCTTATGCAGCTGTACTTTATCAAAAGTATACTTTTCATACCCCTTATGGTCACACATTTATATAAATAACTTGCCGTTACCACTTAATGATAGTTTACTGTAAGCTCTGAGCCTCTAGGCACTGTGTTCTGTTTCCTCTACTGCCTAACGTTGAGTGGTCTGTCAGTTATGTCGTTGTGATTGTCATGCTCAAGGACTGTAGAGTGAAGAATTCCAATAGACAGGTATATGGACGGCCATATCTAGGTCAGGTACGGGTAGCTGCCATTTGGAATTATGCATGTTCAATAGGAATAAAACCTGTTACATACACACAGTGTAACTACACAGAGGTTTCAGTAAATGAGTCCTTGATTCTCTGTACATTTATTGTAATTTATTATTGTATTAGTATCAATTGCTATAGTTTTAAAATATCTATGATTTCTGCCAGAAATGTACATAACTAACTTCCAGCATCTCAGGATTTATTTTTTCAGTGCAAATTTCAGGTGCTGAGTGTGTAGATTCACTTCCCGCAGAGACATTTCAGGTAATTCAGTAAAATATTGCTACAACAGTTACCGGCCTCTGTATTCAGGATCACAATACCCGACAAACAGCGGTTCAGCTGCTATTCCACGTCTGTTAAAAGAAAATTTGTCTTATACTGTGCACACTTATATAAAAGGAACTAGCAGTACAAATAGTAAGATGAGACAGTGCTAGCTTTGCTTACAGAGCAAATTAGGCCTAAGTAGTACGAGAACTTGTCAGTTAAGGCAATAAAATAATGGATGACTTACTGAGGGGATGAAAAGATGGCCCCATTCTGAGCTTTAAAAGTCACACTTAGCATATGAAGTATGCTACTATGTGTGGTCTAATTAGAGATACTGGCATATTAGAAAATGATCTCAAATGCCTAACTTAGAGTGACTGTTGCAGTATAGCATTAATGTCTGTCAGGTTCATTCCACTCCCACTCAGTTCCTCTTCAGTCTTTTAAGGCTATTCTAGTTTTTGGGGCAGCAGCCTGTGAAGGAAATACTACGGTCTTTAAAATCAGACTTGATGTTGTTGTAGATCCTTGACTTCCACACAGTTCTTTATGTAGAAACTCTGTGCTAGTTAATCTTGTGCAAATAAGATGTGGGTGCAGTATGGGTTAAAAAGTTTGGGGATGGGAAGTGGTAGCATCTCTGCTAAAATGATCAATGGTTCAGTATTTAATTTTGGCATTTAAATTAAGCTTCAAAGCTACAGTGAAAGGAATGGGGTAGTCAATACATCAATTAAATATTGAACACCTCTGTGGCGGGTTTAATTGATTCTGCACTGACATCTTCTAGATAAAAGGCATGGCTCTTATCTCCCCACTCTGTGTGGAATGTGGGTTTAGCTATTCTGCTGCCAATCCTACAGCCCCATTGACTACAGCAGTAGCAGCTGGGCTTGTGTTTTCCTACAGAGGGAGTTACAGCTGTGGCTCTGAACAGCCACCATTATCCTCTATCACCACTACACAGACAGCTAAAGCAGCCCAGAAGTGGTACATTAGCAAAGACATCTCAAGAACCATAGAAGGGCAACTTCAGTCCACAACTCCTTACTGCAGCAAGGCTCACAGACACTGCCTTTTGGGAGTTCTTGTTTGAACCTCTTAGATGCAAAGACACTGCTGGAAGGATAGGTTAGTCTACTTCAGTGCTTAGGTCCTAAAAAACTAGACTATCCTCACCTTGTTTGGGTCCCTAAATCTAATCTATCTCAAGAAAGGAAAGTTTCGGCAGGTCCCACCTCGCATAGGCAGTGTGTAACTTAAGGCTACACACAAGAGCTTTGATCTTCCACACACTTTGTTTTCAAGAAGATGAGTTTTTTGGTACGGGGAAAGGATAGTGGTAGTTTTTCCTTTGTGTTCACAGTTGGTTTATCCCCAGCAGGCAGGGGCTGGGGTTTGGATACTGGTACAAGAAATGCTGGGATCAAAATATAACCCAAAAGGAGGCATCTCACTCTTCACTAGTCCTGCTGTTGACAGGTGGCTTTGTCTAAAATAAGCTCTCTCAAGGTGAGGATTTGTATGCCAGCAATATCCACATAGGTCTGGAAAAGGAGGTAGAATCTAATGCACAAATGCTACTGTTGACACAATCCAGCAAGAGAATGGAGTTCACTTCATCTAAGTTACTTCCGCAGAAGTTTCATCTATGCCAACAACGGGTGATACCTGAACTTACATTTTCTAATGTAAGTTTCTGTCCTTATCCACCCAGCCTTAAAAAATTACAAGTTTCTCCAAACTCCAGTTTCTCGTTGCATTTGTTATCTCCTAGAACGGGTGGGCAAACTACGGCCCGTGGGCTGGATGCAGCCCCTCACGGCTTTGGATCCAGCCCATGAGATTGCCACCCCTGTGGTGCCATGGGCCCTATGCCACTCCCAGAAGCAGTTGGCACCACATCCCTGTGACCCCTGGGGGAGGGGGAACAGAGGGCTCCACGTGCTGCACTTGCCTATGGGTACCTCCCCTAAAGCTCCCATTGGCCAGGAATGGGAAACCATGGCCAATGGGAGCTGCAGGGGGAGGTACATGGAGCCCTCTGCCCCTGCTCCCTTAGGGCCATGATGCCGGCTGCTTCCAGTAGTTTGCCCACCCCTGCTCTAGATAACACATGCAACATGAAACTGGAGTTTGCCCTGGTCCAGATGTGTGCTCCTGCCACCCCGCACTCGCTCCAGGTAAGTGGTGTCAGGGTAGAGCCTGCACCCCTCCTCTGCCCTGAGCCTGCTCCCACACCCCAACCTCCTGCCCCAGCCCTACATTCATGGCCCTGCATGCAATTTCCCCACCCATATGTGGCCCTCAGGCCAAAACGTTTGCCCACCCCTGGCCTAGAGCGTGTTTGTTGTAAAGAAAAATGGTCAATCTATGGCCATGCTATGCTGAAGATAATCCAGTTTGAATATACAGTTCATTTCTCCCTCATCCCCTGTCTTCAGTCTCTCTTACGAGACCCTGCTTAGAGCAAAGGTGGGATTCATTATTAATGAGAGGCACCTTAGATCTTTGGACGAAAGGTATAAAGGCCCTCATTTAACTAAAAGCTGTTTAAAAACATTTAGTTAACCTGGTGGAAACCCTTATCTGACCCCTCAACTTGATTTGTTTAAATGAGTGTTCAAATAACCTCATGCAAACCCTTGTGTAGACACTTGAGTGTTTTTAAATTGATTTAAGGTTAAGCTAGTGCAACAGTGCATTTAGACTGGGCCTAATGTATGGCATTACTTGTCCAGAAGAGACTCTTTCTAGTATCAAGTTCCAACTCCGGACTGTAGTTTGTTATCCCTGTCCTCTCACAGAGAGATTAGTTGGGGCTCTTCACCTTTTTTAAAAAATGGCATTCTTTCAGCAGGCAGGCTAGCTTACTGAAAGGACCTGTACTTTTGCAGTGGAGACAGTCATTTCCAAATCTTGCCATTTGGATAATCTACTCTAGTTTTATGCTAGGTATTGGCTGTGGTGGCTGCATATCATAAGCAGCAGGTACTAGTTGTTTCTGTCCCTGGATAGGTAAGTAAGAGTCTGAATCAGCCATAAAAAGGTTTAGAAATACCTGGAAATGTGGTGTATTTCAATCCCTAGATTTGTAGATAAATAAGGCAGCTACTGATCATCTTTCAGCAAGTCTATCTTGGACTTAGCATTCTTTTCAGAGGAAAAGTTTCTGGACATTTTGTCAAGACACACTTGCCCTCAATTAGAACCCTCAGAGCAGGGAGCTCTCTCTTTAGCCCCATGACCTCTACGTATGTGACCTTGGCTGAGTGTTTGGTAGCACGAAGGAGTGTTTGTACAGACCCAATAGATATGACTTTTCTAGAAAGCTCATGAAACTCAGTGCATTTGACAAGTGTGACTATGCAGAGGTACCACTAACTAGAGAAAGCTACAGTTATTAGTTAAGTAATTGTTCCATGCAAACCTTAGAATTGAAGACTGCAAGATAAATGCATTAAAACAGTGCATGGATTGAAATTCATTAGTTCTAATGAATCCTGGAGCTGAGGGTTACTCTAACTCCTGCTATCTTACCTGAGCATGCGACAACGATGCTTCACTAGTCTGTTATAAGCATCCTGTATGTTAGTTACATTTTCACTGCTCCAGAGCCTCTCCCCAACAGCACTTGCTCGAGGCCTGTAGAAAGACATTCAATTTAGTCGAAGAACTTATTCTATTTCCCAGAATAGAATGAATTTAATACTAGGGCTTGGCCCCAGAGGAAACAGTTTTTTACCACTGACCAGTATTAGCAACAAGCAATGTTATAAAGTGCTGCAGTGCCCTCAACATCCTCATAACACTTGCAGCTCTGCACTGACAACGGTTAATCAAATCTTATGCTGAAGCACCTGCAGAGATCAAGATGCATTTTTTTTCCCTGATGCACAATTGGCTAGATGGAGGCTGGGCTTTTAGCCTTCCTCTCAAGTATCGGGGACTGGCCACAGTTGGAGACAGGACATCTGATAGAGTGAGTCAGTGCTCTGAGGTGGTACAGAGAATCCTCTTTTTCTTTAATGCTTAGCTGGTGAGTCCGGTCCACATGCTTTTGGTCAAACTGATTGACCTATCTGAAGCAAGAAGGAATTTTCTCCCAGGTCAGATTGGCAGGGACTTGGGGGATTTTCACTACCTCTGCAGCATGGATCACCTGCTAGGATCATCCGGGCATCTCACCTAATCCATCCATGGGATTAATGGCACCTCAGTCTCTCTTACTCTGCCTGTGGCACACAACAATTTAGTCTGAGGGCAAATACTGTGTTGAGCAAAAATTATTTGGCTCAACCTGGACAACAGTGAAATTTAATGGCCTGTGATATGTAAATCAGACTTGAAGAGCTAATGGTCCCTTCTGGTTTTAAATTCTAAACAGATTATGGGATTAATTCAATCCCCATAACGGTTAACATTTTCCAAAAAATCTGAAAGTGATCAAGAAGTTCTATACCATAATCTTGGTGTGAGGTTAGTTGCATCCACAAATTCTCCCCAAAGGCAGGCTTCTCCACCTATCACCAACTTTTTCTGCTTTTCACACCCTGTATTCAAACCACAAAAACGGAATGAACAGTTAATTTCCATGCTAAATGCAGTTGACAGGCAGCTGCCATAACCTTCACCTTTGATAGCTGAATGTAGATTTTCAAAAAACCTAGTGTGCACATTTTAAGCATATCACAGACATTAGAAGTTTAATACAGTTTAGGGAGGATCACAAGCTTCGCATGAACTAAATGAAGTCTTACATGTTAATGATTCAATTTGGCTTCAGTAACTTATATTTCTTGAAGTGCACTCAAGTACCAGTAAATATTTATGATCACGTAAAAAGGGTAGGAAGTGAAGTGTATGGATGTGAAGACTGCAACAACTATGAAAAGCAGTTACCTTAAAAAAAAAAAAAACTAATTATTTGGGCATTGTGGTTCTCTTATGATTTTTGTATTGGTCAGGGGATGTTGTAAGCACATAATGCAAATAACTGCATATTTTTATATTGTATTAGTGACCCAGAAAAAGAGCCACCTAGACACCTCCTCCCCCCAGCCTTCAGAGCCTATGCCACAAATCAAAGTGCACATAGAAAAGCCACATACAAGTAGTTATCCAAATAGAAATGAGTAATTTAAATGCAGTTTAACAAACCAGGGAAGTTGAGCGGCTCAACGCTGTAGTACTTCTTCCAGTCCTGTCCGTAACTAATATAGTCTAGGTACCAGGGGGCTGCCAGGATAGTGGTGAACCCAGCTCCTGTTACACGGCTTAGTTCTGCGGTATACAAACTCCCTATCCACACTTCAACTATTGTGTCAGGTTTTATCTAGAAAAATAAGAAAAACAAACTAACATAAGTAAATGGCTACATGTGATTTTCCAATTAGTTTCATCATTGAACACCTGAGTCTAGTTCCAAACAAAGGGTTTCTTTTAGTAAGACCAGTATTTCAAAGATGGCAGATTTCCATTCTGTATTTTTTTCTAAAGAAATGGGAGTATTCTCTGATATACTAAGTCCAAGAACTTAATTTTAATGTGATTTTTTAAAAAATATGTTCCAGACTTCATTTTGTTATTATCTCTTTTAAAAGTAAATGACTTGTTATAATCTCTTTTAAAAGTAAATGCCTTAGGGTTGCTCTGGATGAAATAGAAAGCAGCTTATCCGTAAACTTTAACTCCCAGTTCAGATATCAGAACTATTCCAGTGTAGTTTCAGAGTACAAAATTATAGATCACCGAGCCCAGGACAAACAGATTACTCTATGGACTTTCCCACCCATGTCAAGAAGTTCTGAAGTCATTAGGACTATCAGTTTCAAATCAAGTGCAGTGGAAAGAAGCTTGGTAAAGTTCCTGTTCTAGCATTTTAACTCTGGGAAGCAGTGGGGGCAAAAATCCTAACTGGCTTCAAGCGAAGCATGATAGGTTTATGGAGGGGATGGTCTGATGAATCTGCCTACAACGGCATGTAGCTGATCTGCGACTGCACGTAGCAAGTATCTCCAGTGGCTTGTGATAGGACACTAGATGGGAAGGGCTCTGAGTTACCAAAGAGAATTCTCTCTCAGGTGTCTGGCTGAGATGTCAAGGTCTAACTGATCTCTATATTTGGAGTCAGGAAGGAATTTTTGCTGGATCACATTGGCAGAGAACCTGGGAGTTTTTCACCTTCCTCAGTAGCATGGGGCATGAGTCACCTGCAGGTTATACTAGCGTAAATGGTAGATTCTGTGTAACTTAGTCTTTAAGTTGTAATTTGAGGAGTTCAGTAACTCAGCCAGCAGTTAGGGGTCTATTACAGGAGTGGGTGGGTGAGGTTCTGTGACCTGCCATGTGCAGGAGGTCAGACGACATGATTATGATGGTCCTTTCTGATCTTAAAGTCTATGAATCAAGTTAGGCTCCAATTCTGTAAAGTTTCAGCACCTTTCCAATCCCACTGGTGTCAGTGAACTACTCACATGCCTAAATCTTTGCAGGATCAGATACTTGTTTAACCAAGGCATTTTGCAAGCCTACTGCAGTCCTGTGCTGTTAAGTGACGTGTCCATTTGTCAGATCTTACCTTTACTCCTTTATCAAACACCTCCTGCCAGACTATGTATCCTTTGTTAGCTGAGGAAACAATATCCAAGATTCTAGAATTTTAAAATAAAATAGGATTACAGTTAAGAATGACAGTAGCAGGTCTTGGATCACCTCATTTTACTGCAGAAATACTGAGCCTGTGTGATGTTTATGCTGTAACAGGTTCTCAGCCCACTGTGCAGTGTTATGGAAGGCCTAAGGGAAAGCCTGATCTTTGCATTTCTTGTGTAAGGTGGATGGGTGAAGGACAAGACACCAGCTCTAAGAATCCTGTGAAAGGGAAGTGGCCATATGGTCAGGAAATTCATGAGCATTAAAGCAAACTGGTGACTCTAGCCAGAGATTCACTGCTACAAAGGGGTGTGGTTTTAGTTAAAAGAAAAAAAAAAAGGAACAAGTTAGCTCAAAAATGATGAGGGAGACAAAAGGTTACACCTGGGTCCTTCTACCAAAATTTTAAACAGTCAACTCTGGTTTAAGACATTTAAATGACAAGACACATCTGATGTATGTATTTAGAGCATGCTTATCACTAGCATGCAAGCACTGAATGTTAATACTGCACCACACACAAAGTTGTAAGTTTCATACTCCACCTCTGAAAAGGAAAAATATGGGTTTCTCGTAATTCAGCTTCCCTCCACTCCATCACACATGCACTCTAACAAACTAGGTGTTTTTAGGGCTGATAGAATTTGAGGATGAGGTAAAGGACTGGGAAGAAAGTTTTATTAAATATGCTGACGAAAGTGAAAAACAACTTACTTCTGAATATAGTAAGATTCCAGTTTAGCATAGTCAATGCCAAATCCTTGCTGCTTCATAAACTCTGTCACATCAGGGTTAGATTTCCTTAAAAGCGGAAAATATTAGCAGTGTTATTCTGATTCCTTACAAAGATTCCCAAACCCAGTTTCCAATACTGTAAGTTTTACTTAGCACAAGACAGCTTGCTATGTGTTATAAAGGGATATCGGTAGTAGTAGGTGCATAAGATGAGGCAAAACTTAAATGTCACAACCCAAAGAAAAGCAATTCCCTCTCACAGAGAACTTTAGAAATTCAAAACTTGAACTTTGAGTTTTGTTCCAAATCAGAACAAAACCAAAATTCCCCAAAAAGGATGGATTCCCAGCTCTGGGGCAGTTCATCTGGCAGGCTGTCCAGAAGCCCTAGGGTCTCCTTCTCCAAGGCAGTCTGCCTGGTGGGCTGCCAAGGAACAGGGTGGAGCAGCAGGCAGGTAGATAAATCTAAATCCTTTCTAGATTAGGCCTAAATTGATATTTTAAAATATGTATGAAGTGTTAAATTACTAGTACAGTCTTGGATAACTAATTTCTTTTCAGAACTTTCCCTACTCCAGTTTCCCAACTCTAGGAAGACTCTAGTAAAGCCCGTTGAAAAAATTTCAGTGGAATTTGCCAAAATTGAAACATTTCAGACAGTTTCATTTCAACATAGTTCCACTGGAACCATGCCTGTAAGGCAGGTTTCAGAACCTAATTTCTGTATCAATAGTCACTCCCCAAAATATTCAGTACTCACTACCATTTAAAGTAACTTAAACAGTGGCATGCTGTTAATTTGAACTATCGGTACTATTGTCCCTTTAAACCCAGTTGGGCAGGTGGAGGAAAGGCAGGTTTTTAAAGAAAAAAGTCCATTTATTTAAGAAGAGGCTGCTTTTCAGTTTTTATAATGCATTAAGATTTCAATTTTTTGGATTAGATGAGTTATTTCATATACCACTTTTCTGCAAGGCTGTAGCTCCCTTTTAACCTCTTAGTTTTATAAAGGCATCTTTCAACTTTAATGTTACTTTGAATGTTTTAATCAAAACAACCCTCCATGCAAAACAGAATTAGCCCCACTCTAGTCTCTCAACTTCCTAGAAGTTGCAAACACTTCTCCCTATAATGCATCTTGTTACGTAGCTATGATTAGAAGAAACCTCAGCTCATGAGACCCCACCCTTACATCAACCAGGAAGAGCCACATTACTTTCCATATGCATCACTGAACTGAATGCCGTAATTGCTGACATTAGGGAGATTATAGCTGCACCAGCCTCTATGCTTTGAACTGTCACATCATACCAACAAGTGAAGTCCACTTCATCTCCTCCCAAGTGGATGTAGGCATCAGGAAATACACCGCTAATTTCTTTGAAGAGGTCAGTCATGAAATGATAAGTTGTATTCAAAATGGGGTTTACAGGTCCATAAGAACCACTCCGGTGCTCTCCATTGAAACATGGTGTGAGAAGGTCTTTTTGACCTAATAAAAGAAGCCATTAAGAGGATAAAAGAACTCGTAGTTCTGTGTATTAGACAAAATGCTTTACAAACATTAGCGCACTCAAGACTGGTTTAAGTATTATTCCTACTTTATATAATCAGCAAAAGATGATGAGTGTTAAATGACTTGTTCAAGACCACAGAAGGCGTTTGAGTCGGGATTAGAACTCAGGACTTCCTGACGCCCAGTTTAATGCCTAAATATTTACAGACCATGCTACCATCTGGAAAACCAGATTCTGATGCATCCCTGGATGGGTAGAGCCCTGCAAATCTGCTTTGTATCCACGTCCGCTTCAGAACATTTTTTCCAATTGCAGCATGGATGCGGATACAAATTTTGTATCTGTATAGGGCTCTGCAGCACACAGACGGAGTGGCTGTCACCCAGCCACCAGGCTCCAGCTCAGCTCTCTGAATCACACAGCAGCGTGCTAGGCATTCTGGGAATTGTAATCCCTAGCTTGCTCAGAGGCAGGAGGTAAACTACAACTCCCAGAAGGGAGTGAGCCCAGTGCTATTTTGAAGGTGGGGTTCTTTAAACAAGCAGGCGGCAATGGCTGCATGCATTAGAGCCACTGCAAAAGTGTAGGCATGGCCGCGCCCCCTCACGGGGAGGGCAGCATTGCATAGAAGGTCCCAGAATTGTAGCCTCCCTGCCTGCAGCAGGGAAGGAGGTACGGCAGGAGTGGAGCAGGCAGGAGGTCTCTGGGGAGAAGTTGGGGCAGTTGGGGGCTTGACACAGCCTTGTGTCCCTGCTGCGCAGTGATCTGTGGAGCTGTTTAGAGCCCCGCAAGTCCACAGATGAGACAATTTTTGAGGATTGCGGACTGGATGTGGATACATGTTTTTGTATCTGCGCAGGGCTCTATGGATGGGAAGTGCCACAATGAGTCTAGGAAGGAAGCAAAGGCAATGGTGGGTTTTCAGGAGGACATCTTAGAAAGCTGATTTCAGATCACAGCTCTCCATGCCTTCCCGACCCATCCCACTAGTAACTAACTTTGCTACTCTGAAGGTCTACATACATCCCAATACTATGCACAGGAAAACACCCCTACTGAGCAACTAGGGAAAGAGAGAAAAGGAGAGAAAAAGTTTTGCAGGACTGCCACCTCCTGAGTCACCAAGTCAAGAAGGGTCAACTTACATGAACTAAACTAGGATATGAGTTGTGAAAATTAATATTGTACACTAATTTAGGAGAGGAGTCCTTGTCACCTACCTGTCCTAAGAACATCTTCCTTGCAGAAACCAATGCAAAGTTATATGGAAAATGTCAATATTAAGACAAGGTAAAAAGCAATGGCTATTTCATTATATCTGTTTTGTACCCTCCCTATTTCTTCTCCCTGACAGTAGAATTTTTATACCAGCTTTCTTCTTTTTGTCTGGACACCCACTGTTTTTAAATCACTGTTACTTTACAGTTTGGCTCTGGCCTTCTGTCACTTCTCCAGAACTGTATGGTCATCTGCAAATCTGATCACAATTGATCAAACAAACACACTCAGACTCAGCAGGTATATTTAAACAAACACCACACAACCACCCTACCAAACAAGACTCTTCCCCCTCCACACACTTTTCCTTCTGGGGAGAGGATAAGAGAAGAAACAATATGACAGATGTGTAATCACGTTGCTTAGTGCACTACGGGAAGGTGTTCAGATGCTCTGGTGATGACTGCAGTACAAAAAACCTATACAAAATAGACACTAAGGGAACAGCAAGTGGTGTGGCCTCCTCCAACAATTCTAGATAATCTCAATGCCCTGTACAGTATTGATTTTGGCATTTTATTTCACAGTGTTACTCTGGTGTTCGCCACCCCCAACTTCTGCAAGTGACCTATGTCGCTGTCATCTATGCTTTGGTAGAGTATCGTGTTATTGGAAAAATGTGACTTCTCCTCCTACAGAACTGTGGTATGGTAAAACAGACTGTCCTTGTAAAGGAAAAGCTTTCACACCAAATACATACCCAACAGATTTGGCAAAAAGGGGACAGGTATTTAGAAATGTGGTCACCCTTTTTAATGCAATCAGAGGAGGAAGGCTCCCCAGCAAGTAAGCTAGAATCTTTAGTCAAGTTCTTTAAAATATTCACCTGATCCCGAATAAGTAATATATGATGTAGTAGGTTAACATTAATTGTAACGCTGCCTTAATAAGAAGTTCAAAAACAACAAAGTGAGACTCCACTCCTCACTGTAATTGCATTCCACAAGCTGAATCAGCTTCCTATCTCCATCATTCTAACAGCAATTGGACTAGAATACGTCATGATGAGTCCTGAAAATTCTAAAGCGCTCAGATAATGAAATAAATACAGCTGCATTTATGTGCTTGCTTATGCCCACACTTGTGCATATCCACTCTGCAAGGAAATGAAAGCTCAGCATGTACCTAACGTAGGACTTCAATTGCTTCCAATGTCACTGTTGTTTTTCAAACAAAAGGAATGATCTTCACTGAATCCATCTCAGGGCTTTTATCATTCTTCTACCTCTCACTGAAAAGTCTTTCAAAATCTTCATAATGTGCTTTGAGCATGGGTAGTAATTCATATAGTCACATTACTCTGTGCCTCATTTCATTACAAGCATTAACCTTTGTAACCTTGTTAGAGAGACATGGATCTTACCTTTCCCCCAAGATTTTGTATGTCCCGGGCTATCAAACTCTGGGATAACCCTAATACCTCTTAACCGAGCATAGTCAATCACCAGACGGACATCAGTCGGAGTATAGACGAGATCATAGGAATAAGAGCCCTGTGAAATGTTCACATTTAAAGAGAATGTTTATGAAATATACAAGGAACTTGCAAAAAAACAGGTATTGAAATTCTGGAATTCCTCCAGTTCAGATCGAAAGCAAGTCACAAATAATGTGCAATTACACCAGGGATAATTATGGTCCAATAAATCTGGCAGCCCAGCCCTGGGAGAACTGCATTTTTATCCAACAAGAATGAATGGTCTGCACTTGGAGAGATTTATTCTGTCCTAGATCTTGCTTAATAAAGGAAATTTCCAGTGACAAAAAAGTCTGATTGAACAAGCCAGTTCCTCTAAGAGTCACGGGGTTGACAAAGTACAAAGTCGTTGTTTATTAGACTTCTCCACACATCCACCTGGTCATACCAGCATTACTGGTTCTGAAACATTATGGGCCCTTTGGCTGGTCACGCGAAAGACCAAATTAATAGAAAAGGCTGATTGAGTTGAGAGGTGGAGTCAGTTTGAAGTTACTAGGTCTCCAGTTGTCAGTCCAGCGTCCATTTTATGGTGCTGAGTTTGAGCACTGTACTGTCCCCCCAGCTGCAGCTTGAAAGTGACAGGAGCCTCTCCCAGTTATTGACTCGGTGTAGCACATGCTAGCCACAAAGTGAATTCTCAACGGACAACACCATGACCCTTCGTGGCTATCAAACAGGATCTTAAACCTCAGAGTTCTAGCTAAATGGTGACTCAACTGCAGAAACAGGCATTGAAAAAAATGCAACTGGTCATTGAGGCAAAATGCTCTCCCTCCCACAGCCTGCAGTTTGGAAAGAGGCAGGACAGACTGTCATTGACCCAAGTGCACCATATGGAATCCCCACCTTGATTTTAAATAAGTTCATCAAACCTCTACCCCAAAGCCATTGGATTTTTGATATGAAGAGATATATTTGTCGTGCTTAGGCTCAATAGGATGGAATTCCAATAACGGAGTAATCCAACAAAATTTAAATTTGGCCAAATTTTTTTGTAGAACCTCACTATTGATAAGGTGATCCACTGTGAATTAGTGATTAACCAGCATAATGATGTACACTAAAAAGTGTCATTTAAGACTTTCATAGTATGCTATGAATATTCTGTAGTATATTTTGGAACATTAATCAGTTGGTACGAGATCTCACTAGTGGCTCTGCTTGTTGGATCATAGAAGACTGCAGAGAAGCCACTGGCATATGCAAATTATGCATGATTGGCAAGGCTTATGCTTATCTTGCAGAAACTAGGTGAAAACTGTATATGGTGCAAGACCACCTTCATTTACTGGGCTATGCCTGTGGTGCTGCAGATGCCTGCTGAACTTAAGGTAACACTGATAACAAACAAACAATGTTTCTCTTTTCAAGGCCAGTTGAGAAGCTAGATGTACCACTTATACTGTTCACATGCTGTGACCCTAGGCACTCCTGTACTCACACTTTACAAACTAATGCAATAATATTTGTACAAAATATGCCTTGGAAGGTATCACATGAAAACTAACACCACGCTGGTTATTAATATTGTTGTAAAATGCCTGTGTGTTCACATGTAAGGTTAAGTTATGAATTCCCGTTACATTATGTTACTAGAACATGTTTAAGACAGACAGCTGGGCCTAGGTAAAGGTGATAAGCAGGTCTGCTCGTAGACAAAGGAAGGTTGCTCACATCCCAAACCAGGTGGGGCCCAAGGTCAGTGGACTATTCATTTATATTAGAGGCTGCAGCAGGAAGAGATAATTTGCACAGTAGCAACCACAGCAGGGGAGGAACCATCACGGAGCCTTATTTTCCAGGCCTTCTTTAATCAGCATGAACTAATCACCTTTGTACCCTTCAAAAGAATAGATTTTAGAGGTTCACTGAACTATAAAGAGAGGGGGAGCGAACTCCTAAGTTATCCTTCACTTTCAGTCAAAGAAACCAAGTGATTTGATTTCTGTGACAGCTCCTGGCCAGGCCAGCCAGCAAAAAATTGGAAAGACGACCGTGGATGAGAGAAAACCATCTTGAACAAAGACTGTATCTTGCTAGATTAAGATTCAGACTTTAAAATGCATGTTTGCCCTTTTATTTGTTTGTAACCATTTCTGTCTTTATCCCTTATACTCGATCTCACTTAAAACCTCTTTCTTTCTGTTAATAAACTTGTTTTACTTTAATCCAACCCATCCCAGGGCTGCATTTGAATTTAAGTTACTGTTAACTCCAATTAAAGCAACAAGCTGCTGGGCTTTTGTTTTCGTAAAAGAGCAATGGACCTTATAACTAAGGCTGTGTGCCTATCATGGAGGTCACGGATCCCGTGACTTCTGCAGCAGCCACTTCTGGGGCAGTCTTGGGCCACCGCCTCCCAGCAGCAGCAGTAGTTTGGGTGTGGAAGACGGCTCAGGGCTGGGAGATGGGGTGCGCCACTTACCTCAAGGAGCTGTTTGGGCTGCCCCTGCCTGCCAATGGGGGCTGCGGAGCTGGTGCTAGTGGCAGGGGCAGCACGTGGAGTCCCCTTGGCCTTCCCTCCCTGTAGGAGCTGCAGGGACATGCCATCTGCTTCCCGGAAGCTGCGTGGAGCCTGCCCGCCCTGCCAACCTTCCCTACCCCCCAGCACCAGCAGGGGTCCCAGGCCACCTCAGAGCACCCACAGCACAACCCCCCCCCCCCCCCCAAGTTTTAGTTAGGGGTATATAGTACAAGTAATGGATAGATAGGTCACAGGCCATGAATTTTTGTGTACTGCCCGTGACCTGTCCATGATTTTTACTAAAAATACCCATGACTAAAACATAGCCTTACTTATTACTGCTCTGAATGATCCACAAAGGGGCTGGACATTTCAGGGCAGATGGTTTGGGGAAAATTCAGGTGTGCTGGGGGTCATTTGGCTAGTAATAACCGAGGCCGGTGGAGACCAGAGTGTGGCAGTGGTGTAACAAGCAGGCTGCTGGAGTCGGAGTGGCTGAACCAGGGCTGCTTAACACACAGACACTCAGTGCATCCTTGTTGATAGCTGAAAGAGTCCAAACTGGGAGCTACAGCAGCAGAGCATTTTGACGCACTCAGGGTTATCGGTCAAGCAAAAATGCAGCCTCTCACTGGTCTGGGTTGAACTTTAAAACGCAACAGATCCTCTACAATAAAATATTTAGGTATTTCATGCCAAGAAATTCAAATATTCCACTCACGTTTTTGACTCACCTTGCCACTCAACTCAGGGAAAGTGACGCTCTGGTAAGGGAATGAATGGTCATCTACTATGTGCCAGTGGAGAACGTTAAACTTGTTAAAAGCCATGGCATCCTGTAACGAACAATGCAAGATTAACATTTTAGTTCAGTGCTTCACCTGCACTGCATCACTGTTTGAAGGGCGCTACTACTGTCCCTGCTCTAGGTTCGGCTGCAGTATCCTGTAGTGCCTTATGGAGCATTGCAAAGTGTCCTCACCTCCTCCACTGTCACACATATTCTTGAACCCTAAATGCATTTTGTATCTGCTTTTACGTGTTTTACCTATTGTTCCTCTCTCTAGCCATCCATTGCAGGTAGTGAACCTGATTCTAGCTGACCGGCTCATAGGGGAGCAGCTGTCAAATTAAGAAACTGAAGAGTTTGAATTTCACACCAAATCCTGGAAATTCTCCATGCCGTGCTATAGTCAGACAGCATTATATCACCACTGCTTCTCCCCAAATACCATGTGTTTAGATGCAAGCATGTGCCAAGGGATTCTACAGTCTACAGGTTTTTACGTCTCTACTTTATTTTGCATCCAACTGAATTTTATAGTCTATTGTTTCCTCATCAGCGTTAGTATTCTCCCTCAGTTTACAGTTAATTTGGCAGCAATACTGGGAAATGGATACAACTGAGATTTCCCACATTAATACAGGTTCTCCATATGGAGTTGAAGTACTAAGACTAGATGTGATATATGGGACGCCCCACTTTGGGGATTATAAAAAAAAGTTGCCATCTCTTTTTCAGGTTCTGGCTCAAGCCAAGTTAAGACCTACACCATTTGTAGTCTCTCCAAATTTATTAATGATAGAGCAAGTATTTTAACTTAATTGGTAATTGTCTGTAATTCATTACTGGAAGATTAGTATTGAATTCAAACAGAAGTTTAGCTAGACAGATAAGAGGAAAGTTCTGCATGTTTTAAAGCAAGTAGAAAGGACATAAAAAGCAAGAAGGTGGGAGGGTATTAGAGCCACAAAGTTAGTGCATTTAAAAAAATATTAGGAAAGCAAGAAATGGGAGTAAGCTTTAAGAATAAGGTAAATCCTAAGACAGTCAACTTACATTTGTCTAACTTTCTTAGAATGTTAAGATGTCAGCCCTTTCAGAGAAAAGAGCAACAAGTATTATTTTCACTGGAAATGCTGAAGCCTATGCAGCATGAGAGTCTATAAATTACTGACTGTACAAACACCTGGTTTTCTGGGCACAAACAGAATCCCAAAAATAAATATTTTAGAGGTCAAACGCACACTGAGTCGACATACCAGCTGACTTAGATCTAAATGCATCAGAGTTGTTACAGGTAAACTGCAGTGAATAGTGAAAAAGACTTTAAACACATGATTCAGTCTTAAAAAAACAAAAAAAGGCAATAAGGAACTGAGGAAGTTATATATTCTCATATTCAAAGGCTTCTTTACATGACCCCTGGTACATATTTCCTCTAGCAAGTAAACCAGGTTGAAAGACTGTGGAGGGAAACCATATAACCCAGTGCTGCATGTGCTATAGCATAGTTATTGGCAAATATACTCCTTTCCGCTACAACGTTGATCCATTTGAAGCAGTGAATCTGAAATCTTCAAGATAGGTTTAACATCACTGCTGTTCCTTTAAATGCATTATCTTCAAAGGGTAGGCTCAACTTCAGGTTAGGTCAGAGTGAAAAAAGTCTAGTAATCTTAAAATTTGTCTACATTGCTCTACCACTTGGACTATGGGAGCGTGAACTGCAGTATGCATTAAAGTACAACACTAACTCTCCCATTGGATACTGCAGGCGCATACTAGCACCTTTTAGTTTGTGCCTACAGCATCCAGGGCCGGCTTTAGGAAGTGCGGGGCCCAATTCGAACATTTTCGGCGGGGCCCTGACAGGGATGACTTAAAAAAAAATAAAAGGTGTAAAAAAAAGCCTTTCATTTCTTCCATGTATTATTTACTTTCCATAACTATATAAATAATATTATATATTATGTACATTGCATCATATATGCTGTTGATTGGTTATTAATGACCGTTTCACATCTGTGGGTCCCCGCCACTCCCTGGGGGTGTGCACGTGTGTGGGTCCGAGATGCTCCCTGCCCCCCCTCATTGAAGCAGGTGTGCAGGTTACTGCCCTGGGAACTGCAAGGCAGTAGTGGACATGGGGCTGGTTCAAGGCAGGGCAGGGACTGACTGGAGGTAGGGTCTGGCTGCAGGCAGGGCAACGGGTGCGGGGCTGGCTGGAGACAGGGGAGTGTAGTGGGGGCTGGCTTCAGGCAGGGCCGCAGGGGGGTGCAGCAGGGGTTGGCAGAGCTGGAGACAGAGGAATGTGGGACTGGCTGGCTTCAGGCAGGGGGGTGCAGCAGGGGTTGGCTGGAGACAGGGCAGGGTGGGCAGTGCGGGCAGTGCAGGGCTGGTGTGGGCAGGGGTGTGTGTGGGGGGGGTTGGCTGGCTTTGGGCAGGGCTGCAGAGGGGTGTGGCAGAGGTTGGCTGGAGACAGGGCAGGGGGCTTGGCAGGAGCTGGCGCGGGCCTGGTGCGGGCAGAGGATGCAGCAGAGGCAGCTGGAGACCCAGCCCTTTAAATAGCCCCCAGAGCCCTGGGATAGCGGGGGGCTTGGGGGCTATTTAAAGGGCCCGAGACTCCCCTGCTTCTACCCCGCCCTGGACCTTTTAAATAGCCGCGGGAGCCCTGGGGAATGCATCGGGGCAGCGGGGCTCCGGCAGCTATTTAAAGGACCGAGGTGGCAGAGGCAGCTGGAGCCCTGGCCCTTTAAATAGCCCCCCGCTACCCCAGGGCTCTGGGGGCTATTTAAAGGGTCCGGAGCTCCAGCCAGGGGCACGGGGCTTGCCATGCTCCAGCCAGAGCTCTAGCCGGGAGAGCGGGGCCGCGGAGCTTGCCGCACTCCGGCCAGAGCTCCAGCCGGGGCCACGCTCCAGCCAGAGCTCCAGCCAGGAGAGCGGGGCCGCGGGGCTTGCCGCGCTCCGCTCCAGCCAGGAGAGCGGGGCCGCGGGGCTTGCCGCGCTCCGGACAGAGCGGGGCCGCGGGGCTTGCCGCGCTCCGACCAGAGCTCCGGCCGGGAGAGCGGGGCTGCGGAGCTTGCCGCGCTCCAGCCAGAAGAGTGGGGCCAGGGGCCGCGGGGCTTGCCGCACGCCGGCCAGAGCTCCCGCCGGGAGAGCGGGGCCGCGGGGCTTGCCGCGCGCCGGCCAGAGCTCCCGCCGGGAGAGCGGGGCCGCGGGGCTTGCCGCGCGCCGGCCAGAGCTCCCGCCGGGAGAGCGGGGCCGCGGGGCTTGCCGCGCGCCGGCCAGAGCTCCAGCCGGGAGAGCGGGGCCGCGGGGCTTGCCGCGCGCCGGCCAGAGCTCCAGCCGGGAGAGCGGGGCCGCGGGGCTTGCCGCGCTCCCGCTGGCGCTTTGGTCAGGGGAACAGGGCCACGGAAGACCCCGGAGCAGACCGCAGCCGGAGTAAGTAAAAAAAAATTAAAAAGGCACCTAAGGCGCGGGGCCCTCTTAGGCACGGGGCCCGATTCCTGGGAATCGGGCGAATCGGCCTAAAGCCGGCACTGGGAGTGACAGTGTAGCACTTTAATGAATACAGCAGTTCATATCCCCACAGTCCAAACAGTGGAGCCATGCAGACACAGCCTCTATATAATAGGTTGGAGAGAAAGACACACCACTCAATCTGGAAAAGCTAGGTTGTCAAGAGCATCTACATCATTCCTCAGTTGTGCAGTTAGTGGTTAGAAAAGACTGCTTGATGGGAGAAAAATGTTTTTAGGAGGCCAGAAACCATGAACTTCAATGCTGTGCCCCCATGGCTCTCTGAATACTGTGAAGTTGTATTTGAAAATCAAATTACAAGATCACCTGAAGGATGCAGGATGTTAGTGCATCAGGATTAACTTTAATTAAAACCCTTGTTGAATGTGTTAAAACAACTACATTGAACTGGAATCAGAAGGAAAGCTACCTGTCACTATTACTTGAAACAGTAATTAAGTCACTTAAAATGTGGTTCTACACCTTAATCCCATTTCATTTGTGAACCACTTTAAATATTTTTAAAAGTTTATGGTCTTTTTCATCTCTTTCCCCGCCTCAACTCATGGCCAATTTCCTCTTTTAGGATCATGATGTAGATGCAGAGGTCACTTCCCGTTTGATTAAGAAATAAGGGCTATCAATCAACTCCTCAAAATAGGGGGACCTGAGGCCAGGACTTCAGGGGCTTCTCCTACAGCAGCTGTCCTCTTCTTTGTATGGGGATAAAACAAGCAACCAGGATGGGAGTAGCAGAGCAGGAAAGACGTGGACAGAAGAAACTCACTAAAACCTCAGGAATGCTTCAGAAAGGGGAGCAAGTATCTCCCCTTTCAGTTGGAAGAAGTGGAGGAAGAGAGATTGTAATTTGTTCAGGGTCTTGCAATAAATCAGTATATAACAGAGCCCAGATTTCCCTGTTTCAAGTCCACATATTCAAGCCACCAAACCACACTGCCCCTCCAATAGCTCTATTCCCATAGCCCTGAAGAGATGGTCTAAATTAAAAATATTAATTCAATAAGGGCTCATTTGCCCACTCCCTTAAACAGTTAAGGGCCATACATTATCCCATCTACTACTGGGGAAATTCAGCTTGTTTGATACTACTACATGGTAAGAGAGAACTTTTGCTGCTCCTTCTCATTTTTTAAATAGTTGGTTTTGGGTTTAAAGGTAGTGTGCCTTTATCTCTGTATGCATGTAGATACTGAACAAGTTACGCTCCCCCAAACATTTCAGTTTTCTGGCCCGTTATTGTAGCCATTTGTATTTAAATAAAAAGTTATGAAGCATATTTGTGCCAAGTGACGTTAGTCCCTCTGTTGTAAATCTAGAGCATTTTCATCAGTCCATCCACCCCATCAGTTTCTTTTTCCACTGAAATTTACAAGTTAAAGCCTGCTGTATGTCCAGACAGAGAGGAAACTAGACCAACATAGTTTTAGACACTTTTAGGCAATTCTAAGTTGCCTAGCAACTGATATAGGCATTTGTTACTGTCTCCAGGTTTCTGGCATTAACTGCTTTCTTAACAATTAGCCACCTATGATTATTGTATGAAGTTATTGTTTTACAGTGACAGATTTACTGAATTTGTCAAGATAAGGTATATAACAAGACCTGAGCAGACCTTTGAGGAAAAAGCACTGGTTACTACAAAATGCCAACTTACCAGGTTTGCAAGAATACTTTTGAGGGGTAGAAAGTGTCTTGATGTATCAAGTAAGATTCCTCTGTGAGCAAATCTTGGGTAGTC
Source organism: Gopherus flavomarginatus (assembly GCF_025201925.1). Classification (NCBI taxonomy): domain Eukaryota; kingdom Metazoa; phylum Chordata; order Testudines; family Testudinidae; genus Gopherus; species Gopherus flavomarginatus. Next base: position 49,088,900 of record NC_066619.1, read on the forward strand.
AGTGATTTCTGATTCATTGATAAGGAACTATTACAAACAGGATTTGGAGAATTAAAAAGATGTTATTTTATAACAGATTGTCAAAGTTCAGCTACAGTGCAGTGTACAGAAATATAGCTCAAATAGATAATACCTTTAAAAGTTTTAAGTTAACCAAACATCGAGAAGTCTATATTAACTAGCTTCAGGGGACCATTTAGGAAGACAAGACATCATGGGGAGGATCATCAATGCAGCCTCTAGTCTAGAAGATCTATGGTAGTGCCTCTTAGCAATAGTGGTTCTATTGCTACCAAGAATGTGTTTTTAGTTAATAGCTATACTCACAGTCCCATAGTCATCTTCATAGACCAACTGGCTGAAGGTTTCCAAACCTAGAAGAATCAAAGAGATTGAGGTTTGTGGAGAACAATCCAAATACTTAGGTCACTAAAACATGGGACCACCGTATACTGCATCTCAGCACCCCCAAGACCCAATTTTAGTTCAGTAATTGGGAAGAGGAAACTGCTAATCCTGAAGATAAGGTAAATGTCTCTCCACTGTTCTATGTATATTAAGTTTAAATATTCTAACCCTGCTCCACTGCACCAAATTAACCTTGTAAAGGAATGGAAACCCTCACACATACAGCCCTCCAGAGTAATACAGGAGGATTTCAATAAGCTTGTGCTTATGAGCCACAAAATTCCAAGATACTGACAAGTCCAATTCTATTTTCAAATATTAGCAGAGAAAAGTTACACAATGGAAGAAATTCCAGATTCAGTGTGAACGCTCGTTTTCAGTTTCAAGTTTAAGAAGGATTTGGACAACATCCTTCTTCCACAAGTTATAGGAAAACAGAACCTTAAACAGCATGATAAAATCTTAATAGGTGTTTTCATTCAAAGACATTCATGTACTAGATAATATTCAGAGTATGCTTTTCGTAGTTCTATGGTTTTCTTGCAATGTATTTGCTTTAGTTATACAACCAGGAACAAAATACTTCCCTCTACAGTATTAAAACCCTTAGAGAACAGCATATAAAATGTCAACTTACCTCTTAATGCACCCCAGACCTTTTCTGCCCTCAGTACTGCAACAGGTTCTGTTACACTTAACTGATCTTTGATGGAAATGGACAAAATACAAGTTATTGTCTCAACAAGATAAAATAGGGATTAGTTAACTTGAAACAAAATATAATAATGACTTTAACTGACATAACGCTAGAACAGGACTCTACAAATCCTAACCTTTTCTTATAACAACTTTTAACTCTGACTTCCACTGCTTTTAAGTGGTGGTGCTGTACTGTTACAGCTTTGAATTCATGTATGTCCTTTTGCACATGCATTAATATATTTATTAATAATGAAAATTCATTTTGTTACTGAAAAAAAGAAGTTTCACTCAATGGAAGGAAAATAAGTAGATACACAATGTTGCAATAAGAAAGTTATTGCAGTAAATACTTCCTATATTTCTTGAGATTTAAACACTGCAGTGTTTATGCTAAGAAAGGTTACTGCTACTGCATATGTAGTTATTTCAAGAAGGCAGTAAATCTATAAGTAAGAAGATGTAAAACCATCCCTCCCCCACCTTCTACAATTTGAACAGATGTTTAAAGTCTTGAATATTTCTCAATCTTGTTCTGCAGAATTAGAAATGGGGAAGTGTCAGTTACCACAGGATCTATAGCAATTATTATTAGTGGCAGAGCTACACTTGGGCAGCATGTACAATACAGACACTATACACCCAGCTAGCAAAGGTAAAAACAACAGGGCAGACAGTGAGGCCCTGCTTAGGTGAGCAGAGTCCCCTACACATCTGAACCCTGGGGTATATACCCTTCACAGCTCTCTCTGGATCAAAGCAGCACCTCCCATGTCTACGCTGCTATTTTTAGCAGGGTAACATCCTGCTGTCTCCATACTGCTGGAACCTTTCCCCACCATAGTGAAAGACTGTAGAAGGGATAAAAGGCTTTGGCAGTGGGAGGCAGCAGGGAAAGGCTCCAGCTGTCAGAGCTTTTCCCCATTGCCAGAGCATTTCACAGTGACTATGGACACAACCTGCCTTTCACTGCAGCACATAGCTACGTGTACCCAAGTGTGGGCAAGCATAGACAAGGTCTAAGAGTTCCACTATTTAACCTATTTACCGTAAACTGAAGAAGTCACTGACCAACTTAACTAGTAAGATAAGTAAAAAAAAACTCATCAGAGCTATAAAAGCAGCAATCAGTGTCAGGCTGCTATAAGCGTGAGAGGTTTTCAAGGTCTTTTTACAGCTTGAGTGAGCCTATTATTACTCAGTTTCATTTGTAATAAACCTTTAAATACGCTGCTGACTATTACATTTGTGTGCTTGGAAAATAAGTGTTAGTGAGGAAATTCTGAATGGCTCTTATAGCTGTACAAGAAAAAAAGTTGACCTGTAGAAAGCTGAAGTGTATGATTCCAGTGGACTTTTCCTTCCTCCCCCAGTTAGATACACTTCATACCAGATCAGATACTCACAAGCCTCATTCGAGGTGATGTTGGGATAATTGTCACACTCAGAGTCTTTGGAACCAATTATGACTTGAAGCTGAAGTAACTCCGTTCCAGCAGGAAGTGGTCTTTGACCCTGATTTTGCCATTTGGAATAACCAAAGATGTACTCGTAATACCTGCACAAAAAGCAAAGACAGGGAAGGAAGCTCTGAAGTGATTAGTGGCCTCTCCATCCCACCCTCAGTGCCCAGGACCAGTGCAATGGAGCTGAGCAAATTTTGTACAGGGAACCAGGACACAGAATTTTCAGGCTAATTCCCACCCCCAATTACCAGCTACCCTATAAAAACAATCAAGAGAGACAGGCAGTCCCGAGAGATTTGAAGTGCAGGTCTCCCTCCCCTCCGTTGTGCTTTGCTTGCACCTAGGGGGAAGGAAGTCGCTTTCAGCGGCCAAGGGCAGGTTTATCTGCCCAGCCCATAAGTCGCTCTGCTTTTCTCCTCACAACGGTGAGTTGCAGGAGCGCGAGCCCAGCCGGGCCATGCGGGCGCAGAACCAGCCCCTGGTTCGCCAGCGGGCCGGACCCCTCACCTGCGGAAGGCGTCCTGCAGGAGGGCGCAGCCGGGCCCCGCCGTGGAGCCCGGGCCGTGCACCAGCTGGAAGCGGGCCGGGGCTAGCTGGAGCTGGCGGGGGAGGATGCGGAGCGAGCGGGGCAGAGGCCACAGGGAGCCGGAGGGGGACTCGCCCAGCTCCAGCTCCTCCAGCAGGAACTCGGGCTGCGGGGGGCGCTGGTGGAGGCTGGAGGCGGCCAGCGCCGCGGAGGCGCACAGGAGCCCCAGGAACAGCCGGGCTGGCTCCATGGCTCGGCGCTGTCCCTGCATCATGAGCCGCCCGGGCGGGACCGGGTCAAACGATCCCCGAGCTCCGCCTCCGACCTGTCACGAGGCAGCGAGGCGGAGCCGGGCTCCCTCCGGACTGGCTGCTGGCGGTGCTGGCGGGCCGGCTCCGCCCCGTGGAGACGCTAGGGCCAAGGCCGGGTGCTGGCTCTTTCCCTAGCTCAAGGCTGGCTGATTCGGGGTCCTGCGGCGGCTGTGGCGTCTTTGCACGGTTGCTAACTTTCAAGGGGTAAATAAGACCCTGACTTTCACAATCAGCCAAAAATCCAGCTAATCCCATTTCAAAACAAGCCAGTCCCCGAGAACCCCAATACTCCATGTGACTAAATCCCCCTGGGTGCAGTCTGGGACTGCTGTGGGCCCCCAGTGCAATCCTGAGCCTCTTCCCCACTGTCCCTGCTTGCTGGGAGCCAATCAAAAAAAAGAAGCTACTAGTCAACAAGCAACTTGCAACCTAATTAAGCCAAAAATAAACCCAATTTGTGTTTTTTCCAGGGGTTTGGCATGTCTGCTTCCCCAGGAGGTGTTACAAGGGCTGATCACAGGCTCCTGCCCCCATCCTCTCCTGCCAAGCTCCTGGCATCGCTGCCTGTTTCTTCGGCTCTGTCTTTCCCCCAAAGCTCTGTGGGCACTGAGCCTGTGTGAGCCATTAGCCTGCTGCCAATGCAGGGCTCCATGCGGTGTCTTGCCTAGGACACCAGGTGTCCCTTCAGCAGTGTGCACCTGCTCTGATTCACTGCTGGGTGCTATGTTTGTCGTGGTGCTGTGTTTGTGTGTGAGTGACACATACATCCCTTTGCAAAGTGAAGTGCCTGATTTTCCTCGGGGTAGACTCTCCTGCCCTGTTCAGTGTGTCTCTGCCGTTTAAAGAAAAAACCCTGATCTCCAATACACTTTAACAAAACCATATCTCCCGCCTGAAGTGAATAGAGAAGTTGGTGGAGCTGGTTACCGCACTGCAGCCCATGAAGAGGTGACTCCCATTTGATTTCAGCTGGAATTACTTCTGTCCTGTGATAAAGGGACAGGGCTCATCTTTTTACTCCCTGTGTGCACACTTTGGTGTCACTTTCAAGACTGTGGTGCTGTGGCACTTGCTGGGGGGAAGTCCGGATTATAGGATACCTCACAACCACCTGCCCTTAGCATGAAGAAGCCTTGTGTGTGCTGGTCTGCTCCCTGTCTCTACCAGCCACTGGCAACAGAATCATTCACCTCTCAGCAAATGCAGGCTCCACTGTCCCTCTACACCGCAGGCTAGCGATAGTCTCATGCTCCAACTCTAGGGTGTTCCAAGCATCTCTCTAAAGTGCCCAGCCCCTGTTCCACTGGACACTTGCAGTATTCACAGATTCGCAGCTCCCAATGAAGCAGAACACCCCAGCTTCCCAGATCCACCTCAGGTCACCATTCTGCTAGATGCTCTGCCCTTAGATGTTTATAGTGAAAATAAACAAAAAAAATATTTGACAAAAAGATTCAAATGAGAGCAAGCAGAAGTATTGGAAAGCTGTGATTACATATAAAATAAATTCATAAAATGCATTCTAGGACTCAGACACTTTAATGTCTTACAGACCAAAGCTCACCCCAAAGTCCTTCCAGCATTTTTCAGTGAGGCCTGGCTGTGATCTTTTATTCATGAGAGCAAGCACTTTGCCAGCTTGACCCCTAGGTAAAAGATAATCCTGTGTTCCTTTGCCTCCCTAGATAACAAGTCCCCTTTTTTTGTCTTCATTTGTAAACAAGACATCACCTTACTATTTCCCCCCCTTTATATTCCTTTCTTGTGGATTTCACAATGTCTTGTTGATTTTGCATTCTCTTGATTAGTCTGTGACTCAGTATGAAAATAGACCAACATTGCAAAGCAGACAATATACAATTACCAGATAGGTTTCAGAGTAGCAGCCGTGTTAGTCTGTATCCGCAAAAACAACAGGAGTACATGTGGCACCTTAGAGACTAACAAATTTATTTCAGCATAAGCTTTTGTGGGCTACAGCTCACTTCTTCGGTCTAACCACTCAGTGACAGACTTGAAGGTGGCAATTTTGCAACAAAAAAACTTCAAAAACAGACTCCAAAGAGAGACTGCTGAACTCGAATTAATATGCAAATTAGACACAATTAGCTCAGGCCTTAACAGAGACTGGGAATGGCTGGGTCATTACACTAATTGAATCTAAGTTCTCCTCACATCTTCTATGAGTCATCTCAATTATCACTTCAAAAGTTTTTTTTTCTCCTGCTGATGATAGCTCATCTCAATTGATTGGACTCTTCCAGTTGGTATGCATCCTTCCACCTTTTCATGTTCTCTGTATGTATAAATATCTCCTGTCTGTGTGTTCCATTCTGTGTATCCGAAGAAGTGAGCTGTAGCCCACGAAAGCTAAATTACCAGACAGGGAGATAAAAATCTATTGCTTTCTCTCTGAAAGAGACCTACCCAAGGGTGTCATCGCCTGTTTACCTGCCTTAACTCCAAGTCCTTGAAAACATTATTTCCAGTATAGATACATAACTCCTTAAATATTATCTGTACTTACATTTTTAAATGGTTATGATGACCAGTGGGCTACTGGATCTCGGAAGAGACCTCACATGCTACCCTTTGGTGAACTTAAATGCATATATCTGACTGAGGAAATCTCTGTATAATCTGATGCATTCCCTGTGCCCTCTGCCAGTAGGCATGAAGAGGTCCCTGTGTCAGAGGTGCCTGCTGTTGAAAATCCCAAGATTTTTAGACGCTGTCCTAAGGGCCTGACAAATTCCTCAAAAGCCTGAATCTCAAGTCAAAAGCCTGAAGTTAGGTAGGTCCAATGTGATGCTGCCATTTTGTGACTGGCTCACAGAAAGGATAAGAGACCTACTGCTGCTTACTGCTATGGGGGAATCATTCAAATAATGGAGATCTACATTTGTGTGGAGGGTGGAATGGTGTTCTTATCCCAGCTTTTCACATATGTATATGATTTAATCTAGTAACTGTATTTGTTTATTGCAGCACATGGATTCATACAGTGTCTTGCCATATAGGGTAGAGATGTCTAACCCATTTGGAGAAGAGAGAGGAATTCTTTGTTCCATTGGCCGGGGTTTATATTTAGGACTATATACACCAGACAGTGTAGCATGGAATGCCCACAGATGTCAGTAGGAGATTTCCACGGAGAACAAGGAGTAATTAAAGCTATTTATTAATTATTTGTTCAACACCTAATAGTTGCTTTCATCACTCAGGGAAAAAATAAGCTCCCTTTTATGCTCACAGTTGTTTCTGTTGTTTGTTTCTCTTCCTCTCCCATCCTCTTCTCTATGTTTCTCTTCCTCTTGCGTATCTGTGTGTGACGTTATGAGTGTAATATAATATCTCATTGAAAGATGACAGGGCCAAAAAAGGTTAATTAACTCACAGACTGATTTGACCCATGGCCAAACTTTAGAAACTGGTTAGGAAGATATGTAAATGAATAGAGCTTTGAAATGCAAGTCTGCATTGTTAGAGGTAGAAGGGTAGGTGTTTGCTCAGATCTTGTAATGTAAGCAAACAAATCTTGTCTATTGCTATAGCTTTGATTCAAAGATCAAAAAAGGAATATAAACATTTAGGAAGATGCTTGAGTGAAATAGTATTATTGTCTATATGTCTCTTTGAAGGTTGTGGTAACTTATATCTGAACTGTTTAATGGATAAATTAGCCTGTGCTAATTGCCAGGATGTTTGGGAGAAGGAGAATTAAGCTTATTGTTTTCTCAGGCCAAAAGGCTGCTGGAAATGTATAAGAACCCTGGGACATGATCCTGCTTCAGCTCAGATCTGCTTTGGGTTTCAAGAGAAGGAAACCTTAAGCCATAAGGATTGAGATCCCCAGTCACTGACTGGAGTCACCCTGAATATGAACATTGGGCTATAACCTATGGACTATTTCTAAAAGGACTTTTGGCAACTACAAGCTCATCTCTACTATGTCTCTGAACCTCAAGAATTGAATTCAAGTCAAGAATTAGAAAGAGAAGCTGCTGAGAGAGAGAAAGAAGCTGATAAAAAGAAAGAAGGAAGCGGCTGAGAGGGAGAAATAAGCTGATGAAAGAAGGAGGCTGATGAAAAAGAAGAAAAAGCTCGTAAGGGACACATGGAGCTGCTGGCTGCTGAGGAGAGGGTTCACCAGATGTGACAAGAAACTGCCAGACTTCAGATCCAAGTCAAAAAAGCAAGGGAAGAACAGCAGAAATTGTATCCTCTTGAAAGTCCAGTTTGTAACAATGTTGGTATGTTGTGTAACTAACTGCCTTGATCAGGGGAGAGGACACAGACCAAGAAGACTTAAATGGATCCTAAATCCATGCTGCTGAAAGTTTCCCATCTTTAAAAGCACCTATCAAAGGAGTCAGAAACTATGATGTGTGTGGCATAAATAACTGGCCAGATAGATGTACCTAAAAGTCTGTAAATAGTGTGAATCAGCCATGTTTATATTAATTAATCCTGTATATGATGAGATTCCCACAAACAAAAACTTCATTAAAAACAGATATGGGTGAGTAGGAGACACATAACCACACAAACTATTCAAAACAAGGAACTGCATCCTCATGCCTCTCTTAAGAGTATTAGAAACCACCTACTTTGCTAGCACACACATGACATGTACATTCCCTGTGACTAAGGTCAAAGTTTAGGATTTGTGCTGTAGTGCATGTTAGTGAAGTGTATTGTCTGTGAGTGGTGTGTTTGTTATTTTAACTTTTTAGAGGTAAAAGGGAGTTATTTGGGGAAGTGTGGCCTCTGTTGGTGGGAGAAGCTAATGGGATGTGTGGGTGATGAGACATCAAGGGTGTCATTTACTGTGGGATAAAGAGGGGCAGTTATGTTTGATTTTCATAGATATATATGCATCACTTTTTGCTCCTCCCCCCTCTGAACTTTGCAGGATATAATATAATCACATAGAGTGTTCTATACCCTGACGGAACTTCTCCCCTTCCCTCCTAAATTTTTCTCAAATGATGCCCTTGAGAGACGTGTTAAGGTTTCCTGAACTTGTAATTTCCTTATTTTAGAAGGCTTGTGTGGTTGGATTTTACTCTTGTCTGCTTCTTAAATAAATTCTGGTTTGTGGTAACTTCCTGATTTTGTTTAGCTTTTATTTGTATAGAATCCTGTAAGGGTTACAGGGGCAGCTCTAGGGATTTTGCTGCCCCAAGCACAGCAGGCAGGCTGCCTCCGGCGGTTTGCCTGCACAGGGTCCGCTGGTCCCATGGCTTCGTGACGGGCTCACAGAAAGGATGAGACCAGCGGAGCCTCCGCAGGCAAGCCGCCGGAGGCAGCCTGCCTGCCACCCTCGTGGCGACCGGCAGAGTGCCCCCCTGAAGGATTAGTAACTTGGGGGAAAGGAGAGATGTTGGAAGGCAGAGGAGAGACTAGTACTGGGATGGAAGTAGGGGGAGTAAGTGTGGAGAAGGCAGGATTGTGGCAGGGAATCCTCTGCTGTTCTTCAAGGAACTGGGGGAAGAGCAGCTAGGGTTAGTAACAGAGAGGAGCTACAAGCTCCACAGCTGAGCACTTTCCACTCTCATATGTCTACATTACAATACAACACCCCCCAGGTGACCTGTGTCAGCTGACTTGGGGTTGTGGGCTCTGCTGAGTGTGGGGCTATACAGCTGAAGTGTAGAGATTTGGGCTTGGGCTGGAGCCTCCCTGCTTGTGGAACAGGAAAATGGCATAGTGTGCCAAATAGACTATGCAATTCCAAGGCACCACTAAGAGTGTTATCATTTTTTTTAAAAAGGCATATGGTGTGAGTTACAAAGAGGTTTAAATGGTGAATCCAGATGCAGCCTCAACTGTGGTGACATTACCATGCTTCCATGCTATTGCTGCTAGCAAATGCTTCTACTGAAGTAATCTTCCTCTATGGCCGTGGTTCCCAAACTTGTTTCGCTGCTTGTGCAGGCAAAGCCCCTGGTGGGCCAGGCTGGTTTGTTTACCTGCCGCATCCGCAGGTTCGGCCCATCGCGGCTCCCACTGGCCGCGGTTTGTTGCTCCAGGCCAATGGGAGCTGCTGGAAGCGGCATGGGCTGAAGGACGTACTGGCCGCCACTTCCAGCAGCTCCCATTGGCCTGGAGCAGCAAACCGCGGCCACTGGGAGCCGTGATCAGCCGAACCTGAGGAAACAGCAGGTAAACAGACTGGCCTGGCCCACCAGGGGCTTTCCCTGCACAAGCAGCGAAACAAGTTTGGGAACCACTGCTCTATGGGCCATTCTAGCTTTTTGCTGCTAAGCCACAAGGAGCTCTGGAGAGGTGCTGTAACTTATGCCAGGAGCCAGCCTAGACTCACTGGACTACAAAGGTGGCATAAAGCAACCTCCACTACTGTTCCTCCCCCAGGGGTGCAAGTTTTGTGCTGTCTCTCTTGGGGTATGTCTACACTGCAAAAAAAAACCCGTAGTGGCAAGTCTCAGACCCTGGGTCTACATAGTTGGGCTCCTGGGGATCACACTACAGTAATTAAAAAAACCCATGTAGACATTCCCTCTTGGGCTGGAGCTCGGGCTCTGAAGCCCAAGGTCGAGAGTGGGTTTCAGAGCCGAGCTGGAATATCTTCCCGGCTATGTTTAGTGCTGGAGCACAATCCCTGCAAGCCTGAGTCTCTAGACTTGCTGCTGCAGGGTTTGGGGGCTGGGACTTGTATATTTTTTGCAGTGTAGGTGAACTCTTAGGCCTTGTCTACACTACGAAGTTTTGTTCGCAAAAGCTGCCTTTTGCAGACAAAACAGGAGGTGTAAACACTATAAAACTAATGTTGGTGGAAAAACTCTGCTTTTTGCCGACAAAATAAAACCACCTCGACAAGAGGCATAAAGCTTTTTGTGGCAAAGTTAAAGCAACAAAGCGTCAGTGTAGACACTGCTGTCTGTCTTGTCAACAAAACTGACTTCCACCAGTATCCCACAATGCCTGCAGTGACCACTGTGCTCACTGTTTTGATCTCTGCTGCCCTGCATGCATGAGCCCCTCCCTTTCAAAGCTCCGGGAAGTATCTGACAGCTAAGCCTGCTGCTCCCTTTGGGAAACAAAGAGCAAATCATTAGTGTGGAATGCTCCTGTGCTGAGGGGCAGACTACTGTGCTGCTTTGACATTCCTCAGTGCTGAAGAAGCTGAGGAAGCTGTGGGAGAACTTCGAGGGAATCACAGAACCATAGGCAGGCAGAGCAGGCTGAGTCGGGGTCTGACATGGGGAAGGGGTGTCCCCCACCCCCGTCTCAGGATAAGTCCATCAGCCTGCTGTCTCCCTGGCCCCAGATACACCCCTCTCTCTCTCCCCCCTTCAGTTGAAAAGCCACAACATGACTATCTACTAGGATGATCCTGGAGCGATGGGATTGAGAAACCTGCATCATGTGATGCTGTACCTGCCCCATGAGGCATTGCAAACCCTTTCCAAAGCACCCTGGCCAGTTCTTAAACATTTTTAAAACCTTATTTACTTTACATACAACAATAGTTAAGTTATATATGATAGACTTATAGAAAGAGACCTTCTAAAAACATTAAAATGTATTACTGGCATGCGAAACCTTAAATCAGAGTGAATAAATGAAGACTTGGCACACCACTTCTGAAAGGTTGCCGACCCCTGGTCTAGTTAATAAAGAGAACGTAACTGTTGCAGCTTATGAGATAGGGACAGAATTTTCTATCCATGAAAGTATCCCATGCTTTATAAGTTATACAATGAAGGAAATAAAATGGAATTTTCCTTGGTAAAATGACATAGCAGCTAAACTCACAAAGGCAAAAAATAAAAAGGTTAGAGCCCCAGGCAACTGAAGGGCTTATATTTCGCTCCTACCCACTTTTTTGTACCCATTGCAGTTATTTACATTTTATATCGTATGAAATCACCAGGGCTTTGGGATAAGTTTTGTCCTTTTATCAGTGCTAGTGGACTTGGGGCATGTGTGCCTGAAATAACACATAGTATATGCATATCATGCTGCTAAGTGTCTCAAATGGAGTTCTAGTCCTTTGGGAGAAGATTGTGCAGACAGGGACAGAAGGTGTGGTCTGATGTGATGCAATTTCAGTGAATATTCTGAAGTTATTGAACAAAGATTCATGGACTCTCTGGTATTTTTCTTAAATCTCTGCTTTGCTTCCTCAACAGATTTTAATGCCAGAAGGGACCAGTGTGGTCATCTAGTCTGACCCCCTGTATAATACAGCCCATAGTATTTCATCCACTATTTCATTGTACTGTGCATTCACTTATTACAGTGTTGCCAGATCTCACTATTTTATTATGAATCTCATAATATTTGTAGTCTATCCTAAAGCCCCAACATCAGAAGTCATATGATTCCATGAAAATCTCTGTGCTTTTTTTTTTATCAAAAGTTCCAGCCCTCATGGTTGTGGAGGAAAGCTTGAAAGCAAACCCTACAGGTTCCAAAGGAAATAAGGAGAAGCTAATGTTTACTGTCTGAAAAAACTTAGTGACTTTTTAGCCGGTCTCATGACTTTCTGAGGCCTGACTCCTATATTTTTGAACATTTGAGGTTGGCAATACTGCTTGCACTAATATTTCCAGTTTCAATTACATTAGTTGCTTGATCTGCTTGTAGTAAACATTGCCTCGTTATGTGTGCCTGCATTTACATGTGAAATATTAACTAAGTACACCTTTAAAAGGCAGTCTTAGAAATTGTATCTGTTAGCATTATTTAAATGTATCCCTTTCAATGTAATGAGTGAATGAGACGCCCCATCACACGTCATTTATCAGTATCATGTGACATACCATTAACAATATCGCAGAAATGTTTCATGTAGCTTAACCCCCCATCTCTACCCATTGCCCCTTGAAATGAATGGATTTCAGCAACAGTTTTGACAACACTCTTGTCTACAAGTTATAAAACATCTGGAAAATTAGACTAAATGGATAAAACAGTTCTATGTAATAATATGGATCTGGCATCCATACAACCGCTGTATAAAGCATGGGTTTTTTTATGGACCAGATGTGGCATTTATGTGTTATGAAGAACAGAGGCATGTTCAGTCATGCTTTTTATTGCATTTAAATGCAAGGTATATTTTAATAACTCTCAAAGGGAATTGTATCCCATTGATTAGAAACTGTCAGTATGTCAGGTATAACCCTGAAAAAGTGAGTGAATCTGTCTGAAAACTGCAGATATAATTTAGGCTGACATTAAACTATGCACTTATTGTGAGATAGCTTTAAAAAAAAGAGACCTCTACTAATAAATTTCCATTTACTATTCCAATGAATGGGATCCATGAATCCTTTGATCTTCAGTTGTTTATGTCCTTACTAGACCTGTGTTCTGTTAAATTTACAGCTCTATGAAATAATTATTCCTTTATGTTTATTCTCCAGCCTTTCACATTTTCTCATTAAGATTATAACTTTGCCTGTAAGCCACCTGCACAATCTCTGTTTTTACAGTCCTGCATGGGGTTTCAGTGGAATGAATTGAACATGTGTGATAGAAGAGCTACTCCATCCACCTTACTTTTATGACTGGTCTTTCCCGAGCTGACTTTAGAAGTAGATAGCATTGATACTTTTATTTTCTAGTCCTCTTTGCCTCTCCTCACCATCTAAGATCTCTGCTATCGTCAGCCTTACTCGTAATTACTTTGATAAGGACAATACTCAACTCAACAACTCCTTGACTCTGACCTGTCTCCCAGCTACACAACAAATCCCTACTACTATCTTCCTTCTTTGGGGAAGTCTCTTTCGTTCTACGTCCTTTATTCCATTTTCATTATCCTTAATTGAGCTCTCAATTTCTAATTAGAGATAAGTGAATAATTGACTTTTGGTTTCAGTAGCCAAACCAAAAAAAAAATGTAAAAATGTATTTAGTTTTGATCTAAAACTGAATGTTTTCCTTTTTTCTTGCCAAAATGAAACAACAACAAAAATTCATGTGGGTTGAATGAAACTTTTCAAATGTCAATTTGAAATGTCACTTTGAAATGTAATCTCAATTTGAAATGTTAATCACAACAAAATGTCGAAATCGGTGCCGGGTTTACAATGGCCCCATGGAGCCGGGCCCATGCTCAGAAGGAGCCCCAGCCTATTTCATTTGCACTGCACCCCGAGAGCCCACCAGCCCACTGGCTGCCCCCAGCCCACCATTTTCTTCTCTTGGCCTGCTCACTGGCAGACCAAGGGCTCCTCTCCACCCTCTGGCCTCACCCGCCAGCTCCTCTGCCCCTTGGCTGAACCCAATGCACCTCCCCCTCTGGGCGTCTCTGCTTCCCACCACCTGAGGGGCCCCACCTGTCTTCCTGGAGCTGAGGCATCTGGCACTGGTGCAGAAGCCTGACCAATCTTGGCCAGTTGGGGGGATGGACAATGTGGGGGGCTTGGCTGGGCCCCTCCAGGCAAGTGGGTCCTGAGGGAGCCAGGCCTGAGCAGGTCCTGGCCTGGCTGATCTTGCCACTCCCGAGGGGCTGGAGCAATTCCCCACCCTGGGGCTAGTCCTGGCTGCGCTGCCAGCTCAGCCCGGCAGACACTGTCACCTCCAAGCAGGGCTGGGGAGTGCAGGCAGGAGGCAGGGCGTGAGGGAGTGGGTCTTTGGGGGATGTGGGTGGGTGCTGGGATGTGAGGGGTGGGGCAGATGTGTGTTTTGGTGCACTAGGGAATGGGGGTTCTGTGTGGGGTGCTGGGCAGTTATGGTGGGGCTATGGGCAGGGGGGTGCTGGGCAGGAGTGGTTTTGTGCAGGGTGCTGTGAATTTGTGGAGGGAGTCTGGTTGGGGGCTCTGGGCATAGTGGGTCTAGGAGGCTCTGGCCATAGGGATTTGGGGTGGGTTTGTGCTGGGGAAAGCTGTGTGGTGTGGCATGGGCCCATCCGTGAGTGGAAGGGGCATGCTGGCAGCACAGGGCTGGACAGGCCACTTTGTGTATGGCAACTGCTGGTTTGTAACTAGTGCCCTCATACTGGGCTGGGTAGTGCGGGGCTGCTCCTGCCATGCCATGCCCCATTGCCCCTGACTGGCCCATCGCGCTGAGGACTGACCTCCCTGCGCTATGCTCCCATGCCTCCATAGGGGCCCACAAATATGTTTGACACTGGGCCCACAAAAGGTTAATCTGGCCCTGGTCGAAATGGTTGATTTCGACATTTTCAAAATGAATGATTTTGACATTTCTGATTCTCTCTCTGTCTCTCGGTCTCTTTTAGCCCATATCTGTGAAGAGTTTAATTGCATGCCAAAATGCATTTTTTAGCAAATTTACTATTTGCTGAAAACTCTTTGCCCCGCTCTGTTTTTGATCTCTTTTGAACCTTTTTTTATTACATTTTTAATTGGTCAAAACCAGTACAGCCTCAAGAACAAATATCAAATATATGATATGAGTAGTTCAAAATGACTTATAGACCACTCTAAGGGAAATGCATGAAGTGAGAGCAGGCTGAACTTGTGTAAGTGACAAGTGTACAAAAAATTATTCCAGTACTCATAGCACATCTCTCCTTACGCTATTAACTTTTACTGTGGAAAACAGACCTGGGAGATGTTGGCTTGGCTGATGTGGAATCTTCTTCTTAAAACTTCATAAATGGAACCCAAGTGACATTATAATTTACATATGTGTCTTTCATGGGGTGGAGGCCAGAAATCTTGGGGCCATCCTTGAGCCTGAACTTGCTTTTTCCTTCTACATTTTTCTTGTGTGTAATTCTGTCTATGACAATCTCCACAGCATGGCCAGACTTCTTTCTAACTTTAGCTCTGACTCTGCTGAAATCCTTATTCATAATTTAAGGCAAACTACCAGTGACAACAATGGAGTTTGAGCAAAAATGAGTGAGTTGCTCAGCATTTGGCCCGTTGTTTGCCATTTAATATACAAGGCTTCCAGGAATACAACACAGAAACTGAGAGTTACAACTATGAGTTGGATGACAAAGAGCCTGAGAAAATAAGATTAACATAACATTGAATCATGATCCAAAGTTGCCCTAGGACATACTGCCCAGGGTGAGTAGATGATACATGTTTGTAAATAGAGTTGAACTTGCTGAAAAAAATTCCAATATTTATTGTAAAATGTCTTGGGGGAAAGAGGGAAATCACTTTTAAATGATAAGGAAACCCTAGAAAATTTCAGTCTTCAAAGAAGGTAAAATATATTTAAAGTGGATTCTGGATTGTAGGAGCTCTGGAATGATTTTGATTGCATCTGAATGGTAATATTGTTTTATTTGTAATAAACACCATTAACAGATGTTCCTTCTTGTCTTGGAAGCTTATAAACAATCTCTTTTGTTCTCTGAGTTCTAAAGATTGTGTACTGTATGTGCAGCAAAGGAAATCAAGTGATGTATTACTTAATACCTCACACATCTTTTGATCAGTGCAGCTACTGCTGTTACCTGGGATGTTCTGTGTAAAGGTAGTTTGCATTATGTTTCCTGGAACTAGTAGAAGGTGTCAGAAAGGGATTCTATTGGTCAACATAGTGAAAATACCAATTCAGAAATAAAAATAGACGTCACTAAGTTGTCAGAACTTTCCCTCTTTGTTTTTCACTTCTGCTGGTGACTTTGAATGCACATGGCCACTGAACCCCTGACTCCAGGGAGGGATATTACTCCAGTAGGGGCAAGAGGCCTAACACCAGGGGCAGAAACTGGAAATGAGAGAATCCTTGGGAAGAGGCTAGGTAGAGGAGAGTGCTGGACTCAGGTTTGGGATAGATGGACTAAGAATGTTGTAACTACCCAGCTGAGATGTTGGGGTGTTGTTTGTGTTTTGCTTTGGCTTTTCTGTTAATAAATGAGACCCACAGGTCTCTTTGGAGTTGTTGAGACCCTGGGTGAGGAGGGAAATGAAATAAGGGCTCATCTGCAACACACCACCTGCCTGCAAAGGGGTGTGCTGGGGCAGCCTGGAATGATGACATTGTGCCAAGTGCTGCTCTGGCACAGCTGAAGCGGCTGCTTAATATGATGAGCACTGGCTTGTCATATCCTGAATTTTTGAATAATCAACTTAAAGAACACTTATCCCCACTATTAATCCTATACACTGAGGGACTCAAGAAAAAATTCATGAATTGTTACAGAACTGAAGATGATTTTCCGATAACAGATGCCGTTTGAGTTAAAAAAAAAACAAAACAAATTGCAGTGTGTTTTCTCACCTCTTAAAATCATTTACTTGTAATAACAGCATGGAGCCTAAGTAGCTCGATTAGCATGCAGCCTACCAAAAGCTGCTTGTTGGTTGGTGTCACCACTCAACAGCAAATGTGAAACGTTTGGCTTCTGAAAGAGAGGAAAATCTTTATTAAAAGAAACTCTCACATGGGGCTCAGTGCTCTTGTGGGTAGTGGTCTAGCCTGTCAGCTATGGAGACTTGGGCTTGAATTTCCTCTCTGGTTAAAAAGGGATTGGGTGGTCTGCTCGTAAGGCCTGAGCCTGCTCCCATTGAAGACAGTGGATGATTTTTCCATTGACTTCACTGGGAGCAGGATTGGACTGCTCACACAATCACCCCATAATGTTTCATGACTGGCAGTCTCTGCTTAAGAGGGACCTAGGAATAGAACAGTAAAGGTGCTGAAATTTGTTGGCCAGCTCCCATTGGCTTCTGTGAAGCTGGGATTTGTTCTTAAATGAATATTGACTACAAATGTGTTTCAGAAATTTGAGTTAAAATGGTTCAAACTGGTGTAGCTAGATTGGAGTAGACAAACTATGGCCTGCAGACATCAACAGATCAGACTGATCTTTTGACATCTCCATCCATCTGTATGGTAACTACTAAAATAAAAGGAGTTGCATGGAGACTGGATTATATAAATAGTGTGGTGTGAAATTCTGCCCTTAGTCACACTTTTGCAACCTTACTGAAGTCAAGGGAATTGCAAGGGCATGGTTGAGGCTATGTCTACCCTTGCACTTTTGTTGGCATACCTTATGTCACTCAGAGGTGTGAAAAAAGACCTCTCTGAGGGCTGGTCTACACTAGGGGAGGGGATCGATCTAAGATACGCAACTTCAGCTACGTGAATAACGTAGCTGAAGTCAAAGTATCTTAGAACAAGTTACCTACCATCCTCACGGCACGGGATCGATGTCTGCAGCTCCCCCTGTCGACTCCGCTACGGCCATTCGCGTTGGTGGAGTTCCGGAGTCGACAGGAGCGTGTTTGGGGATTGATATATCGCGTATAGATGAGACGCAATATATCTATCCCCGAGAAATCGATTGCTATCCGCCGATACGGCTGGTAGTGAAGACGTACCCTGAGTGACATAAGTTACACCGATAGCTATTGCTGCTCATTGGGGGTGGTTTAATTAGCTCTCTCCCGTCCGCATAGACCGGCTACACAGGAGATCTTACAGGGCAGAGCTGCATCGGTACAGCAATGCCATTATAAGATCTTTAGTGTAGAAATGGCCTAAATGTAGATGCTCAGCAACTCTCTGCAGCTCCTCTCATCTTTATAGACCAAATATTGTAAAACTAGGAGGAGCTGCTCAGAGAAATGGCATGTCCAAACTGACTACACTGGAATGGAGGGAGGGAAACAAGGACACGAGGATGGAGAAACACACACAGGGCGAGAAAGAGGTGGAGGAAAGCAGTGCCATAGTCATGGGTGTCTTATGAATGATTATTTATTTTATTTGATTGATTGGTTGATAGATTGCAAAAGTCTCATTTACTTCATGGAGCCAGGATTTCATTCTCTTTCATAACTTTATTCTTACTGCTGTTAAGAGATTGTCCAATCAATAAATTTATGATAAAGTCTCATAATCTTGGGCAATATTTTGTTCTGTGTTTTTTGGAAATTTTTGGTGTGGTTCTTTGTGTGTGTGCATGGTTTTTTTTGTGGGTTTTGTACCCTAGTATATGCATTAGTCCTTAACCTGAAACCATAAGAGGGCACTCTTGTTTCACCCAAATGTATAAAATTACAATTTCACTTGCAGGTATCTTCATATCCAGTATATTCAGCAGCATTGCTACTTGGTGGAGGAAGAAGAGTAGGAAATCCAGGTACAAAACGCTCAGTCTGGGTTTTGTGACTACCACAATTGAAAAGTGATATTGAGTGTCTAGCAAGTAAAAGATTCCTTGAGTCTGTTAAGTCATTTAATTGATTGGATAATCTGTTTTGCCATGTAAAACACTAGTCTCGGTTATGTAATCCTTTGAGCAAACCTGGGTAAATCATAAGACAGAGTAAGGAAAAACTGGACTTCTGAAAAATAAAGGGGTTTAAATGTTAGGCGTCACTTAAATTTACTCCAGAATGTTAGTGACAAAATTCCATGTCGTTTCTTGCTTCAGATACTTAGAGTTTTTTGTGTTTTATTTTATTTTATTTTATTTTCTACAATGTGCTTATCACCTCTAGGTGCATTAAGATTAAAAATTTAAAACCACATTCCATACATTATTCATTTGCTTAGAATTACATACAATGACATCATTTGGTAAAATATAGAAAATGTAACTGCAGCAGTTCATCAGATTGCTTAAATCAGATTCAAGTAATACAGTTCTTTCTAACTCCAAAGACAAATCTTTATTAGACTCACTCAATGTAACATTGTGAGATCACTTATTTTTTCAAACTTTTTTTGTCAACTTTATCAGTTTATTCTACAAGATACTGTGTTAACAACACAGAAGAGTACTATATGCTTTCCAGACAGGTTTTTCTTTGACTTGTTTTTATTTTGGTCTGACCTTGCTGCCAGTGAAGTCAATCTGAGCAGAATCAAGCCCTTTCTTCACATGATCTTATTTCTTATTTTGTACTTCATCAGATTACACCTTACTGCTATTGCCCCTTGTAGTAGGCTGGAATAGGTAATGAAAGACTGTAATATACTTACGACATAGAATGAGAGGCTAAGAAACCTTGTGTTTTACTCATCTCTGCTACAGACTTCCTGCATGATCCTGAGCAATCTACTTGATCTTTCTGTTCTTCTCAGTTTCCACATCTGTAAAATAGGTGTAATACTTACCTACTTCACAGGGGCTTTGTAAGGCATAATTGGTTGACATCTGGACAGCACTTCATGATCCCTGCTCTATAGCAGTCAAAGATATGGTCACTATTGTGCAGTAATTGTTTCTTAACGTCAGACTGGGTAATAGGTTAATACTGGAACCTCATTGATTGATTCCCACCAAACAGAAGGAAAAATACATCAAATGTATTCAGCCAAAAGAAAAACAGACGTGCTGTCCAGAGTGTGTCTGTCATAGAAGTACAAGTGGATTTTGTTTTGTACGTGCAGAAAGCTGTCGTTTGCATGCAGTTCTGCCTGTAAGATGTGCAGTTATTCAGTTTGCACTGCACACATTGTTCACATGAAAAGAGCACATACTAAACTGGCATGCATAATTGTTGAGGCTATGTTTGAAAAGCTGACATGTAATACGTATGCTTGGCTGTTTCTCCACACCTCATCTGTACATGTCAAAGACCATTAGTCCAAATTAGAACAAAATGCTACAAATTCATTGATTCGAACTTCTGGATGTTCCTTCATGTATAATTGGAGATATATTGATGCTTCACATGTATTAGTTAGTTAAAGATGTCAGCTTGGCTACATTTGCAAGCAGGTGGCTGCACTACAGAATTGTCCAGTTAAATGCCAGTTAGTTAGATAATACTTGTCAGGCAAGCAATTCAGAATGCAGATTTTTAAAATGCAGTATGCTAATTTTAATGACACAACTCTAAGCAATTTTTTCATCCAGAATTGTGAGATGAAGAGACTTGTATGTTATATATTGTATATTGTATGTCATATATTTAACAATATATGTTAAATATGTGCCTATATTCACAGAAGAACATACTGGTGAACACCTTCTGGGGTCATTTAGCAGGCATAGGTTAGTGCTTTCTTTCATTTGTCTGCATTATTCCATTATGAAAATCTAATATTTCCTCCTTCGTGTATTCAAATGAAATTAATCACTTGCCTTTGTGGTTCTATTTGAGTGAACTTTAGTATCTATGTAGAGTTAAAGGTAATTTTTAAAAGACTTTGTCAAGAAAAGTAGTAGGTAAATTTATTTATGTAATAGCATTACCAGGTGTCTGTTCTTTGACTGGAACACCCAGTTGAAAAGGGATCCTGGTGGTTCTGGTAATCACTGCTGACCAGGCCGTTAAAAGTCTGGTTGGCAGGGCTGGCAGGCTCCCTACCTGGTTCTGCATGGCTCCCTGGAAGCAGCAACATGTCCCTCGGCTCCTAGGCAGAGGTGTGGCTGGGGGGCTCTGCGCATTGCCCCCACCCCAGGCGCTGGCTCCACAGCTCCCATTGGCCAGGAACTGTGGCTAATGGAAGCTGCAGGGCTGTGGCTGTAGGCAGTGTGTAGAGTCAACTGGCTGTGCCTCCACCTAGGAACTGAGGGACATTGTCGGAGAAAAACACAGTTCTCACTCTCTGGTTGGGTGCAGCAAAGTCAGATACTTTATTCTCAAGCAATTGCATAGTGAGGACTATGTTTCCTCTTCTGGGGAGCCCCCCAAGGTAAGTTCCGCCCAGAGCCCACACCCCTCATCCCCTCCTACACCCCAACCCCTAGCCCTGAGCCTCCTCCTGCACCCAAATTCCCTCATGAAGCCCATACCAGCTTCTACACCCCAACCCCCTGCCTCAGCCCAGAGCCACCTCCCACACTCTGAACCCTTCAGCTTCACTCCCCATCCTGGAGCCCCCTCATGCACCCCAACCCCCTGCCCCAGCCCGGTGAAAATGAGCAAGGGTTGAGGAGAGCAAGCAACAGAAGGGGGGGATGGATTGAGCAGAGGCTGAGGGGCAGGGCAGGGGCA
This sequence comes from Gopherus flavomarginatus, assembly GCF_025201925.1. Classification (NCBI taxonomy): domain Eukaryota; kingdom Metazoa; phylum Chordata; order Testudines; family Testudinidae; genus Gopherus; species Gopherus flavomarginatus. Next base: position 49,110,177 of record NC_066619.1, read on the forward strand.
GGGCTTAGGAGAAGGGCAAGCGTGTTCAGTTTTGTGCAGTTAGAAAGTTGGCAACCCTATTATGTAAACACAAATCATCAATGCTCTGGTATTACCATCTCTTTAGACTCTTCCAATGCATATTTCAAATTCTTTCTAATTTAATTTAAGCCTCACCTCTCCTATATGTCAGTACACAGCTGATTATTAAGGGGAGAAAGTATTGCCTGTATTTCCAAATTACTGAGAGTCCTTTTACTAAACTAGGCTATACATGAATTTTCATACCGCAGTGGTTCCTTCTTCAGGTATGGACATGCTCAGGCATGCTCTGGAGGCTTGGAAAATTGCCAGAAAATATGCAGCCCAAATAAAATAGTGACACTTTCATTTTTACCACTTTCAGCAGTAATCGTATCTCTAACTTAATTAAAAACAGTAACCTAAAAGCAAAAAGAACTTTACAGATGCAAATCGACAATCAGAATAAATGTCTTACTAATGATATCACTACAAATGGTTAAAGCTCTGCCTACCCTACATGTTTTATCATGCTTAAGTACTATGCTGAAACATGGGAAAATGTGGAGTGCAGAGAAAGAGGTTTAGACGCAACTAACTTATCTAAATCAATATTTAAAGCAGAAAGATAATTTGAACTTTTGGAACCAAACTAACCTACAAGCTTTGGCTATTTTTTTCTCTGAACAGGAATATTTCAAGGTTTCAGACTAGTTTAACCTATACTTATGTAGAATGTCTTCATATGTAAATTATTTTTCCTGTAAGAGGTCTTATTATACATAGCAATAGAGACTGCAGCAGCATTACAATAACAGTGAATTTCTCTTTCACTCAGGTTATTTTAAAAAATTCTACTGGTATCAATGAAGGATTAAACCTCATAAAAAGCCTGTAACCTTGTGCATAATGCATAAACTATATTGCAAAAATCCAAGTCAGTTGTTTTCTTTATGCATAAGAACAGTAAAGACTCAAATGCTATGAGGGAGTAAGTAAATGCATTTAAAACAAAAACAAAAGGGTCAATCTAAGTTGAAATGGGTGCATGAGGATATTGAAGAGGATATTATACTTAGGAGAACTGCTGGGAAACAGCCTCTGTACTTACTGACGTCCTAGTCTAGCTAAGGAGTTAAAAAGTTAGATCTAAACCACAGAAATACCATATCCATGTGACACATATCATTTCTGTGAAAACACTATGGAATCAGGTGAACACAGCCAGCCTAATTGTCCAACTTCACGGAGCAAGAACAGAGATTTGAGACTCCAGTGTAGCACTTCCTATTCTGGCAGAGCTTTCAAAAAGTGTCCCTTCGTTGAAATTCACTTGACGATGTGCAAAGTTCAGATGGCCTCCGAGGCAGTGCTTTTTCCAGTTGTACTTCGTAAATAGCGCAGCAGTAAAATGCATATAGCTACATTCACACAAACCTGCTTTAAAATAACACTCTGGGTCTGCCCTGGATCCATGGAATTCTCGGTTGAACTGTCTCTCAGTATTTACAGGGCCCATATCAGTCACCATATGAGCTGAATGCCTCCCAAGTACTCAACAATAGAAATAACAACTCTCTCTTTCTTCCTTACCAACCTGAATCAAATCTGAAACTCTGTCCTGAACATACATCCTGGTCAGAGCATTTGAGCTCATATGGAATCACCCACTGTTCTGAAGTTGTTGCAATACCTGTGCACAGGGCTTGACCCTGCACTTTTAAAGTCAGTGGGAACTTTGCCAATGACTTTAATGGGTGCAGGATCAGGGCCTGACCTATCTGGATGGGATATAATGTGAAAGAGGTGGGGAAATAGGTTGAAGATTGTATAATAAGTAAAGTCCTAAAACTAACTCAGAAAAGATTGAGATCGATACAAAATTCTAAATGTTTAGACGTTAGTGCCCCAAGTTTCACCCATAACAAAATATGCAATCCTATCAGATGAACAAAACCATACACACCATTTAAATACATGTACAAACTGGTACTCAGATACTCATTCCTTGTTTGTCTGTACAAATGTGGCTTTGCACTCAGGTGTTAGTACAGGTGCATTTTTGTGCACTCACTTTAGATAATAGTACCAGAAAATTGGAGATAAGCAAATTCCTTGATCATTCAGGGACCTTGCAAGATGACTTATTCCATTCTTTCATTTAATTACCATTTGTCACTAAAAGTCTTTAAGAAAAAGGCTAGCTAAACCACTGACGTGATTAATGTAGAGTACAATCTGACTGTAAGAGCTTAGACTAGATCAGTGGATCCCAAACTGTGGTCTTGTGGGTCCACAAAGCACTGGCTTGTGGTCTGTGAATGGATGGAAGACGACATGGGGATGACTCCTCCACCTATGTCAGTTTTCTGCTTCCAGGCTTTTTCTTGCAGTATGCAGGGCTGTAAAGAATAGCTCTCTCCACTGGGGGCCACTGCTACATATGAGAAGAAGAGGAAAATGGGAGCGATCTGCAGGGACCAGAGCTCAACACTGGGATGGGAGCAACCTGCAGGAGAGAAGCCAGGATTTGCTAATGGAGCTGGAGCTGCTGGTTGAAGAAAGGAACCTAGCAAACAGAAAATGGAATTTGCAGAGAGCGAGCATAAGAACTAGGCACTAGTCAAAACAGAGCTTCAGTGTGATGTAAGTGGTGCATTATCTTTATGCTAGTCCTCTGCACAAGGGTTGACCTCTCCTGGAAAGAAGACCATCAGGTAACTATTTTCAGGGAGTAGAGAAAAAGTGAGAGATGTAGGGCAAGTGGAGATTGAGAGGAGTTGGAAAATAGCAGATGGGTGGGGGAAACACAATGAAAAGCAAAACTAGTGAGCTTTTTAAATGACAAAACACTTATTGCTTTAAAGATGGTTAAACATAACTAAATTCTCTCCTAACATTACTCCTACATGTTAGCAGTTGCCATAAGGGGAACTGCATAATTGTGATGAGCGAAGAGATGATCCAGCAGGCATTTCCATGACTATGACATGGCTCATACAACATGAAACTTGGAGCATCTCTGGACTAGATGCCCAGAGGGCCTTTCTAGCTCTATCCTCCCCAAAAATTAAGGATGGAGTTTGAGTCTTATGCTAACTTGTAATAAAACAGGTATAATTTTCCCCTCCACCCCAAAATACCCAGTGTTATAAACCTGCCTGGAAAATATCAATATAAAAAGCAAATCAATTTTCATTTGCAGGACTACAAAAAAAAATTGTAATCATTGCCATATACATTGATTGATAGATTCTTAACATAATTGCTTAAAAGAAACCAAATTGCCTTTTTTTCTATTGTGTCATGTAACATTAAATTTTATGGAAACCACAATGTACACCGCTAGTACACAGTGGTGCGACTCCATTGATTTCAGTGGGGCTACTGGTGATTTATAGCAGTGCAAATGCCCAGAGACTCAGGCTCCCAAACTTTGAGTTATATTAGTGCAATCCCATTGACTTTGGAGTTTTATCAGCAGTGCAAATGCCCAGAGACTCAGGCCCCCAAACTCTGAGTTATATTAGTACAATCCCATTGACTTTGGAGTTTTATCAGTGTTACTGAGATGGAAATGACAAAGGAGGAGAAAGACCTGGGGGCATTGGTTGATCACAGGATGACTATGGGCCCTCCATGTGATGATGTGGCCATGAAAAAGGCTAATGCAATCCTAGGAAGCATCAGGCAAGATGTTTTCAGTAGAGATAGGGAACTGCCATTATACAAGGCACTGGTGAGACCTTTTCTGTGTGCAATTCTAGTCTCCCATGCTTAAGAAACATGAATTTGAACTGGAACATGTGCAGAGAAGGGCTACTAGGATGATCAGAGGAAGGAAAACCTACTTTACAAGAAGATACTCAAGGAGCTTGGCTTGTTTAGCCAAATCAAATGAAGGCTGAGGGGACATATGATTGTGCTGTATAAATTCATCAGAGGATAAATCTAGGGAGCATAGGTGATGGGTGCAGGGGGAGGGTGAGGGGTCTAGGGTGACCAGATAGCATATGTGGAAAAACTGGGATGGGGGGGGGGGAATAATAGGTGCCTTTATAAGAAAAAAAAACCCAAAATAGACTGTCCCTGTAAAATCGGGACATCTATCTGGTCAACCTAGAGGGGTCACGTCTGCCAGGGTGGGAGTCGGTAGCCGCAGCCGCACTGCAGAGGCGTGCCTGGGAAAGGCACCAGCAGCTAGCAATCCCACTGATCCCCACCAGGTGGCGCCTAGCGCAGGTAAGCGACACAGGGCTGGCAGCCCGGCTCTCTGCCAGAGAGGGTGCGGGGAAGCAGTTCTGTCCCTTCCTGGCTGGCAGCCGCAGTTCCCTGCTCAGGTACAGGTCTGGGCTAGCCTGCTGAGTGCCACTGACTGGCGTGAGCAAAGGGAGCGAGGGGAGGAAGGGGGGCCTGGGGATGGGGTGGGGGGCCGCTGGAGGCAGCAGGGGCTGGGGCAGTGGGGATGGGGGAGGCAATGAGGTGAGGGGCCATGGGGTGGATAGGTGGGTGTCTAGGGGAGGCAGTGGGAGCTAGGGAGGAAGGGTGGGTGTCTGGGGGAGCCATGGGATGGATGAGTGGGAGGGTTGGGGAGGCAGTGGGGGGCCACAAGGGCAGTGGGGGTGAGGGGAGGCAGCAGGGTCCTGCAGGGATGGGGGATATGTGGAGGGCCAGGGAAGGCAGTGGGGTCAGGGGTGATGGGTGGGTGTCTGGGGGGAGAAAGCAGGACCAGAGGCCATGGGGTGGAGGGGTGGGGTGCTAGGGGAGGCAGTGGGAGCCTGGGGGAAGGGTGGGCATCTGAGGGAGGCAGCGAAGCTAAGGGCAATTGGGGGAGTGTCTGGGGGAGGCAGCAGGAGCCATGGGGTGGATGAGTGGGGGGCTGGGGGAGACAGTGGAGCCAGGGGAAATGGGGGGTGGGCAGGCCTGGGAAGGCAGTGGGGAGCCACAGGGGCAATGGGGGATGGGGGAGGCAGCAGGGACCATGGATGGGGGTTCTGGGGAGGATGTGGGAGCCAGGGGAGAGAGGGGTTGGGTGGGGAGTCTATGGGGGGGCCAGAGGAGCAATAAGGGAGTAGGGGAGGCAGGGTGGGCCAAGGGGATGGGGAGGGCTGGAGGGTCTGGGGGAAGTATCAGGGACAGGGACAATGAGGGGGGGACTGGAGGAGGCAGTGGGGGTGCCAAAATACAAATTTGCCCCAGGTGCCATTTTCCCTAAGGCCAACCCTGGCAGGGCTGACCTTAAAGGTGGACGGTCTTGTATTTTGGTGCCCTGGCGCCCACTGCCTCCCCCCCCCCCACATTGTCCCTGTGTTCCGTGATCAAGGGAGCACCATGGTCAAGAGGCTGTTGCTGGCAGCTGTCTTGGCAGTCACTAGGAAGTTGACCATGGCTATAATGGTGGGGGGGGAGCCTGCCATTGTGCCCCCCCACTATCAAGCAGTTACCAGTTGCCTAAGTTAAGTGTTAATGTTGACACAAGAAACAATGGATATAAACTGGCCATCAACAAGTTTCAGCTAGAAATCAACAAAGGTTGCTAACCATCAGAGGAGTGAAGTTCTGGAACAGCCTTCCAAGGGGAGCTGTGTGGGGGGTGGGGGGGAGGACACAAACTGGCACAAAATAAACACAAACTGGCTTCAAGACTGAGCTTGGTAAGTTTATGGAGGGGATGATATGATGAGATTGCCTACAACGGCATGTGGCCCATCTGCGATTGCTAGTAGCAAAAATTCCAACAGCTGGAGATGTGGCACTAGATGGGGAGGGCTTGGAGTTACTACAGAGAATTATTTCCCAGGTGTCTGGTGGGTGTAACATGCTCAGGGTCTAACTGATCACCGTATTTGGGGTCGGGAAGGAATTTTCCTCCAGGTCAGAATGGCCAAGACTCTGGGAGTTTTTCACCTTCCTCTGCAACATGGGACATAAGTCGCTTGCTGGTTTAAACTAATGTAAATGTTGGATTCTCTGTAACTTGAAATCTTTAAATCACGATTTGAGGATTTCAGTGACTCAGCCAGAAGTTACGTGTCTATGACAGGCATGAGTGGGTGAGGTTCTGACCAGATAGATGTCCCGATTTTTACAGGGACAGTCCCTATTTTGGGGTTTTTTTCTTATAAAGGCACCTATTATCCCCCTCCCATCCCAATTTTCCACATATGCTACCTGGTCACCCTAGACCCCTCGCCCTCCCCCGGCACCCATCACCTATGCTCCCTAGATTTATCCTCTGATGAATTTATACAGCACAATCACATGTCCCCTCAGCCTGCAACATGCAGGAGGTCAGACTAGATGATCATGATGGTCCCTTCTGGCCTTAATGTCTATGTGCAGAATTTGGCCCACAAGGGCTACCAAATTTCAGCCTTTATTTTGCTTTGCATTTCAAAGCCATGCAGTGAGGACATCTAAGGGGGATGGCCAGATTACAATCCCTGGAAGGAAATCTAAAATAGTTTTTCCCATTCCTCTCAAAAGTTGAGTTTTTTCCTTTTGTCTTTTCCCATAAAATGGGCAACCACTAACAGTTTTCATCGAGAATCACTATATTTTAACCTTCTTTCCAAACGCTTACAAATATCTTTGGCATTCAACAAAAAAATATTGTGCTACATCAAATGAGAACTATATTTTAGAGGCAGATTGGAGAAACCCATACAAATAAATTGATAAGAAAAATAGGTGTGGGCCACTGAGAGGTGTGCGTGGCTGTATCCTCCTGAGATGTGTCTGACACTGGTATGGCTGTTGTACAGTGTTAATTAGATCATTCTAATTAATTCAGTCAAAGTGTAAATTAGGAAGGAATGAAGAAAAATTACCTTTGAAGGCTGCTAATACATTTAACCCCATGCTGTTTATTTAGCAGTCTAACAAAATAATGATGTTAAGAGTTAAACAAGGCACCAGACCAGGACACAGCTGTTAATAGCATTAAATATGAGATTGCAGTCTGTGCTGCAGGCACATAGCCTGGTCTATGCTTTCAAAGGTTTGCCAGTACAGCTGTATCAGCAGACCCTGCTAGTGTAGATGTGGTTCATATTGGCAAAGAAGTCCTGTTTCTGGTGCAGTTCATACCATTGTTCTGGGTGAAATAAGCTATGCTAGCAAAAGGACTTTTTGGGGGAGTATGACTGAACTAAAAGTGCATTGCTAAATCAGTTTAGTTAAAATGGTGCAACTTCTGTGAGTGGATGAGGCCTGAGTTGAGGATGGACTAAGACAGTATGGCCAACCCCAAATGTTCAAAAATCCAAAGCCCCTTAAAGTCAATGGGAGACTTTCCAATGACTTCAGTGAGCACTGGATCAGGCCCTTGGTTTCTCTGGCTACAGCATCTTTTACAAGATGCTGCTTACTCTGCATGAGTTCTGAGAAATTCACATACCCAAACAGGCTTTAAATGTATTTTGTTACATACAGATGTGCAATATCTTAATATCTCTGTATCTCTTGTGCCTAATTTCATAATGCTATTTTGTATTAAAAAAAAAACAGAACAAAACTGTAACAAATTACCCTTTCATTTGCTCACCACTGCACCATTTTCTATTTCCTTATGCATGCCCCTAGGCTTCCTAGAATTCCTCATGATGTGCTCCTGCTGTAAATTGACTGTGTGCATATCTGTATTCTAGGAAGTATTTTGAATCCAGACATGTGCATGAAAAAGGAAACAGGTAATATGAATTAGCCTTTGGCCTGTTTATTATTATAACTTCGGATGACATTTTTCATTGTGAAGAAAGAATGAACTCCCCAAACTGACCTATCCAGAGAGCTTAAAGTCATTTCCATTTTCTTCCTGTAGCTATTAGAGACCATTTAAAAAACAAACAAACCCAAAACAAACGCTCCCCCCCATCTCCTTATATATTTTGGTAGCAAATTTGAAGAACTTTATGACAGTATCAGATTTCTTATCTACTAAAATGTAGTAAGCTGCTCAGTGTCTTTATATAATATTACTGTATGCTTACATGTTTATTTTTAAAATCAGCCTTCTTGCCAATTAGTTTTTTCGCTCTGTTAATTAGCAAATAATTAAAGTCAGGCCGAAGTTTGCGCTGCTGAATTACTTTATTGTATAAGCGTTAAGCGATAAAACTAAAAAGGCTTAATGAAAACGCAATCACAACCGAGTGTTTTATCTCAGCAGATAGAAGGAACCCCAGCGTGCAGTTTCTCTGGGCACTTTTGAATCATGCGCTGCTGACTATTGGCTGGGGAACACGTGGAGGGGGTGGAGGGAGACGCGTTGCTAGCAGCAGAAACTGGCCGCTCGCATATAACTCAGACCGAGAACGTGCCGTAGCGTTCCTAGGTTCGCAGCAGATGCTTCAAGCGCAGAGCCTGTTTTTCTTCCAGGGAGGAGGATCCTAGCGGGCTGCAGATGGAGTTGCCAACAGTTGCTTTGTTCTGCTCCCAGCTCACTGAACTAGCTTTATCATCGCACAGAGAAGCGTTTAAAGACAAACAGTCCTACCTCGCTTTCCGCTTCCCAAGGCTTCCCACGTGTGATTGAGTCACCCTGTTCCCTTGCATTGCATTAGGCTGGGGAATTTCTGCACAAAGTTAACAAGCTCTATGACATGCCTTATTATTTCTGCAAACGTAGCTTAAGCCTTTTTATATGCAGTCAGATCTCTGATGGGTTTTTCTCAGCGTGGTGTGCCCGTGCACCCTCTAACGTATATCTGAGCCCATCCCATGTCGCTCATCTCTTAAAATACACCTCATAGCACAACTCTTAGTGTCTGTAGCATTTTGCAGATCGACTCTGTCTCAAGCCTTTGGTACGGAGGGCCGAGCTCTCCGGTGGGGGGCGTGTCCCTGCGGCGTGCGAGGCAATGGAGACGGCACCGATGCCAGGGCAGAGCTCGGTCCCAGCCGCTGGAGGAGCCACCTTTGGCTCCTCGTTGTCTGAGGAGGAGCCTGTGTCTAGCAGACCTGGCCAAGGGAGATGGGGTGTGTGGCCCTTGCTAAGTGCACTGGGATCCACTGGACCGCAGAGGATGTGGGGAGAGAGACGCTGGGCTCGGCTCCGCGCTGGGGACAGTGGGCGCACATGTCTTGCGGCTCCTGTAGCCCGGGCTAGGCGAGGTGCCCCATCCACGCCGCGGAGCCTCTTCCCTTTGTGTCCCTCCCCCCGCTGGCCCATGTGACAGCATTGCTTGCAGCCTCCCCGCGGCTCCGCTAACTCGCGTCCTCCCCCGGCCTTCCCCTCCCCCCGTGTGTCACTCAGCCTCTTTGCATATGTGCCCCCCACCCTCCCGGCCGCAGCCCATATACCCGCTTCCCCGCGCCGCAAATCGCAGCAGCCGGCGAGCGGCCGCCTCCTGCAGCAGCAGCAGCAGCAGCAGCGCCTCCGCCTCCACTTCGCGCAAGCGCTCGCCCCGTCCGAGTGCGGCTGCCTGCGGGTCTCCAGTCCCTAGCTCGGGCTACAGTGGAGAGGCACCGCAGCCCCCCGGCGCGGCGCGGCCCGGCAGGAGACAGGAGGAAGGAGCGAGCTGGAGGCTGCCGGCCGCCGGGGAAGGGGCGGGACAGGCTCCCGCAGCCTCTCGCCTGCCCTGAGCGGCGGCAGTGAGGCAGGGGGGAGCCCGGCGCCGCGGCTGTAAGTTCCTGCGCGCGGACCTGTTGCGGGGCCCGACCGGGCTGGCGGGGGCTGCTGGCCGCAGGCGGGAAGAGGGACGGGCGGGTGTTGGGACAGCGCTCGGGGAAGGACGGAGCAGCTCTTCCGTCCCTGCTGGCGGTGCGCTCATGGCAGGACGCGTTTCTGCGTCCCCAGCCCCGGGAAGAGGGAGGCCGTGGGGAGGAGAGGGCTGCGCTAGGCTGCCTCGCTCCCTGCGCAGGGATCGCTCTCATTCTCACCCCAAAGCGAAGCGAGCAGCGTGAGGGACCCGTTGCCACAGACAGCCTTGCGAGTGGGTGAAAAGGTGCCTTGGCAGGGAGCGGAAAACCCTCCGAGCTTAGCAGACTCGGTGCAACTTGTTCCATGCATAGATCAGCTGGCGCTTTGATTGCTTGTATTGCAAAATGAAGCAGCCCTGCGCTGAGGCTGTTAAGTTGGGAGATATTTTTATCTCGCTGCCAGGGCGCATTTTCAGCTGCCTCATAGCTTTTTTATTGTGCATATGAACTGAGTCTGTGTATTGATCTCTAATTGAATATTGAACGACTGTGTGGGCTTGATGGTCACATCAGACCACCCAAATGGTAGATTCTCTGCATTAGTAAGCATCCTGTGTTCACTCCTGAAAGCAGGTCCGCTGTTTTTGCACCATGTGCCCATTGCAACCTTTTGAAGGAAAATGCGACACTGGTGGATAGATATTTGCTCTAACCGTTAGATAGTTATGGCATGTGTCTGTCTTTGGCAAATAGAAACACTTGCTTCCCGTTAATGCTAGATAGTAACCTTAAATATTGACTTCTTGTAGTTTCCTTTTCAAATTTTTCAAATGACTATTTTGGAAAATACACATAAGAAATGTCAGTTGACTTTTTAATAAGTCTGAGTAACCAGAATTAGAATGACCATGGACGTTTACCACTTTCAGAATCAAAGGCAAAACCCATTTCTTCTGTTCTTTCTTTTAGGAAGTTTTTCATACACAACTAATACAATGCTTATTTACACAGATAAAACAGAAATCGGTATAAACTAATTAAGTTATTTCTTCTGCAGGTTGGGAAGAAACATATTATTTCTGATTTGAAATACGGGGGAGGTATTCAGATACTACATTGAAGGGGAGCATATAGGCACGTGGGTACATAGGTATGTACTATCACACAGTCATTTTGAAATGGTCTGCATTTGGCAAAACAAAAACCAGGAACTGTACAAAAAATGAATGCATAATAAGTGATGCTCTGTTTTACACTTCGTGTAGCTTCTGTGCAATGGGTTATATTGAGGAATGTTAGAAAGAGGTTGGGCATCACTGCAGACTTAGCAACTGAAAAAAGGATCAATTCATGCAATGGGTAGTTAAGCAACAGTGATTTTTTTCCCCCAAGTATCTCACTGGAGAAACTAGACGTCTAATAGGAAGTTGTATCTTATACATAATAAATGTGCAAATAACTGAAAACACTTATTTCTTTATTTGACTGAGCTGAGACCTTCAGAATCTAAAGCTGTTAAGTAGGGTAAGAGGTTGTTGAACATTGTGTATTACCAGATTTGAGGTTGCTATGACAAGTAGCTGGTTGAAGTACATCATAAATCAATACCTTGCTTCAATGTCTAACTCTATTTCATTAGTGATTCATGATAAATATATATTTGTATTTTACTGACCATTTGTCCTTTACATTCAGATGTTATTGTTTCTAAGGAAAAATTGCCTGAAGGGAGTTGACTCATTTTATTCAAGATGAACACTTGCTCAGTGACTCTGTGAATTACCTCTGCTGAAATGTTTGAGACTTGCATAATTTGCAACAACAACTAGAGAAATCAAAGATGTCTGTTTTGAATAGTTTTATAGCTTTGAATATACTTACTACCATTTTGGCCCAACTTGCATTCTTAACAATTGCAAACCAAACTTATTCGCAAAAACACTACTTTGCTAGTAAATTATAAGAAATCTTTTGTAATGGTACTTTGCCTCTACATATTGACTGTAGAACAACTCAAAAACTAGTGTGGGGGCTTGAGGGGGAAGATGTACAAATATGTATCTTTGCTCTTTTTGAAGAAATATGTTTAGCTTACTAAAATGTGACTTGCTACACCTTGAATTCCTATAAATAGAGAGGCAACTTTAGAATGGTACAGGTAATGCTTTTGTTACAGTTTGCTAAAGAGGAACATTATGAATACTGCAAGTAATTAATAAAAATGGCTTTGGTCACTGAAAGACCAGATCTTGTCTTTTAGGATATTGCTGTGTGCAAAACAGAAATGAGGTGAAACCCTGAACTCCCTATCCCACGAAAGTCTCACAGTAGTTTTTATCATTTTTTTTTTGCAGCTGAGATCAGTATTTCTTTCTAGGCCTGTGGGTGGGCTTGGGCAACATGCAGTGATTTGCACTTTCTTACCTCTGTCCCACCCCTCTGCATATGGTCTGTAGTTCACCATTCTCAAACACAGGGATAACTCTAGTTCCTTAGCTCTTTTATTTTGTGTTCAGGGCTTGATCCTGCATGGTTCTGTGCAGCCACAAATCATCAGAACTCTCAGCACCATTCAGGATCAGAACACGCCTGTATTTGCAGTGTTTGAACTTTTCTTTATCACCGCTGCTGTGATTTTTTTTTTATTTATTATTTAGTGCTGAGTGCTATTGGTATGCTTAGCATTGCAGCAGTACACAGGGGGATACATAGTCCCAGATGCAAAGAACTCCATCCTGCAGTGAATATCACCGGGAGGGGCAGGGGATCCCTGTGTCTGTTTGGTCCCCCATTGACTTAACTGGAAATGGGCAAGAGTGCAGGGATCTGTCCATGTGTAGCTCATGTTAGGATGGGCACCTAAGGGTCTAATCCTATGAAATGCTAAATGCCTGGGGACGTTGAGTGCCTGCAGCTCCCACTGACTTCAGAGACTGGAAGCTGAGGTTGCTTCATACCCCACAGGAGGCACTCAGTCTCTTGCAGGATTGGGCCCTAAATGTGAGACAGACCAATCCAGAAAAACATACAGAATGTTGTGTATTAAATCATAACAACTTATGACATTACAAAAATCCTGTAAAGGTTTTAAAATCTGGCTCCACAATGTTGGCCAAATGAGGGTTGATCTTCCCACTTTTGCATCCAAACTGTTGATGCACTAATACCCAGAGCCATGATCCCCTATGTAATTCTGTAGCCACAACAAACCTGAAATTGAGGCATATGTTCAGTTTAACCTTTTGGCAATAGGGTAAATGGGTAAATTTAGTCCTGGATTAGTATATGTGACTCTTGAATGTCCTCTGAATGATGATTATTTGTCAGGTAATGCAATTATACTTACCATGTAAAAGTATCAGAGGGGTAGCCGTGTTAGTCTGGATCTGTAAAAGCAGCAAAGAGTCCTGTGGCACCTTACAGACTAACAGACGTTTTGGAGCATGAGCTTTTTTTCGTGCCGACTTCATCAGATGCATGTAATGCGTCTGTTAGTTTATAAGGTGCCACAGGATTCTTTGCTGCATGTAAAAGTAGTTGCATGTATTTTAATAACATACTTGGCTTTAGTTACTGCAGTTAACCTAAAACGTTGGTCCAAAGTGCTTTGCACAACTCATGTTTTCAGTCACAATGAAAACGGCTTGATCTAAACCTTACTGAAATAACTGAAAAGAATCCTACAGATTTTAGTGGGCTTTGGATCAGGCCTGATAAAGACAAACACTATGTATTTCCCTTTTGTTCCTTCTTTAAAGTCCTGATGATAATCATTAGGAAATTAAGTTCTAACTTAAAAGAAAAAGAGGTGCAGCGTTTTGGTGCATATTTCAGCATGACCATGAAGTGAAAGGCAAATCACAAACTTCCTATTGTCTGGGATATGCCATTTGTGCAGAGCAATGCAATACAGCTGCTTGCTTGGAGCGGAGCACAGGTTATTTGGTATGCAGCAATCCCTAAGCAGGTGTATGAGAAGTCTATAATTTCGCAGACATAAATGTAACATTATTAAATGCTGGAAAAATCAGATTTTTATTCTGTTGTGTGTTTTAGCCTATGATTTCCAGAAGAGTGAAAGGAATATTTGCTTGATTTTTAGAATGACATACAGACTTCTGAGGCTATTCAAATTCTTATGCAGTCTCTTTATCAGAGTGCTGGTCTGAGGACAATGGGCAAAGTTTTCCTCTTAAAAAACATGAACCACGTGGAAATGGAATGATGTATTAATTAGCAGCATAGAAATACATGTTCAGGAGTATAAATGGGGAGGGGAATTTATGGCAATCAGAGAAGCTGAACTCGTTCACCAAAATTCTTCCCCACCACCCTTTACCCAGGCTGTAGAGCGCCAGTCAAGCTGTTCCATGATGGCTGCTACTGCAGCCCCTAGTCTACAGTAACCTCTGTGGATGCTGTGTAGTCTGTCCCATCCCCCCACTGCCCACTTGTTTAGGAGTGTTTTGGTCAATGGATCTATGAAGATGCAAATCCAGAGCCCGTGTCCCTGACATATCCCCATATCATACATCAGTTCAGCTTAATTTAGGGCCAACCACTTGCCTTACTTAATCCAGAAGATTGGCCCATATGAAAGACATAAACTTGCAAATGGTTGGAAGGGACTGTGGAGGGCAGTTGAATCCTTCCAAGGTCACTTATAACTTGTTTCCCTTAAAATGGGAGAAAAACAGCGCTGGTTTTTGAAAGGACAGGGGTAGCAATGTAGAATATTCTTTCCTCCCACCCCCAAACCAACAACTGCAGACTCTTGTTCTCTGAGAGCCTCATTCAGGGGACTGCAGAATAGCAGTTCTGCATTGATTTCAGGAGATAGTACAGTTGTGTTACCCTGCCAAGGCTGTAAGTACATAACCGTCACCCAGTAGCAGGTGACCACTGGAGATATACAAGATGTAGGTCTCTATAATATTTGGCCATGATATTGTAATAAAGCTTTGGTCATGTAACAATATCCTTGCAATGTTATCTGTCTCTGTCTTCTCCTTCCCACTCCCTGCTGTTAGATATGGAACCATTATATCAAAATAAATCATCAAAATGGAATGAGTACATTCTGGTTCTCCCATGCAGTTTTTTTACATTCCATAAGGTATCCTGTCTGGTAGCTCTTCCTACTATGATTCAAAGCAGGAGAATGTTTCAGTGCGGGTATGTGATGAATCAGCTGTGCTACACTGGGGAGGAGTGAGAGAATCAGCTCTAAGTCTTTATTTTTCCTCTGTCTTCCTTGCCTACTATTGTCATGAAAGTTGGAGATCAGGTTTCCCAAGATAAACCTGCTCTTGGGCAATAATAGTGGGGCATGTCGTTTAAGAAACTCATCGGGGAAAAAATAAACATACACTGAAGTAGATATAATTCTTTGTCCTCTCATGTCTATAATAGGCTCAGAACAGGCTTCCTGCTTACAATGATTATCAGGGATGCATATAATTTTTTTTAATTAAAAGTATGTCATAAACATTTGTCATGAGAACCCTTAATCTTATTTAATTTTTGTTTACTTTTAGGTGTGGCAGAAAATGTCAGTCAGCATGCATGAGAATCGCAAGTCTAGAGCCAGCACTGGCTCTATAAACATATACTTATTCCACAAATCATCATATGCTGATAGCGTCCTTACTCACTTGAACCTTCTACGCCAACAACGGCTTTTTACAGATGTACTTCTCCATGCTGGGAACAGGTCATTCCCTTGCCATAGAGCTGTCCTAGCAGCATGTAGTCGCTACTTTGAAGCAATGTTCAGTGGTGGACTTAAAGAGAGCCAGGCTAGTGAAGTCAATTTTCATAATTCTATTCATCCAGAAGTCTTAGAACTTCTGCTGGACTATGCGTACTCCTCCAGGGTTATCATCAATGAAGAGAATGCAGAGTCCCTGCTAGAGGCTGGAGACATGTTAGAATTCCAGGATATCAGAGATGCTTGCGCAGAGTTTCTGGAGAAGAACCTTCATCCCACCAACTGCCTTGGCATGCTGCTGCTGTCAGATGCTCACCAGTGCACCAAGCTTTATGAACTCTCTTGGACGATGTGTCTTAGCAACTTCCAAACTATCAGTAAAAGTGAAGATTTTCTCCAGCTGCCAAAAGACATGGTTGTGCAGCTCCTTTCCAGTGAAGAACTAGAAACCGAAGATGAAAGATTAGTATATGAGTCAGCTATTAACTGGGTTAACTATGATCTGAATAAGCGCCACTGTTATCTCCCTGAACTATTGCAAACTGTGAGACTGGCTCTCTTGCCAGCCATCTACCTTATGGAGAATGTAGCCATGGAAGAACTTATCACTAAGCAAAGGAAAAGCAAAGATATAGTAGAAGAAGCAATAAGATGCAAGCTGAAGATCTTACAGAATGACGGTGTGGTCACCAGTTTGTGTGCCAGACCTCGTAAAACTGGCCATGCTCTGTTTCTTCTGGGGGGCCAAACCTTTATGTGTGACAAGCTGTATCTGGTGGACCAAAAGGCAAAAGAAATCATTCCAAAGGCTGACATCCCAAGTCCACGGAAAGAGTTCAGTGCTTGTGCTATTGGCTGCAAAGTGTATATCACTGGAGGCCGGGGATCAGAAAATGGAGTCTCCAAAGATGTTTGGGTATATGACACTCTTCATGAGGAGTGGTCAAAGGCTGCCCCCATGCTGGTAGCTAGGTTTGGGCATGGTTCTGCTGAACTCAAACACTGTTTGTATGTAGTAGGAGGACACACTGCAGCAACTGGTTGCCTTCCAGCTTCCCCTTCAGTATCCTTAAAGCAAGTAGAACAGTATGACCCTGTGACCAACAAATGGACAATGGTTGCACCACTTCGAGAAGGAGTAAGCAATGCAGCTGTAGTTAGTGCAAAGCTTAAACTATTTGCTTTTGGTGGCACCAGTGTTAGCCATGACAAGCTGCCCAAAGTTCAATGTTATGATCAATGTGAAAACAGATGGACAGTACCAGCCACCTGCCCCCAGCCCTGGCGCTACACAGCTGCAGCTGTTTTGGGTAACCAGATTTTTATTATGGGTGGAGATACTGAATTCTCAGCATGCTCAGCTTATAAATTCAACAGTGAAACATACCAGTGGACTAAGGTGGGAGATGTGACAGCTAAGCGAATGAGCTGCCATGCAGTAGCATCTGGAAACAAACTCTATGTAGTTGGAGGCTATTTTGGGATTCAAAGATGCAAAACATTGGACTGCTATGATCCCACATTAGATGTATGGAACAGCATAACCACAGTGCCCTATTCACTAATTCCCACAGCATTTGTCAGCACATGGAAACACCTCCCCTCGTAACTGTATGTTGTGATTGCAGCTTGTCAGGTAAGAAGTTATACCTGTGAATACAAATATAATCGTACTTAGCACTCACCGTTGTTTACATCCATAGATCTCAAAGGAGGGTAAGTACATTATTTGTATTTTACAGTAATGAAAACTGAGGCACGCAGCTGTTAAGTGACTTGTCCAAGGTCATGCATCATATTAGTGACCGAGCCAGGAATGGAACCCAGATTGCTTGGCTCCCAGTACCATGCTCTCTTCACTGGATTGATCACTTTACCTCACAGTTTAGATGTTGAATATGTAATTTCCACTAGGTGTGATGCTGATGGGGAAAATATGGTTTAATTATTACAAATTCAGTTATAAATCATTAACCTACTAGAGATAGATGATGTTTCCTTAACTACACAGAACTGGTCAATCAACATGAGGACCTAAAAAGACTTCTGTTAACCCTCTGAGGCAGGGTGGTGACTAGTCCAAATGGACAGCTTTCTGTTTGTGTGAACAATCTTGCTGCAGCTGCATTGTTACCAGTGGATATATAAGGTGTTGCACAAACACACTGGGCCAAGTCCACCCTCCTGCAACAGCTGAAGTCAATGGAATTGCACCTGCTTATGCCAAGGTTGACTTTGGCCCATTAAATATACTTTTTAAAAGCTAGTTTTTCAAAGGAAAGCTATGTTTATATGTCTGACTGTATATAATGTCACTCAGATATACCAGTAATACTGGGGTTCAAATAATTACTTGGCAGTATGCCAAAGCAAATGCCACCTCATTTATAGTTAGGCATAATGGGCCAAACTCACACCACATGCGACTTCTTACAGGCAAGTCTAAATTTGGCCTTGCTTGTTTTTCTGGTTATATGGCTCTGCTAAAGAAGGATCTTCTACTTTTCGTTTCTTCTTCATTTGGAAAACAACTAAAATATCTGAACAGCCCAAAATATTAATGTCAGTTTATATCAGCACCACGAAACAGAGTTAACTTGCTAAGCATTGTCTCAAACTAAATCTGATTTTTCATTATTACCTCCCATCTTTTCCTGAATTGCATCACTTAAGCTAAGCCTCTGATATTTTCTAGAGTTCTTACTTGAGTTATTTTGCATTAAAACTTACAAATACTATGCTTTAGTGTGTGTTGCTCATTTTTTGTCTGAGAGACTGCAGTGCAGCATCATGACTACAAACACATTCCGATGGCATGTTTAACACTCAGAAGCACCCTATGTTGCCTAAATGAGCTATGCCCTGCGAGTAGTAATTTCTTAAGGGATTTGAACACTGCATAATGCAACTATAAAACCAGCCAGGATACGAAAAACTATTGAAGGAAAAACAGTTTAAAAAAATTAAATAAGCTCTGCAGTAACTTTTGCAGTAACCTAGAACCTCCAGATCAAAGTAGGTACCTCAGAAAGATAATGATACCAGTCTGCTTTTATAGACTTCATAGCATCTTGCTCTTCAGAAGGGTCACGTTGACAGGATTTTATTGGCAACTGGACTACCAGGAGATGGCTGGCTGGCTCCTGCAATAAATAGCAGGACACCCAATTCTCCTTGTAACAGGATAAATCTGATAATCTGGGATCATTGGGGAATTTTTTCACCCAATGGTGTGCTGAGTCTTCATCTTGCCATTTCCCCTTGAGCTGAATTGGAATTTTGACTAAGTAAGGAGTGCATTTTTGGGCCACTGCAGAATAGCAACTCAGAGCTGAAATCTAGTAGGAAATGTAGTGAGGTCATGTTTCCAATGACACTTTGGTCTTTAAGTTGAATAACCACCTGTAACTTTTCCATCTCCCCCCACAACTTAGCCTTAGAAAAACAGAGTCTTGGATTCCGTCCCACATTTGCAAACATTGGAGGCTGATCATATCCTGGGTGTCTGAGATTAATTGCACTCTTCCGATAACTCAAAAACTGAGCAAATAGGCTTCTTTGAGACTACTTCCTTGCTAGCCGGAAAGCTGGAAACACATCTTTAAATCCATACCATTCAGCCAGTTTCTATTATTACTCATTTCAACAGGGCTCAGTGTTATCAGAATAGTAGTAATGAATGCCCAAACTCAGGATCTGTGCCAAGAAAAATATTGACTTTTATTCTCCTAAGATTGACTTCATTGTTCTAAAATTTACAGCACATAAAAACAGCTTTTTTTTTTTTCTGAAAAATAATAGTCTGCATATAATGGCACTTAAGGCTTTCGTTTGCTTTGCAATATCCTGTTAAAGGCCATTACTTTAGCCTCACTAGTCTGTAGGATAACTGGATGAATGCAACCGTAAACTGAAACCTCTCTAGTGCAGCATGCTCATCCAGCCAGTAGATTTTTACTGACTCCCACTGTTCTGTCAGTGGGTGGGAGGGACAAAAAGGAAATTACTTCTGATTACCCTCCGTTTTCATGGTGTTGTGTGGCCCCAGCCTGCCACAGCTTAAAAAGATTTTAGTCTGCTTTGTTTCTTCCTTCAGCTTTGCTCTTTTGAGTAGCTTTGTTTTATTTTCCCCTTGCAAGATTGATATATGTTTGTTTTTTTTTTGGTTAATCATCCCATGACAGGAAACATTATTTTGGCTTCAGTGTTGAGATATACCTTTCAAGAAGGGGAAAAAATGACACACTAGTCTGAAGAATGTCTAGGCGACATGAATCAGTGATAAGAAATTACAAAAAATTACATTGAAAGGAGTCTGTCTTAAACCCTGAAAGCAAAGAGATTTCAGGCTAAGGGTGTGTGTATACCCTGCTGTTCTTAGGCATTACGGCACTGACAATATAGGGCTACATTCTGCTCTCCTGCACATATGTGTTCATTCAGATTAACTGCACTGACTTCAGTAGAGTTACTCTGCATGTGCACCCTAAATTCTAGCTGTGCTGTCTAAAGCTACTGTAATAATGAGGCTGATGTCTGGTTTGGAAACTTGCACTTAACATAGGCTTCATAATTAAATATGGTAGCTAAATCTCAGCATCTAAGGGCTATATTTTTCACTGAATAATCAACTCCTGGAAAAGACTCCAGCGTGGAGTTGTTGAGGAGTGATGCATTGTCATGTGAAAAGAAGCTAGACAGATTTCTGCCATAATGAACAGCAGAGAGATTTTAAATAAGGAGAGTAATATGTCCACATTCTCTATGGTGAATAAATTCAATTTCGAGTTCTCCATGGTGAACAGAGGAGAACCCGCACCCTCCCAGTTCCCTCCCAGCTCTTTCCTCAACATCACTCTGATCTAGTTTGACATGGCCCATGAGCAAAATAAACTGGTTGTGCTAATCTTTGAGGCTTTTCTGGAAGAGAGAAGTTGCATGAGGTGGTGGTTTTCATTTTTTTTAAAGCATATCTCCATCCCATTTGTTGAGAACAGGAAAAGTAGTGTGTTGCAAAATCCAGCAAAAATAGCACTATCGACCACATGCTATTTAACCTTATAAGGGTCAGATTCACACTGAAGTACAACTCTACCCCGTAGCTAGTCCCTATTGGAGTCTCTGGGGCTACTTGCAGAGTAAGGCCAGGCAAGTGTTGTGGTTGGTTTATTTACTATCAGTGATTAGTTATTACACAGAGACATGCAAAAGGCTTTTAGTTTTTCTTTGACGTCTAATGAAAACCTTATTGTATATTGTCTCACAAGAATCCTCTAAATCTTTTCTTCTCTCCCTCCTTTTTTATTTAGTTTGCTCTGTTATTTGGAGAAGAGACTTGGAATCTCAGCTGTGGAGAAATGGTTTTAATGAAGAAAAATCGTTCAGAATCTTTGAGTTTGAAGAAAAATATCTGCACCTTGTAAATTATCTAACCTGGACATGAAGGAATGGGAGGAAAAGAACTGCCTTTGGTGCATCAGCACATGGTTTAAATATGAAAGAATGAACCTATGGTCTGATTCCTTGTACTAGTAATTGTGGATTAATGTCAGTGTTAATCAGACCTTTGAAGGGAGGGGATGGGGAAAAGGACAAACACAAAAGAAGTACAGAACTTTCCATAGTTGTGCAACCTACAGCTCTAGATTTTCATGGACTCCATTGTGTGTGCGTGAAATTTGAAATGGTTGTCACCTCTCACTGTGACAGTTTGAAGTGTCAGCACCAGCTGCTGGGGAAGCTGGCCAGGTCTGAAACAGTGAGATGTTGCTGTGAATGAAGATATAGCTGTGTCACTGCAGCGTACTTCTACAGGAATGAACTTGTTTATAGGCAGTGTCTGAAGAATCCATTAGATTATCACGTTATGATGTCCTATATGCAGTGAGTTACCTTTCATTGTATAAGGAACAGCACAATTAAAAACATAAATAAAAGGTTTTTGCAATAGCGGGGAACTAAAAAGAACTCATTTTCCCCAAATGTTTGATTTCCCTTCCACCCTGTATTTATAGGTAACTTAAACTGTCCCATTCCTGTTATGTTACTTGTAGATGTAGCTATTTATTGTTCAGTGTTTGCATGCTGAAACAGTGCCTGCAGTTGTCTTCATGTTGTAAGGATTTGTGTGATTTGTTGTTTGTTTTGCACATTTTGTGGTCTCTGACTCGCTCTGCTGCACACAAAAAAGAAAACTGTTGAGTAATAGTTGGAGGTGGGAGGGAGTGAGGGGATGGCTTCCTCAGTTGGAAATGGAAGGATTACAGGGCAAGATCTTAAATTACCCACATACTAAAGGAAGAAGCCATGTAGGTCACTTTCTCAGGCCGCCAACTCCCCAGGTTAGATGTGTTGTATCCTGTAGATAGTGTCCCTGCTCCATTTCATTGGCCTGCTCATGCCTTTGAATTTCTAATCTGGAACTAGCCAAAACCATTTACAGCTTTCTCTTTGTGCAGCCTCTCAGTTACCTAGAAGATGCTGTGGGATGGTTTCTGTGCACAGAGCTCCGAGAAAGGCATTGGCCAAAAAGTTATTTATTTATTTATTTATGAGTTTAGACTATGGGACATTTACCACAGCCGCATTTACCTGATTGAATGGAGTCTGGCTGACTCACAAAAGCAATACAGATTAGTAGTGAACTAGTTAAAAAACAAAACAAAAAACCAGCAGCTTGCACTGACAGGATTGGCTCCTCTGTCTGTGTAGAAGTGGGATGAATGAGTGCCATGGTGTCAAAGACCCAAAAGGCATGGCCCAGTTGTTACAATGAAGCATGAAAAATTGCAGAACTAGAACTTAAAAATAATCCTCAAGCTCTGCTGCATCTTTTATTTTCACACAGCCAGATGAGTCTTCAGACATTTTGGTACTGAGAAATGTCAGATATGATCATGATAAACCAAAGGATTGAAAAAAGAACTCCCATTTTATTTGCTCAGTCTAGTTTTGAGTCGGGTATGAGCCTACTCTTTTCTTCATTTCTTTACTTCTGTTTCACAGGTGCTTACTTTGCCAGATTTCATTGTGAAGCACGTGTTGTGTTTTTCGTAAGTCTGTTGAGCCCAACTTAATAATGATTGGTGAACAACATGGTTGTAGTATTCTGCTGTGGTGCAAGTAAAAGATTTTTAGTTGCATGCATGCAAAACCAAAAGTAATTATGTTGTTGTTTGCATTTCTCTCTATGATGGTGAAGTCACTGTGCTCTTTAAGCTTACCATCTGAAAACATTTACAGTGATCACCATTACATTTTTCTCACAAGGGAAGAATTTTTAAAGGCTGACCCCTGGTTTGACATGAACAGGACTCCACAACTATATAGTAAACGAGTTACAGTTATAGGTCCGCTAGGTTAGGTTGACCTGTTGAAGTAAAAACTCAGAAATTTAAAAATCAATCCCCTTCTTCTACATGGCTTTAAAGAATAGACGTGCTTCGTAGGTAGAGCATCTTCCTAGAAGCCCGAGTTGCCCCAGTAAAGTAAATGGGCTGGATTCTATACTGCCTTGTATGTGGGGTAGTCATTCACACCAGTGCAATGTGGGTATAAAATGCTCCCAAATCCAAATAGTCACGTTTTACATCCTCTTCGCACAGGTGTATGTGGTTACACAAGTTACAAGGAAGTGATGTGTTGGGTCCAATGGAACGACTCTTTTGACTAAAGATATATGATCAAGCCCTGTTTTCTTCATTGATATAGTTCTGTCTTGAAGCTGCACCATACATTGCTATTTAGCATCTGACATAAATCTGTTTTATAATACCATGTAACTTCCGAAAGTGGGATGAATTTCTGCAGCTGTTTTCAAAGTTGTGGTGTGCTTTCAACTGCTTGATTAATTCCTGTGTGTAGGCTGAAGGAAACTGAAGTCAGGGTGGGCCGCAGGCCCTGCAGGGAATATTCTGGGCTTCTGCTCTTTGAATTGATGTGAGAATTCTGGCTTACTACTTGACCATTCCAGTCGTGCAAAACATCCCACACTTTGAAGTAAATGCAATTCACAGCAGAGTGCACACAAAAACCTTGGCATAGGACAGGAAGGTTCTTCTTATTTTGTGGGCTGGTTGCTGTAGAAACTTATAACAAAGGACAGCCTTCCACTTCTAGTATAATTGTGTAGACCCTTTTCTCTAGGCCTGACACCTGTCTAATAAGAGTGATTAGAGCTGAATAATGCCCCTTCCCTGACTTGAAGATGTGGTTCACATACTAAAAGAAAACTACAAGTGGAGAAGGAAAATGTCTATGTTCTGTCTCCGTTTGCTACTATATTTTAAGGTTTTGTAAAACTGCATTTTTTTTTCACAATGTGAAACTGAAGGTCAATAAATTATTAGAGATTTTCTCTTCAATGAGTAGTTCCTTTGAGGGTTGGGTTGGTTTATTTGTTGTTTGCCTGCAATTTTTTTTGGTCCTTGTAACACACATCTTTTTCATGGGAAAAAAAAGACATCCTTGATATGTAGTTTACTGGTTTGTTTTAAACTTCTGCTTCAGTTGCACTTGGACTGTTCCCTTTGTTCTATTAGGCCACTTATTATGATCTAGATCTCAGAGTTCAATAGGTAAAACTATGAGAGCTTTAAAACAACAACAGGAAATGCAAGCCTTCATAATTTCTTTTGGCCTTTGAAGTACAGTTTAGGGTCTAATATGAATCTAGAACAAAATTAGACAAGTCAGATCTTCCAGAATAGTTCCTGAGGGAAAAAAGGTTGCTGGCTCTGTATAAAGCATTTTAATCAGTCCTTCTGTATGGTGATGCCAACTTTTCCTAACGTAGCACTAAAAATTTCCCAAATCTGATGAAAAATTCCCAGATAAAGTTTTTTATAGTGCTTCTATATCCTGGGAAATTTCCCCAAAATTTCCCAGGATACAGAAGCACTGATTTTAATATGTATATATTTATATGTGTGTGTGTGTGTGTATATATTTATATATACACGCGCGCAAACGCGCGCGCACACACTCTGAGCCAAAGTCTCCTCTTATTTACACCAGCACGTCCTATGAATTTCTAAGCTTACTTTTTATGGTATAAAAGATTTTTAATGCTATTGGTTTTATGCTTGTATAACACCAAGGATCCCCAAACTCTTTTACAAACTGAGGCCCCCATCCTGCAATGAGACCCATGCATGTGTACCCCAGGGTACTGCCAAGGTTTGTGGCCAATGGCCCCATTCTGCCCAGGGAAGGGATAATTCTACCCTTGTCAACCCATTGTGATTCCAAGGAATTCTTGCTTGGAGGTAGGGGAGGAGGAGATCACTCCCCAGGGAGAAAGAGACTGAGTGTTCCACTTCTTAACCTGCAGATCACTTGAGAGCTGTACAGCATTGAAGGACACAAGGTGTAGCCTTGGACTGCTGCCTGGCTTCACTGGCTCCCACTGGTCTCTAGATAGTATAGTTGTGCTTCCCCTACAGAAATCCCCTCTAGTCTGCCAGATAAGCATGAAAAGCAGTGATTTAGTGGATAGAGCACTGGGCTGGGAGTCAGGAGACCTGGGTTCTGCCACTGGTCTGCTGCATGACCTAGGTCAAGTCTTCTCACCTCTCAGAAATAAGGAGGGACCATGTTCAAAAAAACTTGGTCCATCATGAGTTAAAGGACTGATTCAAATCCCACTAAAGTTAATGGACTCCACTGACTTTAAGGGCCTTTGGATCAGGCACTCTGTGGGTATATGGCTTCACCTTTGGTAGTGTGGGCTGTCTATGTACAATCACTTGTGTAAATATGAGACAATTACATTTTAAATCAGCCCCCAACTAATACTGCCACCTACAGTAACCTATTGTGCTTAAGAGTGCAGCGCTTTGGGCAAGACCAGAAAGTAAAAAAGGTAGTTTCCCCAAATCCCCTAATCTTGCTATCAGGCTCTCACTAAAGTCTGCTGCTACTCCCTGAGAGATTCAATAGCCCAGTTGTTTTCAAGTCCTCTTTCTGCTCAGAGGTTTGTGCTGATCTACTCAGAGACACAGTACCTTGTGACTTACAGGACTGGGCAGAGCTAACCAACAGCTGGAGTATCCAATACTCAGCCGTTTACAATCCATAGAGCGATGAAAACAAATTGGTGGAGTAATTCTGAATAATGAAAAATTTGGAGGAAATCGCAATCTTCTGAGATAAAAAAGGATAAATTATTGGAGTAAATTGTTCCCTGAACACTATTGCCTTGACACTGCTCTGGGTCCTGGATTTACAGCTAATCTGGTAATATGGCACTATGTGCAGCACCATGCGTGGCCATGACGACTCAGAGCTGAATGCAACCCGCATCGTTTCTTGCAGCATGTAGTTGTTCTTAGGAGGACTTCCAACCAAACACTGGCTCGGCCTGAGGGCAGGGTGATTGAAATGGATGGTATGAATTACCAAATGTAAATGCCAAGAATCAAGATGGTAGGCACCGTAAGAGTGAATAGTAAACACTCTTTAATAGTTGCAGGGGATCACCATTTATTAGCATTGTGGCAGGGCTCCTTGCGCAGAAATCAAGCATACCTAGATGCTCAGTCCTCAACCAAGAAGGGCTTGAAATACTCCCTTGGCAACATGATCATTCCCTAGCTGACCTGGGAGATGAATTGTACCTACCTCTGGCAGAGACCTCAGATAACATGCATAGCATTTCATGTCAATGTAGTATCACGGGATTGATGGGGGGAAGGAATGCCTTCTATTATCCTACAGGGACTCCAGGAGTATAATGGGTGGGTTCCAAAATGGGGGTTGATACCTACTGCTTGTCCAGGAGGATAGATGCTGCAACTTGGGACCTTGGTGGTGGCAAGGGGAGAGAGCTAAAGCAGAGAGAAGCATGTGATGTGAGTGTATGAAATGGCAGGATCATCAGAGCTTTGTCAAAGCAGGTACAGCATTTTCTTCTATTGTTTTTAATAATAAGGTATAATGAAGCTTTTTAATCTGTTGTGTATAGATAGTATGAATGTGTATGCACACACTTATAGAGAGAGACACTGGAGCAGCTTGGTGCTGGAAAGCAGAGTAGGCATCTGAGAGCCAGATAAACTCTTTGGCCCAGATCCTCAAAGTTATTCAGGCTCCTAACTTTCATTGAAATGAATGGAAGTTAGGAGCCTAAATACCTTTGAGGATATGGACCTTTGATTGTCTTGGTTGACCCTGCCTCCAGCATCAGTTAGCACAGTTTACTCTGACTTAGATTACTGGCATAGGCTTCCTGTTCGCTCTTACAGCAGTGGAAGAGTGATATGATGTAGCCTGGTGTCACCATACTCTCTTTTCATCCCTATCATGTCCCCTCACTCTTCCTCCGTGCCCAAATGGTGCAAAGGGGCTGGAGCAGAAATAAGAATCTGGCCCATTATATGTGTCTGTGTGTATGTATATGACATACACAAACATGCATATGTATCTTATAGGTAAAGGTGAGGTTTACACACAGATTTACTTCACATTTTTAGGCTTGTTGTAAATATAAAAGGTATGAGTTCCTTCAGTGTCTAAGACATGCAGGTAGCTGAGACCATCTGTCTGGAATGTGACTTTAATGGTGATTATGAATTTTAAAGCATCATTATTTGTTAGAGACGGTACAGCTAGGAGGAAGAGTCAGCCTCAATATGTGAGGCATGACTATGAATTAAAATGAGTTTAGTTAAGCAAATTACAAATCTCTCGCAATCATGTTTAGGCCGTGTTTCTGGCCCAGCAGTGGTCTTGAGAGTCTCAGGAAACCAAATTAGACAAAGTTTCCCTTTCTCTTTTTTTGGTCCAGTTGCCCTAGCAACCATAATCTTTATCTCTGAAGAGATGGGGAGCTGCGGAGGAGGGAGAGCAGTAGGAATTTCAGCTAAAACCCCTGCTAATCCTTTACTTATGTTATCAGATTTTCACTGTTCGGTTATTTCACACTTACATACTAGATGGTGCTGGGGTGTGTGTTTGATATTTTGTAAATTCTATGGCACTTTTTATTGATCATATGCAGATCCTTTGATTCAAAGATAAAATTTATGTCTGGTGAGAGAAACAAGCTTTCAAGCTTATATAGAACTCTTCTTCAGGTCTGGGAGACAAAAAGTGTCACAGCTAAATACAAGGTAGACCTGATTGTTTAACATCAGTAGTTTAACACATATTTGAAGGGGCTATTCAAGATGAAGTGGCCCATTAACACCCCTCCAATCATAGGGAGAAAAGGGGGGAGAAGCAGTTGGGGGTGGAGGGAGGTTGTTAGTGGGCTATAGATTGTTTTAATAAGCCATAAATCCAATGTCTTTATTCAGTCCATGATTTCTGGTATCTAGTAAAGTTATGAATTTAAGCTCCCAAGCATGTCTTTTGAAAGTGTGCACATATCCTTTGAGGATGAGGACTGATAGGTCAAATGTAGAGTGATTGCTTTGTGAAAAGTGTTCACACACAGATGACATGATGTCTTTGTTTTTTATCATTTTTCCTGTGTGAGTTCATTCGAGAGCATAGCGATTGTCTGGTTTCACCCACATGGTCACTATTGGTGTGTTTAGAGCACTGGATCACATGTTGTGATAGGCATGGGTAGGACTCATGGACTTGAAAAGTTTGTTGTGATGGGTGTTGATCATTGTAGTAACAACCCCCCAGCTGCTTCTCCCCCGCCCCCTTCCTTTACTCACTGTGACTGGAGGGTGTAAACTGGCCCCTTCACCTTGTTGTTGTTGTTGTTGTTCATCCTTCATGTTCGAAGATGACTATGACATCACTGATTGATTTGGTTGATCAGGCCAATTTGAGCTGTAAACTGTGCTAATAAGCGATGGTCACATAAACACCACCCTATACCAGAAAGCCACTGACCGCTATACTTACCTACATGCCTCCAGCTTCCATCCAGGACACACCACATGATCTATTGTCTACAGCCAAGCTCTAAGATACAACTGTATTTGGTCCAGTCCCTCAGACAGAGATGAAACACCTACAAGATCTCTATCAAGCATTCTTAAAACTACAGTGCCCACCTGCTGAAGTAAAAAAACAGATTGACAGAGCCAGAAGAGCACCCAGAAGCCACCTACTACAGGACAGGTCCAACAAAGAAAATAACAGAACGCCACTAGCCATCACCTACAGCCCCCAACTAAAACCTCTCCAGCGCATCATCAAAGATCTACAACCTATCCTTAAAGATGTTCCCTCACTCTCACAGATCCTGGGAGACAGGCCAGTCCTCACTTATAGACAGCTTCCCAACCCGAAACAAATACTCACCAGCAGCCGCACACTATACAACATAAACGCTAACCCAGGAACCTATTCTTGCAACAAAGCCCGATGCCAGCTCTATCCACATATCGATTCAAGTGACACCATCATAGGACCTAATCACATCAGCCACGCCATCAGGGGTTCGTTCACCTGCACATCTACCAATGTGATATATGCCATCATGTGCCAGCAATGCCCCTCTGCCATGTACATTGGCCAAACCGGACAGTCTCTTCGCAAAAGAATAAATGGACACAAATCTGACATCATGAATCATAACATTCAAAACCCAGTGGGAGAACACTTCAACCTCTCTAACCACTCAGTGACAGACTTGAAGGTGGCAGTTTTGCAACAAAAAAAACTTCAAAAACAGACTCCAAAGAGAGACTGCTGAACTCGAATTAATATGCAAATTAGACACAATTAACTCAGGCCTTAACAGAGACTGGGAATGGCTGGGTCATTACACTAATTGAATCTATTTCTCTATGTTAAGTTCTCCTCACACCTTCTATGGGTCATCTCCATTATCACTTCAAACGTTTTTTTTCCCTGCTGACGATAGCTCATCTCAATTGATTAGACTCTTCCTGTTGGTATGCATCCTTCCACCTTTTCATGTTCTCTGTATGTATAAATATCTCCTGTCTGTGTATTCCATTCTGTGCATCTGAAGAAGTGAGCTGTAGCTCACGAAAGCTCATGCTGAAATAAATTTGTTAGTTTCTAAGGTGCTACAAGTACTCCTGTTCTTTTTGTAAACTGTCTGTGGCACACTGAACATGAGATGCTGCTGTGAGTTACTTGATTAACAGTGGACATGCTTCTGTTGCGGGATATATGCTACTGGAGCTTCTGCTCTGCCTCAGCAGTTCTCCTCTGCTCATAGACTGTAGCTCCAGTATGGATGAGATTTTGCCAGATA
Source organism: Gopherus flavomarginatus (assembly GCF_025201925.1). NCBI lineage: Eukaryota > Metazoa > Chordata > Testudines > Testudinidae > Gopherus > Gopherus flavomarginatus. The sequence goes on from NC_066619.1 coordinate 49,139,717, forward strand.
GAAAGATGATGAGTGATATCTTCCCAAATGTCTGGGTCAATGTTGAAACACCTCAAAAATAACTTGAGGGAGTCCTTGAAACATTTCTTCTGGCCTCCCTGAGAGTGCTTTCCCTCCTTTAGCTCACCATAAAAGATTTTCTTTGGCAGTCACTCATTTGACACTCTGGTGACATGGCCTGCCCATCTCATCAAAGAGTATGGATGCTTGGAATACCTGCCCGTATGAGAACCTCATTTGGAACCTTGTCTTTCCATCTTATCCTCATCAGTTTCCTCAGACAGCCCAGGTGAAATTTATTCAGCTTCACAGCATGGCATTATTACACCATCAAAGTTTCGTATGCATATGTCAGAGTTGGCAACATGATGTCTTTTCAGTTTTTTTTGTTGACTAATGCTATGCTCCCACACATGTGCATATAGTCTGCCAAGGGCCACACTTGCTTTGGCAATTCTGGTGTTGGTTTAATCGTCAATGTGAATTGCACGTAACAGTGTGCTGCCGAGGTAGGTGAACTTGTCCACTGCCTAGAGGGTTTGGCCATTCACTGTGATAGTAGCTCTACTTAAGGCTTTCCTGGTGCAGGTTGGTACATCACTTCTGTCTTCTTGATGTTGATTGTGACACCAGAAATGTCACAAGCTGAAGAGAAATAGTCCATCCTTTGCTGCATGTCAGACTCAGATTTGACATTCAGGGAACAGTCATCAGCAAACAGAAGGTCACAAACAGTCACTTCCTGTACCTTCGTCTTTGCCTGTAGTCTCCTCAGATTGAGAAGCTTGCCATCAGTCTGGTTTCTGATGCCAAGCCTGGTGTTACATTCACGAACAGCATCTGTAAGCATGGCAGGAAACATCATACTGAAGGACTGCGCAACCAACTTCTAATAGTTGATGCAAACTCTAATATCATTGAAGAAAATTAGGCATCCTTTAGAGATTCTGTATACTCAGCTGCATCTAGTATTCTCTTTTCCATTACATGTAAAGATAAAGATTGTTTTGATGAAAATGATACAGACATAGGGAGACTATGGAACAGGAAACATTGGCACCATACGGCCTGTTTAGGAGACAGCACTTCAATATCTAAGAAGGCAGCCTTCAGCAACATCATGACGACTGTCCAACGCAAACTTAGAGAGATGCAAAACTCATGGCTGAGCAACAAGGCAGATGAGAGTCAGTCCTATGCAGACAGGAATGTTATGAAGAACATTTATGATGCTCTGAGGACAATCTCTGGACCACGGTCTTCAGGCACATCTCCAGTACTGAGTGCTGATGGCACCACACTGCTCACTGACAAAGAAAAGATACTGCAAAACATGGGCAGAACACTAACAACATCCTCAATCAACCATCATCTATTAGCAAGGAGGCAAGTGATCGACTGCCCCAGACTGATATCTCTTGCTGATCCCTCATCACTGACCAAAACTGTGAAAGTGGTCAAACGGTAAAGCACCTGGAGCAGATGCTATACCACAGAAGTCTATAAGGCCGGAAACTGGCTGAATTTTTCTAGTCAATGTGGACTCAAGAAACTATATCCCAGGAGTACAAGCATGCATCCATCGTCCACTTGCACAAGCAGAAAGGTAACACACAATCCTGCAACTATTGGAGCATCTCCTTGTTGTCAATAGCTGGCAAAATTCTCACCAGAACTGTGCTGAATTGCCTCGTGCAACACATTGAACAAGAGCTCCTGCCTGAGGCCTAGTCTACACTACGTGTTTAAATCGAATTTAGCAGCGTTAAACCGAATTAACCCTGCACCCGTCCACACAACGAAGCCCTTTATATCGATATCAAGGGCTCTTAAAACCGATTTCTGTACTCCTCCCTGACGAGGGGAGTAGCACTGAAATCAATATTGCCATGTCGGATTAGGGTTAGTGTGGCTGCAATTCGACAGTATTGGCCTCTGGGCGGTATCCCACAGTGCACCATTGTGACCACTCTGGAAAGCAATCTGAACTCGGATGCACTGGCCAGGTAGACAGGAAAAGCCCCGCGAACTTTTGAATTTCATTTCCTATTTACCCAGCGTGGAGCTCTGATCAGCACGGATGGCAATGCAGTCCCAAATCCAAAAAGAGCTCCAGCATGGACCATACGGGAGATACTGGATCTGACCGCTGTATGGGGAGACAAATCTGTTCTATCAGAGCTCCGTTACACAAGATGAAATGACAAAGCATTTGAAAAAATCTCCAGGCTATGACAGACAGAGGCCACAGCAGGGACTCAGCACAGTGCTGTGTGACAAGCGTAACGGAAAGCCAAAGAATCAAATAGATTCTCATGGAGGGAGGGAGGGGGGACTGAGGACTCCAGCTATCCCACAGTCCCCGCAGTCTCCAAAAAGCATTTGCATTCTTGGCTGAGCTCCCAGTGCCTGAAGGGTCAAAAACATTTTCCTGGGTGTTTCAGGGTATATGTTGTCAATTTACTCCCTCCCGCCCGAAAGAAAAGGGAAAAAAAAATCGTTTCTCGCCTTTTTTTAGTGTCACCCTATGTCTACTGCATGCTGTTGGTAGACAGGGTGCTGCAGCGCAGAACAGCAGCATTCCCTCCCCTCCTCGGTGGCAGACGGTGCAAAATGACTGCTATCCGTCCTCATCATCATCCCGTGAGTGCTCCTGGCTGGCCTCGGTGAGGTCGGCCAGGGGCGCCTGGGCAAAAATGGGAATGACTCCCTGTTATTCCCGGAAAGTGGTACAGAAGGACTGAGCACCATCCTCATCATAGCAGCTGGAGGCTGAGCGCCTCCCCACCTCCCCTTTCATGTCTAATGAAGATTCTGTCCTGCCTGGACTACCATAGCAGCAGGAGGCTGTCTCCCTCTCATTTTATCTCACTAAAAAGTCAGTGTTTCTTATTCCTGCATTCTTTATTACTTCATCTCACAAATGGGAGGATAACTGCCATGGTAGCCCAAGAGGGGTGTGGGAGGAAGGAAGCAATGGGCGGGGTTGTTGCAGGAGCACCCCCCTAGAATGGCATGCAGCTCATCATTCCTGCGGGATATCTGAGGCTCTGACCCGGAGCGGCTGTGCTCTCTGGTTCTCTAGTAGACTTGCCCCTTATTCTAGGCAGGACTGACTCTATTTTTAGACAAAACATAAAGAAGGGAATGACTTGGGGAGTCATTCCCAGTTTTGTCCATGCGCCCCCGGCCGACCTCAGCGAGGCCAGCCAGGAGCACCCATGACAGCAGCAGACGGTACAAAAGGATTGATAACCATCATCACCAATTTCCAATTGCAGACGGTGATATAGGGCTGGTAACCGTCTCTGCTACCTTGCAAAGGCAAATGAATGCTGCTGTGTAGCACTGCAGTACCGCGTCTGTCAGCAGCATCCAGTACACATATGGTGACAGTGACAAAAGGCTAAATGGGCTCCATGATTCCCATGCTATGGCATCTGCCAGGGCAATCAAGGGAAAAAGGGCGTGAAATGATTGTCTGCCGTTGCTTTCACAGTGGAAGGATTAAGTGACGACATTTACCCAGAATCACCCATGACACTGTTTGTGCCCCATCATGCATTAGGATCTCAACCCAGAATTCCAATGGGCAGAGGAGACTGCAGGAACTATGAGATAGCTACGGGATAGCTACCCACAGTGTAACGCTCCAGAAATCGACGCTAGCCTCGGTACATGGACGCACACCGCCGAATTAATGTGCTTAGTGTGGTTGCATGCACTCGACTTTATACAATCTGTTTTAAAAATCTGGTTTCTGTTACATCGGAATAATCCCATAGTGTAGACATACGCTGAGAGTCAGGGTGGCTTCAGGAAAGGACGTGGGACCATAGACGTGGTGTTTGCAGCTCGTCAACTTCAGGAAGAATGCCAGGAACAGAACTCCAACCTGTGTCTGACTTTCATTGACCTGACAAAAGGATCCGATACAGTCAGTTGGGAGGGCCTTTGGGAGATCATGGCAAAATTTGGTTGCCCGGAAAAATTCAATGGTTCGGCAATTCCATGATGGCATGCTCGCTTGTGTTATGGATGACGGTGAGTCATCTGAACCATTCCCAGTCACCAGGGGTTTCAAGCAGAGCCCCAACCCTGTTCAGTATGATGTTTTCTGCCATGCTTACTTCAGCTTGAATGGTCCCTTGAAATATGTGTTTACTACTTCTGCTAAACAATTTGTTCCATCTTGTATTTAGCTGTGACACTTTCATTAAGTTTCCCAGATCTGAAGAACAGCTCAGAGTAAGCTTGAAAACTTGTCTGTCTCACTAACAAAAGTTGGACCTCACCTATCTTGTCTTTCTAATATCCTGGAACCGGCATGGCTACAACACTGCATATATTAATAAAACTAGATATTTAAATAGTAACATGGTCACAACTATAAATAATACTTTACACATCTGTAACACCTTTAGCAGATTTCAAAGTGGTTCACTGATGTGGTTTAAGAACACTCCCCAATATACAAGAAAGGGAAACTGAGGCACAGAGAGGCTAAGTCACTTATCTTGATGTCACATAAGGCAGAGCTAAGGACCAAACCTCAGGCCATGTCTACACTACAAAATTATGTTGACCTAACTTACGTTGGCATACAGCCACCTCAATTATTAGATCGCTTGGGTGTACGCACCTTTGGTTCCATGTGTTGGCAGTGTGCATCCTCACCAGGAGCGCTTGTATCAATTGTATTGTCCTTGTGGGCATTGTGGGACGGTTCCTGAAAGCCAGTAACAGTGGACACAAGCAATGACGTGTCTACACCAGGGGTAGGCAACCTATGGCATGGGTACTGAAGGCGGCACGTGAGCTGATTTTCAGTGGCACTCGCACTGTCCAGGTCCTGGCCACTGGTCTGATGGGCTCTGCATTTTAATTTAATTTTAAATGAAGCTTCTTAAACATTTTAAAAGCCTTATTTACTTTACATACAAAAATATTTTAGTTATATATTATAGACTTATAGAAAGAGACCTTCTAAAAACGTTAAAATGTATTACTGGCACGTGAAACCTTAAATTAGAGTGAATAAATGAAGTTTCGGCACACCACTTCTGAAAGGTTGCCAACCCCTGGTCTACACTAACACTGTGTCATATCTAATTACATTGACCATGACTCTGTGCTGCTTGGGGAAGTGGTGTTACTAAATTGGCATAGAGAGGCACTTACATAGGCGGAAGCCAGCTTATGTCAACCTAACCCTATAGTGTGGACCAGGCCTTAGACTTTCACATACCTTAAGCACAAGACAATTAGGCATACAATTCCATTTTCCTAATGGATATCAGAGGTTTGGGGCTTCTCAGTAAGATTGGCTGTGATAACCTATATTTTTATTCATTCATTTATAGGCATGAGAAGTAATTAAAATGTGTACAGAATTGATGTCTCCCAGAATGAAATGGAGCTGTAGAAAAATGCCACAAGGTAAACAAACTGGCTGGCACTTTGTTTAATAGGCTCATGAAAGGAACAATGGCTCTTTCAGGAAGATGGTTACACTTTAGCTAGTTAAGGACAGCTGATAGGAAACAGACAGACTTAGGGACCTGCTGATAGCACAGTATTTGCATGTGAGAACAGTTATCAAGAGCTGCAAGATGCCTTCAGACACGAGAAGCTTTAGGTCTCTATGCAGAAGAGTCCGTCAGCAATAGGAAATGAAGATACAATTCTGATTTTTCATCTCAAAGTGATACGTTTACTCTTAGTTACAAGAAAAGAATTGCCTCATTTTAAAAATTAAAGAATAGGGTTCACTTTAGAGGTTAGTCTAGAGGGGCTTGTGCAACTTACATTTTATCTCAACCCCTGCTCCCCTCCCCGAAGCCCTTCTCATGTGTATGTCGCAGCTACACAGACCGCCCCAGATTTTATGAGACATATACCCACTACATTGCTGTATTTCACATACCCTGGAGCCAGAAGAGAAGAGCAGCAGGACTAGCAAAAAATCAGGTAGGAAGGAGTTAAAGTGGGTCACTCCACACTTGAAATTACACCTCCTTGCAGCTCCACTGTGTGTAAATTACTCCAGCTTAGACTCCCCTACTCTGCATGATTAAGTGGATCTAAGTAGGTCTAAGGGAGCCTGGGCCCAACTCATCAGTGGCCATGGTTCATCTGAGCTGGCTGTGCTGGTACAAAGGCAGGGCCGGCTCTAGCCATTTCACTGCCCTGCCGCCCTCCCAGCAACCAGCAGAGCGCCCCCTTCTGCATGCTGCCCCAAGCACGCACTTGGCGCGCTGGGGCCTGGAGTCGGCCCTGTACAAAGGGGTTGCAAAGCAACAGCCATAAGGCCTCTCTCTGACTCTGCTGGCTCTGCATACCCTTCTTCCCCATGGTGTAGTGGGGGAAGTAGAAGGTGTGGCCATTTCTGTGCCCTAGCTATTCCCTTAGGGGCCATACTGACCAGCCCTGGCAGCCCCACAAGCCGCCTCCTCAGCGTCCCTGTGCCAGGCACTGCACAGGCACAGGGATGAATTGGGCCCTTTGAGTTTGAAGGAGTTTAACTTGCACATCACCTCTGACTTTGATCCTGTGCCTGACTACCGTGGTGTGACAGCCCTGCTGGAATGTGACTCATTCTACCTGAAAAAGCTTTATTGCCCCTTGCAAAATGGTTTGCAATTTAAACAGTAACTCTGGCACATCACAGTATCTAGTGGCTTCTGGTTAACTTCACCATTCCCTACAAATACCAGAGTCATTAGGTAAGATCTGATGTGTTGTGTTAGGTAGCGTTTAGTTAACCCTAAAAGGCTATTCAGCACTGATGATGTAAGTTCTCTTCATTTGATGTGAAATGCTCCTTTCTTTTTTTTTTTTTAATAAAAGGTTTTGGAACAGTTTAATGCGTAATTTTTATTAAATATTTCTGTAACTAGCATTGCTGTGCATTCAGATTTTTAAACATAGCCTAAATCATTCTTATAAAGTAGTTATCCAATATACTATCCAACAGAGTTTATTTTTCATTTAGTATTTTCAGACAACAATGTAAAGTGGAGGGTAGCACAAAGACCTGGTAGTAATAGAATAAGATAGACTTCCTAACCCTGAAATTAAATGAAGTCAAATCATTGTTCCACCCCACTGATGTTTAACCCCACACCAGCCCAGTTCTTCATTCATGCATTTCTTTCCCCAAATCAGATTTTTGCAGATATTTTTTGCATAACTGTGTTACTGCCACTCAATGTCATTTGCCAGAGACAGAGTGTAGGATTTTAAAAATGGCAAGAAGCAGTTCATGTAATTAGACAGCAGTTATGGACAGATGGTTCCAGCCGTGTTTGCTCTAACATCTCTTCCCAGTACCTGCTGAGAATTCCAATCTGCCTGTGTGTTCCCATAAAGCTGAAAGGAGTTCCCGGGACCACCTGCAGTCTTAGCGGAAGACAGTCAAAAGCCCTTGCGAATACTCCCAGAAAACGGTTCAGCCTGCTAAAGTCTAAACTCTAATCCCCTCTCTAACAAGGCTTTCATTCAAGCCTTTCCACAGATTACAGAAGGTCTGGTTTCTCAGAACCCTTTCTACTGAAAACAAGGCTCTCCTGCTTTCAGAGGTCAAGTTCTGATTACAACCACAGAGAATTTATAGGTGTCTTTGGATCCTGACTCTAGACCTGTGTTCAACTGTAGACAATACAAATAAGGCCGCTCATAAACTCTTCGCAGCTCATTCTGACGCCTCCCCTGATAGAGTGACTCAGCCCATTCCCTTTTGTCTAATCCATTTCAAAATCTCAAGAAGGAAAAAGTAGTACACCTCTACCCCGATATAACGCTGTCCTTGGGAGCCAAAAAATCTTACCACGTTATAGGTGAAACTGCATTATATCGAACTTGCTTTGATCCACCAGAGTGCACAGCCCAGGCCCGCAGAGCGCTGCTTTACCATGTTATATCCGAATTTGTGTTATATCGGGTTGTGTTATATTGGGGTAGTGGTGTACTTACAGTTTAAAAAAAGCCAGCTGTAGGAATCTTTTATATATAAACTTTTAAAATGCTTTGGTAAACGATACTGGATTATTGATCATTTACATAATCACTCTGCAGCAAGCACGTTCAAATAAAAGCTATAGGAGCATCTTTTTAATTCATCTGGGAGAATACTAAACTCTTTAGTGTTGGTCTCTAGTGTTTGAAGAAGTGAGTTTTTTGATGTTCATGGACCTATGTTAATTTACACCAGATGAGGATCTGGCCAATAAAATAAAAATATTTTTTGTCCTCTTAAAATCTCTGATAAGTCCCTGATTCTGCACAGATTTATGCATTACTTTAACTTTACACAGTGGGAGTAATCCCATTGAATTTGATAGGATTACTCGCAGTCCATAAAGTTAAACATGTATCTTTGGAGGATTGGGGCCTAGATTGGTAAAAAAAAAAAAAAAAAAGGCAAAAATAGTCCCACAATTTCCCAGTGTATTATTTCAGAACATTGTTTTTAATTCAGCTGAGGGACCTGCAAGCTCTTTAATTCTACTTTTTAGAGTTTGAAAACAATACTTTTGAGAAAAAAAGAGAGAGGAACAGTATTATTTGAACTGCTGTAGTTTGACAACATCAGAAATTGCATATAACTTCTGATACCATGGGATTATAAATACTTCAGTTTTTTTCAGTTAATATTTTCAAAATGTTATAATTAGATCATATTTAAAGTTTCCAAACCATACAAAGTGGTAGGTTTGTAGAGTAATTATAAAACATGCAGTGCAGCAAAACAACTAGGCAGTCAGTGGAATTTACTCCAACCAGTTAAACAGTAAATCGCATAGATAGCACCTCTAATGCTGCCTAAAGGGCATGCTTAGCTGCAATAGCTATGGGTCAGGCAACGGAAATCTATATTGCAACGCATTAGCTCTGCTGCGGGTACATTCATTTAATCAGCCATGGAGGTAATTAATTCTTCAGAATGAACAGTAGGGCAACACCTTCCCGGTGCAAGGGGTCCAGATCTGCAAGCCCTCTGTGTACAGAACTTCCATTGATTTCACTGGCACTTCCACGCTCAATATTTTCTGCAGTTCTAATCTGAGAGAGAAATTCAACATAATTAACTCGGTCATAAATCAACAGTATGCCATAAACCTATTACAGTTTCAAACTAAAAGTGCATTTCTCTTGTTGGGTACAAATGAATCCAGAGTTTGATTTATACCAACACAAATAGCCAAGCAATATTTCAAAGTATGTCTGAAGTAAAATATAGGAAAGGATGCTTTCCCCATCCATTGTTTATGAAAATAGTGAAGAATGGCAGCCCTGTTCTGTCTGAAGAACATCACTGCCAACCTGCCTCATCTTGTAGCGCAAATGATCCACCCCTGGGGTATGGGTAACTGACAGTAATATCAAGGGTTATTCACACTAAGCTAGTAGATAGAAGATGCACATTTTGTGTGAACTTTGTACGAATCTGAATTTGCTCTAAACCTAAATTTTAGTTTACCATGGAAAATAAAATTTTAAAAAAAGGCTGTAATGAGAGAGTGGCAATGTAAAAACACTGCATAATATACACACAACCCCATATATTTAATTTTTGAGCTAAAGCACTTTTATGCCTCCTTAGAACCTTCAGTTACTGAATCCATTATATCCACCACTATAGTATTTTGTACAGTGGTCAACAAAGCAAGTAGCCATCTCCAGAGAAGTTAAAATATACTTCAGACCACTAAAGACTGCCCAGAATTTTTTTTCATGACCTAACGGCTATGTGATTGGACTGGGAGTCAGGAGACCTCAGGCCTAACCTTGCCACTGACTTGCTATGTGACCTTAGGCAAGTCATTTCACTCCTCTACACCTATACTTCACCTTCTCCTTCCCCCCTTTGTCTATCTTCTATTTAGATTGTAAGCTCTATAGGGTAGGACTATTTCTTATGCTATTTGTACAGCACCTAGCACAATGGGCCCTGATTTTAGCTGGGACCTCTAGTACTACTATAATATGCATAATTATAACTTTTGGCAGGAGCATAACATGTTCTATCCCCAGATCTTTTAGCTGCTTTTTCACTTTATGAAAAACAGCTTCAATTTTTGTAATACCAGGATATCATTAAATTAAAAAATAGGTAAACAGATGATGTAGTCTCATCATATCATGATGCTACCTCTCTTTCCATTCCACTGGTATCTCAGGGTAATGTTAAACTGTTAAAGTTAGACATTTTTAAATCAGCAGGTCCAGATAAGTTGCATCCAAGAGTTTTAAAAGAACTGGCTGAGGGACTCTCTGGACTATTAATGTTGATTTTCATTATATTGGAACACTGGGGAAATTCCAGAAGACTGGAAGAAAGCTAGTGTTGTTCAAATATTTTAAAAGGGTAAACAGAATAACCCAGGCAGTTATAGGCCTGTGACATCAATTCTGGGCAAGATCATGGAGCAGCTAATACGGGACTTAATTAACAAAGAATTAAAGGAGGGTAATATAATTAATGCATGGGTATATGGAAAATAGATCCTGCCAAACTAACTTGAGATCTTTATTTGATGAGATTACACATTTGGTTGATAAAGGTAATAACACTGATGTAATATACTTAAACTTCTGTAAGGCATAAACCTCAGCAAGGCATTTGTATCACATGACATTTTGATTAAAAAAATAAAAATATATGAAATTAATATGGCACATATTAATTGGATTAAAAGCTGGCTAACTGATAAGTCTCAAAATATAATTGTAAATGGGGAATCATCAAGTGAGTATGTTTCTAGTGGGGTCTCACAGTGATCAGTACTTCACCCTATTTAGCATTTTTACCAGTGACCTGGAAGAAATTATAAAATAATCACTGGTAAAGTTTGTAGATAACACAAACATTGAGGGAGGTAAATAATGAAGAGGACAGGTCCCTAAGAGGAGTAGAGAGGTTAATTTGCCTCTGAATTTGGCATGGGTGCAACCACTGCTGGAATACTGCGTCCAGTTCTGGTGCCCACAATTCAAGGTAAATGATGACGAGGACAGGTCCCTAATACAGAGTGATCTGGATTGGTTGGTAAACTGGGTGCAAATATGGCTAACTGTAAATATATACATCTAGGAAAAAAAGAGTGTAGGCCATATTTACAGGATGGGGGAGTCTATCCTGGGAAGCAGTGACTCTGAAAAAGATTTGGGGGTCATGGTGGCTAATCAGGTGTGGCCTAATTTGGTGTGGCCAAAGGGCTAATGTGATCCATTGATGCATAAAGTTGGGAATCTCAAAGGGAGTAGAGAGGTTAATTTGTCTCTGAATTTGGCATGGGTGCAAGCACTGCTGGAATACTGCGTCCAGTTCTGGTGCCCACAATTCAGGAAGAATATTGATAAATTGGAGAGGAATCAGAAAAAAGCCACGAGAACGCTAAAAGGATTAGAAAACGTCTTTGAGTCTATTTAGCTTAACAAAGAGAAAGTTAAAGGGTAACTTGGTTACAGTCTATAAGTACCTACATGAGGAACTATGATGTTGCATACAAACCCCACACTAGGTAACATAGAGTTAATGAGCTAACGTGGGCTCAGGTGGCTCTGCCCTGCTGCACTTATGGGAGAGGTCCACATTGAAGGGAAGCACTTCAAAGGGAGAAACCCAGTTCACTTGGTGGCATGTAGTGAGATCATATCTCCCATCCTTAGCTCCTGGAGCCAGCCCTGGCTAAAGGCAAGGACTCCTGAGCTAACTGTTGCCTAGTACCTCTCTAGCCAGGGAGGATGGATGGACTTACCTACTTGTGCCAATTGCTTTACAGAAGCCCTCTAAGGGACGAGGACTCTTACTCCACCTGTGGGAAGTTTCATATGTGTTTACTTCAGTTGTGTTTATTGATAAACCCTGGAAGGGGTGGACTATCTGGTGCTCAGTTGGAGGGCTGAGTGTGGGGTTTGTATGCAACATCGTAGTTCCTCATGTAGGTACTTCTAGACTGTAACCAAGTTACCCCCTCGTCCATCTATGTTCTCAGTCATGTCCTCTTTAATCTTCCTGGCTAAAGCCACAGCTGTCACGGAGTGGGCTTCCACTGTCATCTTTAACTGTGCAATTTTCTCCTCTGTGGCAGAGATCACAGTCCCTGTCAGTTTCCCTGCTGGTGTAAATTGTCTCACCGTACTTGACTCAGTGGAACTCAAGGCTCAGTAAGTTTAAAGCACTTCAATGGAGCTGTGCCAATTTACACAAGCAGAGGATTTTTCCAACAGTACGTATCACTGACATCTCCAGTGTTTCGTGCAAACATTAATACTGTCTACCTGCTACAGTCTCTTAACCAAACTGAAACCGCTGAGTACAAAATTATCTTAGAACCATGTGATAGTCAACCATATGTTCCCTCCATGTGCAGAGCTCCCACTGACATCCTTGGGAGCTTCACACGTGTAGGTAGAGCAGATTGCCAGCATTGAACATGGCTGTGTAGATCCCAGAGAATAATTTTGTGTTCATTCAGTTTTATCCCTGAGTAATACATATTGTAAAAAAAAACCACAACCATTTGATGATAAACAATGTTTTGTCTAAAATGACACATGATGAGGTGAAATTTAGAGCTTTAAAAAGGTGTTTTCTAGCAATTAGGAATGGGTCACCTACAGACTGGTCTTGACAGTTGAATTTGGGAGTTAAATTGGTAGTAGCTTGGCAGCAGAGCCTGATCCAGAGTGGTACCGAGCACTTGTAACCCCCTTTGATTTCAAGGAGTGTTGTGGGTACTCACACCTCTCAGGATCAGGTCAATAGATCAGGATCCTAGGAATTGCTATACTGGCCCATCTAGTTCAGTGTCCTCCTCTCACTCACAGTGGCCTGTACTAAATGCTTTATAATTGGTGCAAGAAACCCACAGTAGGCAATGATGGGGTAACCTGCCGCCAAAGAAAGTTTCTTCCTAACCCTCAATAGTTAGAGGTTGGCTTAAACCCCTGAAGCATGAGGGTTTATCTCCCTTCCAAAACTCATTTTAATTCTTTTAACGTTTACTCTACTTGCTCTGGATATTCCTGGTATGCACATAAATGTGTAATTCTTGATTCAATTATTTCATTGCTGCCACAACAGAGTTCTTCCAGGAAAGAAGATTAGAACGAATGGCTGTTCAATACTTCGGTGTAAGTAGAACTAAAGTTATCTTCTCCATAGTAATCTACTCAAATACATTTTTAAAATACTAGGCATGAAAATTCATTTCTACACAAAGGATTTTTTAACTTATTTATGTATAGAATATATATTTACACAGTTGACTGGAATATCACTACAGCAGAGAGGAGTTAACTTCAAATTAGTAGAAAAACTTTGCTACATTTATCACAGTTCTACTCTAATACCATATATGGAAACCATGACCATGTCATTTCAAAGGATTTCAATAGCACTATATATTTTAATATAACCTCCTCTCTTTGAACTCGCTTGTGGGATGGGCAATATTAATTTCAAGAGTTCCATATATTTTCAACACTGGCAGGGGGATCTGACCATAACTTGTACTACCTAGGAGTGGGGATCCTAAATATGTGGACTATTTAAAAAGGCTACACGCATACAGTCCACTACCTTGCCTTTCAGAATATAATAAAAATAAGGATTACTCCTTTTACAATAGGGTAGGAACTTAGAACTCTGTTATTTTATGGATGGACTATATATTTTACTGACAAGGTAAATAACGTGATTTTTTTTTTATTGGTCCAACAAGTAAATTATAGTAGCTTTGAAGCCAAAAAAGTTCCCATCATTAGGTGTTAGAAGTTGTATTCCATCACAAGAAGAAGACCCAATACTGCATTTCTTGGGTATTTCCAATTATTATCATTATTACCATAGCGCCTAGGAGCCCTAGTCATGGACTAGGACCCCATTGTGCCAGGTGCTGTACAAAGAACAAAAAGACAGACCCTGTCCTAAGAGCTTACAGTTTAAGGCTATATACACTATAGTGTACGTCAGTATAAGTTATGCCACTCAGAGGTGTGAATAAGCCACGACCCTGAGAGATGTAAGTTTCACCAACCTAAGCACAAATGTGGAGAGCTTCTCCTACTGACATAGCTACTGCCACTCATGGGGACTGGAGGCATTAGATGACAGGAGAGCTCTCTGATGTCAGCTTAGAGTGTCTGCACTGCAGTACAGCTGCATCAGTGCAGCTGCGCTACTGTAAGCTCTGTAGTGTAGCCATAGCCTATGTATGGAATCCAAGACAAAAGATGGATATTGACAGACCAACAGAAGTATAAAGAAAACAGTAAGGAACCTGGTCAGTGTGACAGGCAAAACTCCTAATGAAATTAACAGCAATTTGGGGCGTGAAATTAATTCAGGGTTGGCCCTGCTGTGTGTATACAATAAACTATGCTAATCTGTTACCATAGCATTGGTATATTATAGGGAGATAGTTACCAGTTGTTACAGGTTATACAGTGATGATGTGAAAGGCTCTACAAAGGTGTAAAGGACAATTCACATTTTACAGCATGCGGCAGAAACAGCAGTTCAATAAACAGGATTGCATCCCCCTCACAGCTTAGAGGCGGTAGCTTGCGCATAAAGATCAAATACAAATCACAGTGAGCAAAGTCATCATGCCATGGCCTTAATTGCTCCTCCTGGCCATAATCAAACAATACCTTTGGACATAGACCTTGCTATTGTGCTTCATAGCCTATAGGGTGGATAAACACTTCTATAAGGATAAGGAGTTACCCTTCAAAAGCACCAGTAAGTAGCTTGTAGCTACAGTGCTGCAAAGTGAGGCAGCATGACTGTTTCAGAGCCTTTGCCTGAAAGAGCTGCTGCCCTCCAGTAACAAAAGTGCTGGGGCTTGGAAGCCTTTGAAACATGAGATAATTTGTATTTAATGTTTATATAATGCTGTGAAAAGACCAAGTGCTGTATAAGTGCTATATGTTGTTTGGGCTAAATCACAGAACAAATACTACCGATGCTAGAGCTAAGAAAAGGCTGAGCTAGAGCTGAATGTCTCTGTCTCCTCTCTGCCTCCCCCCAAAATATCTGCTACTATTTGCTGAAATAAAAATTGAATTTGCTTTAGCTATGTTCACTTTCCACAAATATTCTATCAAATGAGTTTAATGGCAGGTTAAAGGAGACCCCAAGATACAGGAGAATTTTCTAGGGAAAATCCTTGCAGGCTCTAGGCTCAGGTTTCACGTTGTTTTTAAAGTGATCACCGTGGTGTATGGAATACCTACAAAAGGGTTAATCAGCTCTGAGAAGTAGCTAGGTAGCTACATGTTTGATCACTGAACAGCCAATGAAAGCTTGTTCTGATGGTGTAATGATTCTGCCTGGCATTTCTGGTAGAGTGCATTCTGTTCTGATATCCTGTTGAGTTGAATTCAAAGAGTGGAGTCTCTCTGCTCAGGGCTGGCTCCAGGCACCAGTGCAGGAAGCAGGTGCTTGGGGTGGCCAATGGAGAGGGGTGGCACGTCTGGGTCTTTGGCGGCAATTCGGCGGTGGGTCCCTCAGTCCCTCTTGGAGGGAAGGACCAGCCGCCAAATTGCCGCTGAAGAATGAAGTGGCGCGGTAGAGCTTCCGCCGAAGTGCCGCCGATTACGGCTTTATCTTTTTTTATTTCCTTCGCCGCTTGGGGCGGCAAAAAAGCTGGAGCCTGCCCTGTCTCTGCTAGTAATAGAATTAGCTCCGGCTTTCTGCTGCAGTTGATCTTAGCCTTTATTAAAGGCAGTTACAGTTTATTTGCTTACTAATTTGACGGGGGATGCATAATAGTTGCAACTCCAAAGACAGCAACCTCAACATTCATATAAATTCATGATTGGTGTAGAGAAAGTAGATAAGGAAATGTTGTTTACCATGTCTCATAACAAGAGAACTGGGGGTCACCAAGTGAAATTGATAGGCAGCAGGTTTAAAACAAATAAAAGGAAGTATTTTGTCATACAGCACACAGTCAACCTGTGGAACTCCTTGCCAGAGGATGTTGTGAAGGCCAAGACCATACAGGGTTCAAAAAAGAACTAGATAAATTCATGGAGGATAGGTCCATCAATGGCTATTAGCCAGGATGGGCAGGAATGGTGTCCCTAGCCTTTGTTTGCCAGAAGCTGGGAATAAGCAGCAGGGGATGGATCTCTTGATGATTATCTGTTCTGTTCATTCCCTCTGGAGCACCGAGCATTGGCCCCTGTCAGAAGAAAGGATGCTGGGCTAGGTGAACCTCTGGTCTGACCCAGTAGGACCACTCTTATGTTCTGTTCTTAACATTGTTTCTCCAGAAGCATATTATTATGCCAAAGAATATACAGAAATATCAGTACAGTTAAAGGCTAAATCTACACTGAGAGCTGGGGATGTGAATCTTCTGCCTGAGTACACATGCTCATGCTAACTCTCATTAATGTAGCACAAGTATACTAGCAGGGTAGCCCTGGTAGTACAGGTAGCAGAGGCATGTCTCAGCGGTGCTAAGTACATATCCACCAGATTCGGAGTGGGGGTTGCACTTGGTACTGGCACTGCCAGCACATCTGCGACTACACTGCTATGTATACTAACACTAGGGCCATGAGAGGTATGGACACACATGAGTAGGGGAATCACATCCTTGCTTGTAGTCTAGACATAACAGTCTAATGTTGCAAACACCCATGCTCTGACTGGCCTTGGCTAATGAGTGTCTAGAAAATCAGATTCAAGGTCTTACGGTTTGGATCTTCATTTCAGGCTTTTAATACTATCTACTCAAGGGACAATATCCCATTCTGGTGGTAGAGATTGGCAGGGTTGGAGCAGCTGACAGTTCTACCGTATAATCTCAAAAGGACATGAGCCCATGATGCTATTTAATCTAATCTGTCATTTATAAAGATGGCATCAGTTTCATATTTAAATACTAAACAAAATTACGACCACATGTAGGATTCCAGAATAGGGGGTACTTTCTCGCTGTTCCCCAGATTATGGGCATGTGTGAATTATATGCTCAGGGAGAGTGAGAAACTGAGAAGCAGAGGCACAGATCCACGAAAATGTTTAGACACCTAATTCCCATTGATTTCTATGGAATTTAGGAGCCTTAAATACCATTAAGGATCTGGGCCAGAGAGTTAAAGGGGCTCACCCTAGGTTATGCATCAGAGGTGTGACTCCCAAGGCCACAACTCTTTGAAGTCCTCTTTTCCTCCCTTTGGACTTGCTCTTCAGCATTTTGAAGGGCAGTTGCCTGTTGGGATAGCCATCATGAATGTCCACCTGCTTCCAAGAGTTTTCTCTCAAGCTAAATGATACATTATATGAACTATTTCTAAATTCTCAATGCACATTCTAGCTCATCAACATGTGTTTTAAATGTGGTATCATGGGATGCATCGTCCCTTTAAGAGGGAATGGGACAGTCCCCTTTTGAGTAGGTGGCTGCTTCTCAATAGGGCCAATTTAGCCTGATTGAGAACATGTGGAGCTAGTTCAATTGGCGCCATCAGTAACAGCTGGAGAAGGGCTGGGACAGCATTATATAAAGTGAAGGGCAGCAGAAAAGAGGCCTCTCTCTCAATGGATCTGCCTTGGGGTTAAAGAGGGGGAAGCTCAGGGGTAGCTACACAGGGTTGCCAGAATCTCCTGGAGTAGATATAAGCCCAGGTGGGGTGGGTTATACTTTGTTTGGAAATAAGGGTTAACTTCAGAATGAAGAGGACGGCTTAATTTTTTTCATTTGTCAGGCAACACTGGGCAGGGGAGAATCTGGTTGTCCCCCATCAGGAGTGGGAGTGGCATGAAACTTAAAATGGGTCTGGCTGAACAGCCAGCATAAGGGGTTGTATGGGATTGTCACAGTTGTGCCTTGGGGACTTTAAGGCTATGGTTTGGGGTGAGACTGGAGCCCTCACAGGGATTTTTCCACTGAAAAAGTAGCTTCTCTGGTGATGTGTGAGACCTGCAGGGACATGTCCCTGCTGCTGGGTTGTTAGGAGGCCTCACCCCCTTACATATGGTTACTCAACCAGTGCTGAAGCGTTTAGCTGTGGCTAAATGGGGGCTAGCGCTGGTTCAGCTACACCCATTGTCAGCAAAAGATCATTTGGCTAGCAAGGGTTAGGGTGGTGGTAGCCATTGCAGTGTATTACTCTGTGGTGTGCAAGGGGTGCTGTGCAGGCTGTTCTTTACTCCCCTGTGCACAGTGGAACTCTAGGGAAGGAGGTCTATAATATTTCAGCCCTGATAGGTTAACATAAGGTGAAGAAGAATCAGGATTTCATGAAAATGAGTAGACAGAAGTCTGTTAATGACGGGTGAAAAATTGCACACTGCTTTTTAAAAAGAAAAGCAATAATAATTGGTGGGAGGGGGGTGGGGAGAGAGGAAATGTTGTCTGCTTCCCTTCAGAGAAAGTGTTGGGATAACGAATTCAAGTGAACTTCTCAAATAGCATCTGCTCATTGCCTCCTATACTATGCTAAACATGCAGTCAAGTGAGTTGTGCAAACTAACTCCACCATGACTTGTGGTGGTGTCAGCTGACCATCACTTGACTGAAGTGGGCTTTTTAGTTAAATCATGGGCTTTAGATCAGTGAGTTGTTCAGATATTTTCTGTGGAAGAAGTTCTTCAATGGACAATTGGACAGAAACTGTTCTCAAATTTATAAATATTTTTATAAATAAAAATATCAATTATCCTTTCTCTTTGCTATAAAGATCTGTTAAATTAGCATTAATGTATTCACAATATAGTGGGTTTCAAGATCATTTCTAGTGGTGTGCATACTCTTCCTAACTTATACTTTGCTCTACATGTTACAGTGTTTCTTTGTCTTTTGTGAGAACCGAATTCCTGATATTCTTTTCTCAGAAGGCACAAACTTGTAATAACTTTGCAGCCAGGTGGCAGCTATTGGTTATGAAAGTATATGGCGTGACCATTACTGAGTAATCAGTTATCTGGCTGTTTTTAATCTTTTTGAGCTAGATCAAATAATATTTGAGGAAAATATTGTCAGCTAACCTGGGAACTACATGTTGAGTCTAGTGTGGTTATCAATTAATCTATATGCATGGGATCAAGGAAAGAAATCTATGTGCCATATAATGCAATACAGTGAATGTTGTTTGTTCTCACTTAAACCAATATAACACCACTGTAACTTTATTAGAGTGAATCCTTAGTGCCAATTTACACACACGGCTGAGTAAACAGAGAAGCAGCCCAATGGAGCATCCTTCACACAATATGAATATTGCTTTCTAGGTACAGGTAGCATAGTGAATAATCTAGAGCTTTCTGCATAGTCTGACAGCTCTAGAAGGACACCACAGTACAGAGAGAGTGAGAAGAAAGCATAGGATTAAAAAGATAGAGGTTTGTAGGAATAGGCACTCTCACTAGCTAGTGAGACACAAACAGTGGGCTAAAGTAATGGGAATGGAAATGTGCTTGGTGTTTATTATTGGTTGTAAGCTAAAAGTGAATAAAACATGGTAAGATTTGGCAGTATGCAGGTGGGATCTTCCATACCTGTAGCTGAAAGGGTTCTTGAATCATGAGGGTCCCCAGTTTTTGAGACAGTCACAAAGTTAACTTGGCACTATGGGTTCTGTCTGAATGCATTGACGATGCATTAACATCTACAGAGCAAAGGTCATTAATGTCTTCACTTACCCTCTCTGGGAAAAGACCTGGTTGCTAGGCCTCTTTACCCACCATGTAGGTAAGACAGCAGATCTGTGGGTACTTTACTTTGCAGCTATGGCAGGGAAGGGGGTGAGAAGGAGAGAAATAGCAGGGTGAATGAGCATAGGGATAGTGAAGGGATTTGGGTGGGAGAGGATTGAATAAGTAGATGAGGGGCTCCCAAAATAATTCCCCTGGGTGCTCAAATTTTGAAGCCATCCCTGTAGAGGAAGGAAGGTCAAACGGACAGACAGGACTGCCCATATGAAAGAGAATATACCCTGAGTGTAGGTATTGCTACAGAGGAGGCCACCATTGTAGGGCTGGAGTGAGCTAGCAGAGAAATATGATATAGCGATAAGGTAGAACAAGCCAAAGGGGCTTTTGAAAACCAGGTGGGTAGTTGTGCATTGGATTCAGGAATGGACGTAGAGCCAGTCAAGGCTACAATGTGATGCAATCTGATTTTTTTTTTTTTTGGTAGAGCACCTGTTATACAAAGTGTGGCTCAAAATGCTTTTCACAGCTGAATGAAAATAGAAAACAATCAGAGAGGAGAGAGCTGTTAAGGAGTACAGTCAAGGGAGGAAAGATGTCTCTAGATGAGAAATGAAAACACCTGAAGGCTGAATCAAGAAGGGAGATACAGGGATGCTGTTCCAGAGGGCAGGAGCTGCAGAGAAGTATGTTCTTATGCTGGTAATGGCTAAATTGGGAGTAGGGACAAAGAGAAGGCTATAAGAGTGGAGAGAAGGGGGAGGGGAGAAAAAGAATGTCCATGGAAGCTATAGGTTAGTAAAATGTGGAAGGGCCTGATCCAAGTCATTGACTTCAGTAGACTTTGGATCAGGCCCAGATTGCACAGTAGGCTGTCGACCTTTGCTGTTATAATATAAAAGGTACGGACATATGCACTCCTCTTAGTCCTTTCTGTAACATATTTCCAGCCAAGCTCTTGACTAGCTTTACTATT
Source organism: Gopherus flavomarginatus (assembly GCF_025201925.1). Taxonomy (NCBI): domain Eukaryota; kingdom Metazoa; phylum Chordata; order Testudines; family Testudinidae; genus Gopherus; species Gopherus flavomarginatus. Next base: position 49,160,371 of record NC_066619.1, read on the forward strand.
ACCATACGGAGGGGGAATAGTAGTTGAGCCAAATTCTCCCCTCTGATAAAAGTATAATGCTTTCTATGCCTAAGCCATACTACAAGCTCTGGGTGAAGACTTTGGCAGCTTCACTCCCGTGGCACAATGGAATGCTCTACAAAAAGGGTAGAGCTAATCTGTGCAGGAAACAGAGGTTTCTCAAAAGCCAGGTTGAGACTGTGAAATGAACTACAGGAATTAAGAACCACCACACCCTCCCCAACCTTCTACTCCAAGTGCCAGGGTGTATTTCTTTGACTGAGCCTCTTCTAATGCAGTCATAGCAACATGGCTAGAGAAAAGAAGACTTATATAATGAGTCCCAACAGGCAGCTATATACTGGTATAACCTTCCTTATAGCTGTTTAACTTTGCTGTGCAGATAAGTGACTTGCTCAAGGTCATTCAGGCAGACTATGGCAGAGGAGGGAACTGAACCCAGCTTGCCGTAGCCCTAGTCTAGGGCACAAACCACTAGGCTAGGGGTAGGCAACCTATGGCACACGTGCTGAAGGTGGCATATGAGCTGATTTTCAGTGACACTCACGCTGCCCTGGTCCTGGCCACTGGTCCGGGGGGCTCTGCATTTTAATTTAATTTTAAATGAAGGTTCTTAAGATTTTTAAAATGTTTATTTACTTTACATACAAAAATAGTTTAGTCATATATTATAGACTTATAGAAAGAGACCTTCTAAAATGTTAAAATGTATTACTGGCACGCGAAGCCTTACATTAGAGTGAATAAATGAAGACTCGGCACATCACTTGTGAAAGGTTGCTGACCCCTGCACTAGGCCATCCATCCTGTGTAAAAAGTTCATGAGACTACTCACAGTGATTAAAATTAAGCATGTGAGTAATTCTTTACACACTCATGGCCTTGTGTTGAAATACTCCCTCCATCTGACTTTCTCTTTAACTAGTTTGACAGCCATGAAGCTGTGCTAATATTCTGTAGCTGCAAGCAATTCTCTCTCTCCCCCAAACAATATGCTCTCCCATATGCTAATCAGTCTCCTGTACAGTGTGTTCCTAAACATTCTGAATATAAGACTTTCATATTGAATTAATAAAGGAATGCCCATTCTTTCAGTGCCTAGCTACTGTATGCTGTCCCTGGCCTCTGAGTACAAGAGAATGAGGACACTTGTGCATTAGCTGTAAATCCACACAAACTGTGGCATGTGGATCACTTGTAAGCCCAGTTATGTTTGTGAAGCAGCTGTGAAATATGCAGCCTGACTCAACTGTACAAAAGGGAAAAAGCCTTTCAAAACGCATGCATGAGCCATTTCTAATAAAGCGAGACCTTTGTTTTTAATTAGGGTCCAACAAATGATTTCAGGCTCAGGTTGTCTATTTTTGGTGGCACTTCCTAATCTCCTCTCTTCTCTTTAAAATTTTTCCTTCATAAGAAAGGTTTAGGAAACAATCTTCAACTGCTCAAATGAGCATGCTGAGACTGAGGATGAGATTTAGAAAATCCCTTTAATTACTGGAACCAAATTTAATTGCACATATCAGTTAACATCCCTTTTAAATTAGACCTTAATTAAAGATGGTGAGGTGCTGTTTAAGTAGTGTGAAAAGCCTTAATTTCCATCAGCTCCCAGTTCCACTGGAAGCTGCTAGTAAGGGCTCATTCTGAAATCTGCATATCTATTTATTTCACTTGTTTGAATTGGAAAGTCAGGTGAAAGGGGATTTACCTACTCTATGGTCTCATGTAATTAAAAAAAATCACATCTGATTCCTTTAAATACCTTTGTGGGATTACTATCCTGTCCTGTAGATTTGCGGTATGTCTCTAAACTCAACCATACATTCCAGAAGCTAATCAATACAATTGTCATATTAATCATAAACAGTTCCAAAAAAACCTTGATATTAAAACAATGCTAGGACTTCAGATGATAAGCAGATCTGTTTTTTTCCAGGTAACTCTACATCTCTTTCACTGCATTGCTATGTCCTCTCGTGTGCTGGTCATCATTCTTGGGTATGTGCAATGGTGCAGCTTCTCCATCTTCTTGCGCAATCTGCTTTAAATTCTGTTTTCCTGCTTGAAGCTCAGCAAGTTGTCTTTGCCTGAGCACATAAGGAATTCACAGCTCATTAACAGTTTGTGTTAAAATTCCTAGTGGGAATATATTTTCCTTTGGGAGGCACAAATTAGATAAAGCTTTGATATAAACTAAATAAATGTTGTTTAGTTGAGGGGATTATTGTAGGATTTTGCCTGGCTTGCAGTGCCTGAGTAAATCCTCCACAATATTCTGGAAAAACTCAAAACCAGTATTAAAATATCTTCATTTTAAACATTAGTTCAAGCTCCTTATCGGTATCACTTAGCTTTGCTAAAGTTGATCATTTCCAAGTGTGAGACTGAAGTTGTTGTTAGGGTAGATTTCACCAGCTATCGCTATTCAAATAATTATTTAAAACCCATCCCATTGGGGGATGGGTCAGTATCAAAATGCTCCAGACACCAGTCACTACCAAAATGCTTCTAAGAAACAGAATGATCCAGCACACCCAATGCTCATTATCATAAGTATCAGAGAGGTAGCCGTGTTAGTCTGGATCTGTAAAAAGCAACAGAGTCCTGTGCACCTTATAGACTAACAAATGTGCTCCAATACATTTGTTAGTCTATAAGGTGCCACAGGACTCTTTGTTATTATCATAAGTAGTTACCCAATGCTGACTGCCTGCGGTTGGCTCTGAGAAGGAAAATAGCTTTCTTGCATTAGCTATTGGGAAGGCAGAAGTAGAGGAACATGATGCATCATGTGGCCCTTTCTGTAAGGGAACATTCTTCCAGTGCACTCCATTGGTGGAAGCAGGTTCTAGCCCTGGCACATTGTTAATGAAAGGTATGTTTTTAGATGCAATTTGAAAAGAATTAGAAGGTAGATAGTGCTGCTTTGGATAACAGAAGCTGAAGAGAAGGCTCTACACAAATAGTAGCTACAGCTTGTCGAGGGAGAGAAAGGACAACTGCCCTGTGAGTGGGGTGGAGCCAAGATCCAAGGAAGCTGTCAACTTATATCTAATGGGAAGACTAGTAAAATGCTATGCTGTGGCATACAATATAGATCTTTGCTATTGTGCTAATTGTTGGTGACTAAAATGCTAGAGAGCTCATTTTCTCTTTGTTCCCTTCTGTATTATGCTTCCAACTCTAATTGCCTAACAGAAGGAAACTTCTCCTATTGGCAAGTTGTTCCATAATTGTCCTTAACATGATTTATTTAACCTTCCTCTGAAATCACTGGCTCTGGTCTCCATCATACGGAATAGATGACTAGATAAGCTGCTGGTGGCAAGGCAATTCTCTCATCAGGGTTGTTATGGAAGAAGTGATTAACAAGTAAGTTTAATCAATGCTAAAAGAACACTGTATGGTGGTGGCACTCCGCTAAGACAGTTATATTGGTAATATTTAAAAGATTCATTGGGCCTGATTCTCCCCTACTTTACACCTTACACTTAGATCTGTAGAAAGAGCATGTAAAACACTCCCAGATCAGAATGGTAACATGTTATACCCTCTTTGCACTTGCTATTGAAGGGGCAAGGCAGTGTGAATCAACTCCAGTGTATGTTCATTGCTAGTTTCAGACTGCAGGTGAGATAACAAGGATGGTAAGATTGCCAGCTATCCTTGTATCTAATGCTTCAAAGGCACAACAGTCTCTTACATCAGGTGCTGGTGATGTATTTTGGAGTCTTTACACTTTTCTAGCATAATAGAGGCACATTGATGAGGATAAATCCCCTGGTTATTAAATGTTCATTCATATGGGACTATCACCACTGCTCTGCTGTCTGCTTTTTGTTTTCCCTTTTGGGGGGCATAGTAGGATGTTCCTCTCCCTTCTCCAGGCTCTGCTCAGAATGGGCTGGAGAGAAAGCATGACTGTCATAAACAGATTGTTAAGGGTTAATGTCTCTTGTACCTGTAAAGGGTTACAAGCCGGGAACTGGACACCTGACCAGGAGACCAATCAGAAGACAAGATACTTTTAAATTTGGGTGGAGGGAAGTTTTTGTGTATGTTCGTTGTCCATTGTCCATTGTGTGTTCTTCTCTTGGAGGGTCTGAGAGAGACCAGACATTACTACAGGCTCTCTAAGTTTCTTTTCAGATAGTAAGTAAAAAGAGGCTGTTTAGGCTTTTTGATTGTTTTACTCTATTTGCAATTGTGGATCTGGCTGGTTAACTTTTATATGTGTAGTTGCTGGAAATATTTTGATTTGTATTGGTACTGGGGGGGAAGTCTCTTTCTGGTGTCTGTAAGCTATAGGACCCTGTAATATTTACATTTTGAAGTTACAGAGATAATTCTTTACTTTTTCCTTTCTTTTATTAAAAGATTTCTTTTTTTAGAGAACCTGATTAATTTTTTTCCCCTTGTTTCCCTTGTGTTATTCCAGGGGATTGGGATAACTCACTAGGATGGGTGTGGGGGAGACGGGAGGGGGAGAGATAGAATCTCTCTTTGTTTTCCTTGAATCTGTTTGCCTCTTTGTGGAAGGGAAGGGAGATGTTTCTCTGTATGGTGATTTAAGAGGTTGGATCAGTATCTCTCAGGATAGCCCAGGGAGGGAAATTCTGGGAGGGGGAAAGTTGGGGGAATGGTTTATTTCTCCTTGTTTTAAGAACCCAAGGGATCTGGGTTCTTGGTGTCCCCAGGGAAGGCTGGGGAGGTCAGAGTGCCCCAAACACTATATTTTTGGGTGGTGGCAGCGCTATCAGATCTAAGCTGGTAATTAAGCTTAGAGGATTCAGGTGCTAGTATCTCATTTTCTGAACTCTAAGGTTCAGATCTGGGAAGGAATGCTATGATAATGACAAAGAATAAATATAAGGAAGCCTCTGATTTGGCAATGTCAGCAGGACTGCTGCAATATGGTGCATAACACTGACTTCGTTTCAGAGACCTCTACAATGGTTCTTGACATCTTAGCATTTCACTCCAGGCCTGGTACCTTAGCTGTCAATATGAATTTTGCCACTGACTTCAAAGGAAGCAGAACCAAGTTCTCATTGGAGGAAGAAGAGAAGAGAGACTGTCTGCAATTGTTGCTGTTCAGTGATAACATTGGTTTTCTTGGGAAATCAATTGTGGGGAACTGGATGGCTCATGGTAAAAGGTACTGATTCCTGGCTTGCAGTGACTGAAAGCTGTTGCTCTCTCTGAACTGGCCTATATCAAAAGAGTTGCTGGTCTCAGTCCTGTTCTCAATAGACTAGTGGTGTCCATAACCCAGAATCCAACAACCCCTTGACAATAATTCTCAGTCTCCACCAAAAAGCCCAGAGTTATGGGCATGGAGACTGCATTACCTTCTGACTTTGAAAGGGAATTGATATGGGATGCTGGTGTTGCCACTGCCTTGGCTGTGCCTGGATACAGAGGGGATGCCTGTCTCCAATCCTGTGAACCTGGTATCATTTGGAAGCACTCAACTTCATATGAAAAAAGCAAGGTTGTTGTTGCTGTGTCTCTCTCATCGGCATATTAGCTGCCAATGGTTTCCAAACAGATTTCATAACAATAGCCACAGAATGTGACTTTGCTTTCAGGGCTGCTAGTGGTATGAAATGTGGGCCTTCAAAGCAGCCCTGCACACCCACCCCACGCGTAGTACTTTCCTTCTTTTCCTTTGTCCGAAGGATTGGTTACTCCTGCTATCACTGCAGAATGTTGTGCTGTAGCAAAAGGGAACCTTATACAATTTATTCAATTAGCCACGATAGAGCCAAGGTTCTGGGAGGTCCAAGGAGAAAAGCACAAAGCATTTCTTCAAGCTCTTATATACCCCCAAAATATTAATTATACTATTTGCATTTAAGAAATTTGGCCCTGGTTAGCCCCTGTCCCAGCAGTCAGCAGGCTGGCTGCATAAGCTATTAGTCTTTCATCTGCATAATGTACTTTTCGCCTGAAGCAAAACTAGCTCTACAGTAATGTCAAAAGAACCACAACTGAAACAAACGTGCACTTCTGATGTCATCGCTCCAAGGCTTTAATTTGTGTGTGAAATATTCAAATTCCTGATGAAAGTCGGATTAACTTCTTCAGACAGCAGAATCTATTTTTTTGTTCACAAAAGACAATTCGGTTAAGGCACAAATGCCCTGATTCTTCTTGCTTCCACCAGTATAAATCAAGAGTAACTCCACTGACTTCAAAGTAGTTAAACGACCGAGTGGAAAATCTGGTTTAAAATGTTTTTGTATTACCAAGGTAGCATTTTGGTGCTGATTAGTACTGCTAAACACTAGCAGTCTGCTGCAGCCATAGACTGATTTTCTAGGATTACTGAGGGTACTTTGAACACCACAATAATCAAAAGCGCACTTCCATCAGAGCCAGTCTTTTAAAGGGATGCTTGGTAACATTTATACCAGTCCCTTTTCTTCCTTTTTTTTTTTTTATTACCTTCTGAAATCCACTTTTCTGTCTTGCTCAAATATTCATTAAAACACTTTTTTTTTAAAATGGTAGAGTTTAACATTTCACTTCCTATCTTGCTTCCATCCTGTCAAATACAATTTCAGATAACTAAAGCCACTTGTCTTTCATGATCAAAGTGGTACAGATTCTTGTGTTCTTAAGATTTCTGGGCACCATGCCAAAAAATCAGCCGCATCATGAGTGAAATAGATAATTCACCTTGCTGCACTGCATTTTTCCAAGGAAGGAGTAACTGAGCAGATCTTTGGGAGCCCAATTTTGAGATGTGATAAGAAATACAAGGGCAAACGAAAGCCAGAGATTGAGACATTTCAACATTTTAACATTACAACTGGGAAACAAAACAACATAGATTCACAGATCTTATGACCAGAAGGGACCATATGATCATCCTGTTCTGACCTGCTGCCATAGAATATACACCATAGAATGTCACTCAGTGATTCTTGCAGTGGAAGGAAATACTTTCTTCCCCTTGTAACGTAAATGGTCACTACATGTGATCCTTGCCTTGTAACTTATTTTAAATTTAAATGAAAATCACATGAAATACAGAGTAAATTTTACCAGTTGTCCTCCTGATTTCATATGCTGTGAGGTCAGTGACCTGCAAACTCCTTTATGATCCCCGTGTTGTGAGGAGAACCCTGGGGCTGAAGTCATGGTGACCTCAGAGCCTCCAGAAAATCTACAGGTCAAAACCTTTTATTTCTGACCTTTTAACTGGCGCTAGTCGGCCATGAAGACCTAAATGCCTGCTCTTTCAGATTCCTGGGAAGCTTCAAGCCTCTTGAATCTAATTCTCTCTGAGTTTTGCTCTCGCATATTCAGGTCACTGATGTTGTAACAGCAACTCTGTCATGTGTGAGAGGGGGAAACTTTGGGCCATCAAGTATAATGCAGCTAGTAGTATATGACAATGCAGTCAAGTAACTGAATAACTGCTTCTTCCTTACCACAGGAGTCCCTACCCACTCCTCACCTGACTGCTGCTTTCGAAGAAGAAAGCTAGTGAGAAGCAGGATTATCATTTGCCTCAGCTGGACAGGCTAAAGAGTCCATCTTTCACAGGGGCCTTTTTCCCTCTAGTCTTGTTCTCCATAATGAAACCCACTGCTTTCAATTCCCCCCTTTTCCTCCCCCCTCCCCAGCGTTCCCCTAAGGATGCATTCTAATGGCCCATCTTTAGTGCAATTGTTTTAAATGTGATAAATTATACTTTTCTGTCTCCTTCCATCCTGCAGAATCCCAAAGCACTTCATAACCTATGGGCCAGATCTTGTTCCCTGTATGAAGCCAATCACCGAACTCATGCTGACTTCAAGGGAAGCAAGTAGGGTGACCAGATGTCCCTATTTTACAGGGACAGTCCCAATTTTTGGGTCTTTTTCTTATAGGCTCCTATTACCCCCCACTCTCGCCCTGATTTTTTTACATTTGCTGTCTGTCTGGTCATCCTAGAAGCAAGATCAAGCCCTAATTCCACTCCACACCACTGACGTGCAACCACTTTGAGGAAATGATGCCATCAGAAACAACAAGATGACCTGGAATTTTTTTTGGCCAAGAACACCACAGCAAATCACTGCTCTTAAGAAAAATGGCTTGCGAAAAGACAGGATCTTGATTTTTGAAGGTGTCCTAAAAAGGCCCCCATCTAGTCAACTGGATTTAGCTGGCATTTGCTACCTTGGAAGGCTGATGGTCTGAGTCAGGCTTGATCAGATTGCTCTTTCTCCTATGTGTAGATAATGAATGGGGTAACAGAAGTTTTCATGACAGAATTAGCTCTTGTGTTCTGCTTCTTTCATTCAAATTAAATTGCAGGCGGGGTGGCTCCATGCACCAGCGCAGCAAGCTCGTGCCTGGGGCGGCAAGCATGCGGGGCGGTGTGCCGGTCGGTGTGAGGGTGGCAGTCAGGCAGAGTTCGGCAGCATGCCTGTGGGAGGTCCACCAGTCCCGCAGCTTCAGTGGCAATTTGGCAGCGGGAACGGCAGATCACCTGCAGAACTGCCACCGAATCCGCGTGACCAGAGGACTGTCCGCAGGCATGCCGCCAAAGGCCACCTGACTGCCGTGCTTGGGGAGGCAAAAAACATAGATTGTAGGTAATAGTAGCTCTAGTGGGAGAACAGACTCCTGTCTTCCATGTAACACAGTATGTCTACATCTACAATTTTGCAGAGCTGGTTGTTACAGCTGTATTAGTACAGCTGTATAGGGCCAGAGCTGCAGAGTGGCCACACTTACAGCAACCAGCGCTGCAAGTGGTGTTAGATGTGGCCACACTGCAACGCTGTTGGGCGGCTTCAAGGGGGGTTCGGGGAACGCAAGAGCAAACCGGGGAAGGAGACCAGCTTCGCCGCGGTTTGCTCTCGCGTTCCCCGAACCCCCCTGCAAACCGCAGGGAAGGAGACCTGCTTGCACGGGGGTTCGGGGAACGCGAGAGCAAACCGGGGAAGGAGACCAGCTTCGCTGCGGTTTGCTCTCGCGTTCCCCGAACCACCCTGCAAACCGCAGGGAAGGAGACCTGCTTGCTCGGGGGTTCGGGGAACGCGAGAGCAAACCGGGGAAGGAGACCAGCTTCACCGCGGTTTGCTCTCGTGTTCCCCGAACCCCCCTGCAAACCGCAGGGAAGGAGACCTGCTTGCACGGGGGTTCGGGGAACACGAGAGCAAACCACAGGGAAGGAGACCTGCTTGCTCGGGGGTTCGGGGAACGCGAGAGCAAACCGGGGAAGGAGACCTGCTTGATTACCAGAGGCTTCCTCAGGTATGCTGGGATACCTGCTTATTCCACGGAGGTCAAGAAAAGCGCTGGTAAGTGTCTACACTTGATTACCAGCGCTGGATCACCAGCGCTGGATCCTCTACACCCGAGACAAAACGGGAGTACGGCCAGCGCTGCAAACAGGGAGTTGCAGCGCTGGTGATGCCCTGCAGATGTGTACACCTCCTAAGTTGCAGCGCTGTAACCCCCTCACCAGCGCTGCAACTTTGTGATGTAGACAAGCCCTCTGAGGTCCTTACTTGGTTTTATTCCGCCTTTACTCAGGCAAACTCCCAGAACTTGGCCAACAATGGGTCAGAGTAACCACAGCATGAAACCATACTGAAATGGCAGCAGCCATTTACATAGCTGGCTCCTAATGGAGTACAAACAGTAAGCAAATTATTTTAGAACTAAGGCCATAATTAGGTGATTTGAAAGTCATTGTTCCTTTTCCATACAAGAGCAGGTCAAGCAGCCTGCCTCTGGCAGGTCTTTCCCTAAAATCAAGGTTAGTTACACTGTCTTTTTCTACCACTTCGAAACCTTCAAATACTTTTTCGCAAGGTTTGGCCTTCATTGCTTACTGGTTCCAGGAGAGATGATTTCCCCTTCTGCTCCAATGACATAAAGGGAAGTTAGGGACTTGATTCTGACTTACTCATTTGAAAATCTTTCCCTCCATCTTTTTTAGTTTAAGCAGAAAGCAGATATATCTGTTTGTTTTAATTTCTTAGGGGATCAATAGAATGTTCTTCAAGATGGAGTGTGCTGAACTCTGGCAATCCCTGATTGGGATAATGGTTGCTAGGCCTGTCCCATGCTTGGATGGTGGTGGCTGTATGAGGAAAAGTAGCATAAAGCCAGGTTTGCCTCTCCCTTTAGGTACACTGAGCACTGTTCTGGCCTGCTGAGGATTGAACCTACTTTTAGTGTGTTCTGGGGATTGGATTACTCTGGCAACAAATATTGAAGCAAGCCTGTGTGCTGTGGATCTGCACAGGTATCAAAAACTGACTCAGTCTGAGTGAAAACATGTACAGTATTTACTACTTACAAACTTATTTTCATCTTGTTAGAGTTTTATGTAGCTAATAAAAAGGGCTGTATATTACTTCTGGCCTGGTCTGAGGGGTCCACAGATAAAGCCTGAACCAAAGCCCACTGACGTCAATCAGAATCTTTCCAAAGATCAGGCTCGTAGAACATTATGTTGCTATGTAAGAGTCCCTGGTTTTAACCTTGGGAATTTGCACTGCTCAATTCACTGAGATTTTATTGGCATGACTAGCAATAAACGTGCATTGCCAATGTGTAAAGAAAAAGGAAGCCCATTCAGGGATCTCTTGGAGGGTCTGACCTGCTGGGGACAGTCACACACTCTCTAAGGTTTCATTCCCTGTGTCAATTTTGTTAGCAATATCCATTCCTGATCCAGTAGCAGGTTGCTACATGTCACAAGGCCATTTCTGCTGTCTCTTCTCTTTCTCCCTGTGTCAGGCTCAGTTTTTCCTCACTCCACATTGATGCTGGTAGTACAACTTCCGAGGAGACTATCATCTCCTTTGGTGCAAGGTGTGTGCTGCAATGCAGCAGTGGCATGCATTATATGTGTATAGAGAAGCAGCACCTAAAAGTAAAGGATTTTGTGTGGGGAACCTCCAATGACCTCTCCTTAAACTCTCCAATATCCTTTCCACTAGTTTAAGTGTTGAGAGCCATATGAAATTAAGCCCTGGAACTGCCTTCCAAGGGAGGCAGTGGAATCCCTTTCATCGAAGGTTTTAAAGAACAGGTTAGACAAACACCTGTTAGGGATGGTTAGGTTTACTTGATCCTGCCTCTGCACAGGAAGCTGGACTTGGTGACTTCTTGAGGTCCCTTCCAGCCCTACACTTCTGTTATTCTATGTAGCATGCACTTTGCCAGTAGGTTTTACAGCTATTTGTTGACAGCAGAGGAATGATACTCAAGAATCCTGGGTTCTATTCCAGGTTCTATGGGGTGTATACTCCAGTGGTTCCAGACACTGGTCCTCCAAGTTGTCTTCATCCCAGTCTTCCCCCAACTATGTATATATAAGAAAATGAAATAATGAGTTCAACAGCTCTGTTGTTGTATATATGCTAAACCATGTTGACATATTTTCTTCAAGTGGTAAAAAAATGCATCCACTGAGTCTAACAGGAAATATGTTCGTAATTGAAAGTTTTTGGAATGAAGGAACTACATTAAGTTATATCCTTGTCACTGCATTATGACACGGTAACCATAAGATCTGCTTGTGTATGTCTTATCTTAGTCAGTGTCTCTTGTGGTACATTTTATATACTTGAAGGATGTTACAAGATTTTAAGAAAAACATCATCCTCTCTTCCCCTGAACAGCAGTTTTGTTTAATATTTGTTTTGCTAACTTGCACGAATTTCTTGTTGTTTTGCCCTGCAAACAACTTGCAGGGAAAACTGAAAAGTGGTGTGTTCTAATCTTGTCTACACCACGCAGCTTTTAGCGACAAGGCTGTGTCGATGCAGTCTTCTTGCTAAAAGTCAGTATGTGTAAACCCTCTTTGTCGGTACTTTGTCAGTACTTTTGCTGACAAAATACTTTCAGCCCCATCTCCTGCCGACAAAGCCATGTTCACACTGCCACTTGTGTCGGCAAAACTTTTTTGTCTTTCATGGGGGCACTTTAAGTACTTGTGAAAGACAAAAGTTTTGTCGACAACTTCACAGTGTAGACATACCCTTGGATCGCTATGTCTCCAAATTCTAGATGGTTTGATAATTGCATCTAGCCACATGTAAGCAGTGGACCTGCATCTAGTTAATGATTTATAGTTCCCAAATGCAAATTTTTCTGATAAAATTCTTGATAACACAAAAGATAAATGTTACCTGGTGAGGTAAATCAAAAATGTCCATATAATGTTTCAGCTCTTCCTCAGTCCTCCTTACTGATCAAACATACCCTTTGTGCAGGAGATTTGTCTTAGCTTCAGAAATGGAATTCACAGATTTAACTAAAACACAACAGGCTAGGTATCCTAGGGAAAATATCAGCTTGCTGCAGAAAACCCCCTGAGAAATGCAGGCTCAGAAAGATCGCTCATCTGTTACTAGTATGAAGGATCTTGCATATGAAGTAGTATACAAATGAGTAGGAGTACATGACATATGATTGTGGGAATGGTGAAGGAGGGGAAGCTAACATGCTGATTTATGGAACAGGGTGCCCTGCTTCTTGGGTTTGGTGACTAAAACTTCCAGTTTTCTAAATAAACTGGTGAATAGGGTTGGCTGGAAAACGAGAATTCCATTTTGAAAAAATGTCAAGGAATTTGGTTTTGGTCAGGAAGACCCTTTGGAATTCCTAATGGGGGTGGGGAGAAGAGAGGGAGAGAGCCCCACTCTAGAATAAACAATAGCCCCGTGGTGAAGGAATTCATCTGGGATGTAGAAGGCTAAGGTTCAAGTCCCTCTGTGGGTGGCCTGGTTGCCAGGGCTATTCTGGTCAGTGTCTGTCCTATTTTGGCCAGAAATTCCATCCTGGATGTGAGAAACTTTCCTCATGAAAGCTTTGTCAAAACGAATATTTTTCTGTAGAAAGTTTTGGTTTAACTGAAATGGCATCTTTTTGACAAAAAACATTTTGTCAAGTTGCTGACTATCTCTATTGGCGAGAATCTTCCCTGTCATGCAGATTTTGAGATCTCAAAACCAGCCAAGTGGATTTTTGTGAATAAAAGTAACTCAAGTTGCTGACTATCTCTATTGGCGAGAATCTTCCCTGTCATGCAGGTTTTGAGATCTCAAAACCAGCCAAGTGGATTTTTGTGAATAAAAGTAACTCAAGTTGCTGACTATCTCTATTGGCGAGAATCTTCCCTGTCATGCAGGTTTTGAGATCTCAAAACCAGCCAAGTGGATTTTTGTGAATAAAAGTAACTATTTACCTATTGCTCTGAAAATTAAGCATGACAAATTTCAGCCCCAAGGTGTAAATTTTAAGGGAAAATAAGTTGAGTGCCTGAAAACAGGGGATTATTATGAAGTATTTTTGCTGCCATAGCAGTAGCCTTTCTAGTGCAAACCATAAGATCACCAAAAATATAGATATTATTTTTTGCAAAACCACATATGTCAAAAACACCTTCATCCCCTTCACACTCTCTCCCTCTGTGACTTAGTAATAAATTTATTTTCAATTGCAAAGGTCTTATTTGTCACTAGGTATGGAATGCAGGCAGCACAATGCTTAATCATTCAGTCAGTGCTTCCACTGCAAATTCTTCAAACCAGTAACCATTTCCCATTATGTCATTCTTACTAAGATAGATGTGGTTGAATGATAAGCCTGGGGGAGGGAAGCAAAGCTGCAAATGAATGATGCTAAATGCATAGCAAAGCCTATAGGCCTTGTGTCTTATAGGCTCTCTGATTTATAATCGGGGATTTTATACATTCTATCCTATATCTGTAAGACATGAGGAATGAAAGAAATGAAAATGTCATTTGTTTCTTACACTGGTGACTTATGTGTTTTTAAGTGGGTTCTGTTGCACAATGAAACAAGTTTTCCTTGACACATTGCTCTGCCACTGTATTTGATTTCAATTTCCCACTGAATAGTGCCAAGTGAAATCTGTTATGCTTTAAGTTGTAATATGACTTTCCCCACCACCACCACCATCATATCAATCATCCCACATCTCTTAACTAGACGCCTGAAAACATAACGAGTACAAAGAACATTTTTCAGTCAGATATATGGACCAAACACTGGAAGAAATAGCCTTTAACCCTTTATGATAAACAACCAAGTAAAACACATAGGATGCTCTTAAATGGTGATAAGCTGTGTTTTCCTGGAGAAACTGTTTTTCTTCTTTGTATATAACTGACAAATGGTCTGTGTTGCTGTGAAATACATTTTTTAGGCATCTAGTCACACTTACTGTATTGAAAACAAAACCATCCAGTTCAGAGAATGATAAATTAGTGTTTGGAGGAACTTGTCATGCAGATTACCAGATGTCTGTCTCTCTTTGAACTTGTTCCCTTTAAGGCTAAAAGGCAAATTCAGGTTTATACCTCATTGTTTCCTGTTAGAAAGCTACCTTGTAGCAGGAATAAATCAGCATTCTGGAGAATCCTGACCTGGCAACCTATAAGGAAGAAATCCTTTACCTCCCCAGATACGGTCCAAAATCAAAAGTAAGAGCTCAGTTCTCCAAGGCACCACTTGCACGTAAATCCTGTCCAGCTTGATATTTTGAAGTGGACAGAGGGATCTCTGTGTATTGAACATACGGAACAGATACTCACTTCCCTTAAGTATGTGAAGGGGAGCAAAACCTGATGGTGGCATGGAATGGAGTAATGGACATCTGTAGGGAATGGTAGAGGGTCAGTCAAAGGCAGCAGGGCTAAGGGGGACATAGTAGCACGGGGGAGGTGGACCCTGTAATCAGTGCAGTTCACTCGGCTATCCCTACGGATGCTCCAGGATCCACACAGGTTGCTCTATTGGCCGTATAGAATGCTGTGATCCATGCTGTTCACAGGCTGAGCTCCCTTCCTTCTCTGCAAGGCCACAAAGGAAACCCCACCACAGAATAGTCTTTCCTTCCTCCGAGTTTGTTCCTTTGGGAGAAGGACAACTGGCTTTGCTAATATACATACAACAATGCCAGGTAAGGACATGGGAGAGACAGCTTTCTTCCTATTTAGAGCCAATGTTCCAGTGAACATGGAATGACTATGGAACAGACGAATGAAGGAGCTTGTGAAAGTGCAGTGCTCTAGCAGTGTTTTGTCTCTGGTCTCCTCCAGTCAGAATGCACTCCACATTCTTCAGCTAATGATTTTTAGTCCAGCTGACAAATCAGTAAGAAAACATTAAAGACTTTGGCCTGGTCTGCACTACAGGGTTAGGTTGACCTAAGGTGCCTTGCATTGACCTAGCTGTGGAAGCGTCTTCACTTAAATTTGACACAAATTCCTCTCTGTGCCGATTTAGTACCACCACCTCCCTGCACGGTGGAGAGTCAGGATCCATGTAATTAGCTCAACGCAGTGTCAGTGTAGACACTGTATTGCTTACATTAACTGTTACTGGCTTTCAGGATCTGTCCCATGATGCTCCACACTGATAGCACAATTGATACAAGCGTTTCTGGTGAGGACTGCCGACACAAGAAGCCAAGTGTGTGCACACACAAATGATTTAATAACTGTCGTGGCTCTATGCTGATGTAAGTTAAGTCGACATAATTTTGTAGCATAGACATGGCCTTGGTTACTTGTTTACAGTAATTGTATTACAGACCTTTACTTTTCTTGTGTTAGTATTTGTTTCTGAATAGCTGAAGGAGAAGGAGACTCAAGAACTTTAAAATGTTTTGCCTCCCCCACACCAATCTTTTTAAGGACCATTTAGAATATTTGTTTCATGGAAATACCCAAAAACTATGGCCTGTGATCTTTCTAGGGTCTTTACAGATATTTCCTGACTGCTATCAGCTGTAATTACACTTCTTTTTCGCTATGCATTCAAGTGACATCTTTTTTTTTACTACATATCTCACCATCCAACCCCTTTATTTTTAATACAGTAATTGGTTATTTCTGGGCACTGGCTAGATACAAGCATATATATTCTCTGGCTCTTTGATCCTCCCTTGGCTTTATCGCCTCGCTGACCACAGGGTGGGAGGTTGTTTCCTTAATGTTTGCTTTACCCCCTTGCTGATTGCTTTCCTGAAACTAGCCTGGGAAGACTCATGCTATCTAGATTGTCAACCAGAATCCAGGAAACATGCTTAAAAAACGCCAGTGTCTTTCTCTCTTGGGATGATCTGGTGAACATCTATTGCTATCCTGAAACCCTATCCCGTTCTTTCTTCGTTTCTTTCTTCCTTCCTGTGATGCTGTATCGGAGACAAACAGATCTCAAAAGACTCATGCAACAATCCATAATAACTTTATTTCTAAAGTCTCCAAACCTAAAGGTTTCTATCTATTCTACTCTGGTATTTACATTGCACTCAGCATCACAGTGCTATCTGAGCACCATCTAACTTCAAAGATTTGACACAGGAATGTCCTTCACCCCTGTGGCAATGTGATTTCTTTTTAATTATAGGAAGGCACAATCACAAGTACATATTACTCTGAGCTCCTAACATGAAATCATTTCCTGTCTTTTGCTTGTCTTTTTCCCATAGTCACACTTAACTTTGGGCCAAATCAAAGCCTGATGAAACCTAAACTGTGTAGGATTTTAAATAATGGGTCCAATCCTGGCTTCAGTGAAATTGATGGGAGTTACGTCACCGACTTCAGTGGAGCCAAGTTTCACCCTATATGTTTAATCCTGTTTATCGTATTGATCAGTGATAGCAAAGCTAACTCAGTGATGACTGGGGATATTGTGTGTTCATTCTGCTTTGTTTTTCTTGCCCCTCACTGTAGCTATGCTACCTGACTGTTCGGTAGTTACCAGTGGTTATGGTCTGATGTGCTGTTTCACCACTAGTCAAGCAGGACTAGTTCATTTTTAGTCAATCCTAGAAAAGCGTAAGCTACATGGAAACAGCTGAAAGACTCTCTTTGTGATTGGGATAGGCAAACTGATGTAGTTACACTGGCACAACACCCTTGTGCGGACACTTACGTGAGTGTGTCTAATATAGATTAGAGGATGTCCCCAGCTAGGCTGATTTAGAAACTGGATTAGTCTTTTATTTCATACATCTAATGAAGTGGGTTCTAACCTATGAACACTTATGCCCAAATACATTTGTTAGTCTCTAAGGTGCCACAAGGACTCCTCGGGTTTTTTTTTTTGCTGATACAGACTAACATGGCTACCACTGAAACCTGGGTTAGTCAAATTAGTGCAACTTCTTTCTTAACTTGCAAGTAGGTGGGAAAAATTCTGCCATATGCACACTGAAGTAGGAATCCTAATCTGAAAGTATTTAATCATGGTAATGTGTCTATTTCTGTGCAAGGCACAGCCAAATACAGGTCTTAGCTTTCATTCTACAAGCTGGCCATAGAGAAGGGGCAGCACAATGCAGTGGGGGATCCAAACAAAAATGCTTGATGAAGAACACGGAATAGTTACTCATTTGACTGACCTGGGTTACTATTTTTTGGCTTTATGGAAAAACTGAGTCTTTTAGAAAGAGCCTGGTTAAGGAGAGAGTAGGGACCTGCTGTCCTGCGGCTGGTGATGCATTCCATGCAGAGGAGGGACCATGGACAAAGGCTTGAAGATAGGGGGCCGACCCAAGACTGTGAAATGAATGTCCAGAGATAGGACCGTGACAAATTTCACCACCTTCTGGTCTAAGCGCAAGGCACATTTCTTTGCCCTTACTTTCTTGAACAAACCCCCAGTGATGCGCATGTAGATATTTAAATAAATAAATCTCCAGACTAAACATTCCAACACATGTGCTTCTCTCCCAGCGGAGCAGATGAGAGAGCAAGCATGTGACAGATGATAGTCATGCTCCTTAAAGCCCTACTGGAAGGTGCTCAGATACTACAGCAATGAGTGTGCTATAAGAACCTCTCTAGAGTGGAAAAATGAACTGAAGAAGGGTATGCTGAGGCTGGTATCACTGGTGGAGTGAGGGACCTTTGACAAAGCCTGACTCAGGACTAGGGCCCCCTTGTGCACGGTACTGGCAAACACAAACAAAGAGATAATTGCTGCCTTGAAGAGCATAGTGAGAAACAAGATCCAGTGTAGGTGGGGTGAGGGATTGTTCAGGGCCCTGAAGTATGGGAGTGTAAGTAGAGCTTTACTGCAGCTGTATCTGCAACAAATATAAACCTTTCCTGAAAAATGAACTTGCCTAACATAGCTTCTGAGTGTTCACTAGGGAGTGTTTGAGGTGTGGGCTCTCTTGCTTTCGGGTCTATTGGGCAATAGCCTCTCTGTTTACTCATAGTTTGGCAGGTAACCTTTTCTCATGGGTACCTGAGCTATTTTTAGATGATCTAGCTGGTACATTTCTAAAGGCTCATTAATGAATCAGGAATGCTCATCCTAAAATGGTGTATTTGTTGTTCCCTGATCCACGAAAGCAAAACTGTCAGGGATCAAACGAAAGATTTATGAGACTTACTGAAAAGTCTCTCTGCATTGGTGTGTTTCCCTGCATTGTTCTCAGCAGGGGTTTACAGGAAAGAGGCACTCCCCCCATGAATGCAGGGGGAAGACTTTATAGATAGTGACCGTGGAAACCAGTTCATTAGGACTGAGCTATCAATATCCCCTTTGGAATGTGTCTGTAGATTGTACTTTGCCCCAGAAATGGATTGACAAATGTACAGAACAGTCCCAACTTTTTAAAAAATTTCCTATCTTACTTTGGCAACCCCAGCACACGTTCATCTCTGGGATGGTGAGGGCTCCCTTCTTACTTTCACTGTAAACATGGGTCTTGAATTAAACCTTATCTCAAAACTTGGGAGGTGTGTTAGTGCTGAATCCAACCCTGCTATTTTCGATCTCTCTCAGCTGATGAGTCTTAAATTTTGTTGCAATATACAATCCCCCAAGACAGGAAATGTCAATCTGCCACTGGTTAAAGGTGGACTGTGTGAGGGGGAAATCTTTCCTATTCAGGTTCGCAAGCATGCCCAGGAGAACTCGCTGCTTGCCAGGATACCTCCAAACCTTTTCCTTTATTGATAGGATCCGATCCAGTTCCCACTCAAGTGGCTGGCAGAACTCCCACTGAGTTGAGTGGGAGCCAGCTCAAGCCTCTAGAGCCCAGGCAACAGCACTGCTATGAAATAACTGAGTTTGAAGAGGACAATAAGCAGGAATCCTTGTCTTTTTCCATTCAAAAAGAGCACCACCCTGCTTTCAGATAGTGATCTTCATTTTTTATCAGGTGACAAACACAAGAGAGTATAAAACGGAGGCCTTTGTTCTCCTGTCAGTCCAGTGTAAACCAGGAGTAACTCTGTTGTAGTCAATGGAACTACACTGGTGTCAGTTGAGAGGACAATCAGAACATAAGAATGGCCATACTGGCTCAGAGCAAAGGTCCATTTGGCCTAGCATCCTGTCTTCTGAGAGTGGCCAATGCCAGGTGCCCCAGAATGACTCTAGGTCTCCATGCAAGAGATTGAGTGCGAGAGTGTGTGTGTATGTGTGTATGTAAGTGTATATATTATCTTCCATGGGAGGCTATAGCTGAACACATAATGGCAGCTACCTTTGCAGCAGATTAGGGGCCCTTCTCTTCATGTGAAGTAACAGCACAAGGCTACAAGGCATAGCAGATACGGCACAAGCTGCATACTTTAAGAGAATGCATAATGTGCAGAAGTAAGGACCAACCTGAATTTTCACTCAGTATTCAAAACAAATCTTTTTTGAGCTTTGGAAAAAATGGTGACTATTTTCCTTCCTCCCTCCACGTTTTTAATTCTTGCTTTTCTCAGCTAGAGTTGGAAACAGGAAAGCCAGGTTATGACAAGGGAGACCGTTTTGAGTCTATCCAACCCAAGTGGAAGCAGAAAGCACTGGGATATTTGGGAGACAGCCTGTTCTCACAAGACTTCCTGCGGCTTATAACAGATCCATGTACGTATCTGTTTTTCCCACTTCTGTACTGATACTGAGATTGACAATGGCAACCTCAAAAATACAGCTGCCAAAGTGTTGATTTTTTTTTAAAACATGATTAGTAGATTTTATTCACATTCTTCTGTGAAAAAGGATAGTCTGGAAGGAAATACTCACCCCCTACTTCAAGAGTGATTGGATAGATAAAACAGATCAAATTCTACCAGTTCTAGGTATCTGTAAGTACACTGTCATAGCATCTAAGTAATATATGTTACACTATTATTGTTAGAGATTTTGAATAAGTTACCACCTCTTCCATTGGTGGTTGTGCTCCCTAATTGTGCTCCCTGCTGATTTACACTCAGAAACCCTTGATCTAGAGTTGTGGCTTCCCAAAAGCACTCATTTAGCATCAGTGACCCCAAAGCAGGTTTGGGAAGAAGGCTTTTCTAGAGGGAAACTTCAATAATGATAGGGCTGATAGACCTAGATTGAACAAAGAAGATAGACTTGCAGTCAGGAGACCTGGGTTCAACTCCTTGCTCTTCCACAGGCTTCCTATGTCACCTTGGACAGTACTTCTCTATCTCGCTATGTCTGGATTGAGGATGAGTACTTCAGAGATTGTGATGCTACGTTAAAGGAAGCTTCTGTAAGTACAGGAGATAGCATTCCCTTCGATTATTTTATAATAAAAGGAAATTTTGAGGCTGAAACACTACCAAATTTCCAGCTTTTCAGCATCCCCAACCCCCAGGGCTGAGTCTGTAGTGACTGTGGATGTGGGCGTGTATACCACAGCACTTACTGCCTGAACTCATTGGGCCAAATAATTTGCTGGCATAACTTCAGTAGCATTATACTAGCAGAGGACTTGTCTCTGTCTTCTCCATTCTGTTCAGGTAGCTGTTTAATTTCAATATCCTGCCAGCCTGTTTGACTTTGAATATGCATGTGCATTTCAATCACGTAGTCTTTAAATGCCTAGATGGAAAACCATTAATTACCTGACAGTGTCCTAATAGAAACTTGTCACACAAGATGATCATCATGTACTACATGGGAGAGCACCATTCTCTAGAGTAAGAGATGGACTTCTTAATCAAAGACCTCAGGAAAAGCTCAAACTTCTGTTCATCTGTCGCGTCAAGTCTTTTCAGTCCTCTTTTGACACCATGACACTGCTAAACATCATTATCCTGAAACATGGTATTTAAGCATGATTTATGATGATAGATATATTGTATTAGGTTGCAGTTATAAAACCTATTGTTTTCCCAGGAAGGTGTGGTTCTATTTACATGGGGAAGAGACAGATTGTGATATTTTATAGGTCTGTTTGAACAGCTTTCTCATTTCACAGAACATTTAAAAAAAAGCAACAGTAAGAAACCCTTTAACTGTTAATCCCACTCAGTGTTTACTTATCTATTGGCAATAGATCAAAAAGGGAAGAAATCTGAGTACAAGACAGGGTGAAGAGCCAGAAAAATAAGGCTCTGGTTCAAGATTTTATGGTGAGAACTAAAAGTTTTCAATGTGACTTTTAGCGTCTCCAGATGGGAGATGCATGGTCAATAAACCGCATCAACACTTGGGAAAACTGAGTGGAACTCTCTCACCCCTTCCCCTCATTCACAACACACGTTGTGATCTGAGTCTATTCAATACATCTTGCAAATTAAGTTTATCAGTTTCTCAGGGTTTCTCAGACTACGGGTTGCACAAAGGCCCAGGGTGTGTTCAGGACGGTATGGTACAGCGTGCCAAAAATCTGCACCCTAAACCCCGGTACAGGGGTGTCCCTTTATAACCCTAGAACAATAACTTGTAGACAAATGCAGGGGGTATGTGAGTGCTTGTGCAACAGGCTGCTACAGCCTTTGCTAATAAGGCAGTACCTATGTGTGCCTGGATTTACAGTGCAAGCTGGCTTGGGCCCCAGTCAGCTCTAGGCTATAGGAAACAGGAACCACATTTCTCCCCATTCCCTCCTAGGTGCTGCTGTACCCAGCGAGATTGGCCAGACCCAGGAGTCTGGTCCTTGGGCCGCTCTTCCATAGTGAACATTCACTTTTTGAAACTTCATAATTAAGTGGAGTTTTCTACTATGGCTAGAGTTACAGGATTTTGTCTCTAACTGGATAGATGTATTTTGGTGGGGGAAGTGGCAAAACGTTTCTTAGGCCAGGTCTACACTACAGACCTATATTGGTAGAATTGCGTCACTCAGGGGTGAGAAAAATCCACCTCCCAGAGCAACATAGTTATACCCACCTAACCTTGCCCTGTAAACAGTGTTAGGTCATGGGGAGGTGGATTATCTATGTTCTCCCATTGATGTAGGAGTGTCTTGTCTACAGTGGCACAGCTGCACTGCTGTAGCGCTGAATGTGAAGACAAGCCCTTAGCCTGGAAGGGGATTACTAACTCCAGAGGTTTGGGAAAGCATGTTTTATCCCATGTCTCTAGAGTAGGTCTTGTTCTCCCAGTCAATGGACCCAGCTCTGGCAAGAAAGCTCTTTTAGCAGATGCTCCTTGGAAATGACCATGCTGTAGGTGTACTTCTGACTCTAGTCACTGATGGGAATTCACCTTCACTTGAAGAGCTGTAAAAGCAGCAAAGAATCCTGTGGCACCTTATAGACTAACAGACGTTTTGGAGCATGAGCTTTCGTGGGTGAATACCCACTTCCTCAGATGCATGTATTCACCCACGAAAGCTCATGCTCCAAAGCGTCTGTTAGTCTATAAGGTGCCACAGGATTCTTTGCTGCTTTTACAGATCCAGACTAACACAGCTACCCCTCTGATACTTGAAGAGCTGTGTTCATTCAAAAACTGGAAGCTCCTGCTAAGGTAACGTGTTCCTGTTGTGGAAGGACTGGAGTTCAGTCTTTATGTCTGCACAGCAGATGGCTGATACTGCCAGCAAGCATGTGGGCTATAAATGGGATTTTTCTTGTATTATCACCAGTACATAAGGAAATAGACTAAAGTTACAATCTCACTTAACAAGTGACTGTAATGCCAAATGCCACAGGAAACTCCCTCCCAGAAGATGAGAGAGAGAGAAGGCGGGTGAGATAATATCTCTTATTGTGCCAGTTTCTGTTGGTGAGAGAGACAAGCTTTAGAGTTTACACATGGCACTTCTTCAGCTCTGGGAATGGTTCTCAGAGTGTTACAGCTAAATACAAGGTGGAACAGATTGTTTAGCATCAGTAGTTAACACACATTTTGAGGGACCTTTCAAAGTGAAGTGGTTTGTTAACACCACTACGGTCATGGGGGTCTGGGAGTTGGAATATTGATGACAAATGAAGGCGTGATTCTTGTAAGACAGAGTGTGTAGGCTAAACCATGCATTCCTGTATTAGGTCTGACCCTGAGCAGAAAATGTTCTTCCTGTCAAATACAGATTGGGGTGTTACCTTATGCATGCTTTTCATTTTAACATGTTCAGTAAACATTTAAGGCCTGGCTTTTAAAAAGCGAAAGGCCTATTGTGAATAGTTTTGGGGACTATATTTGCCAGGGCCAAAGGATTGGATGAATTTATCATACCAAGAAATAGCTTTCATTTAACAGTGGGTTATTGTGCCACAGAAAGTGTTTAGGTGTGACCTGAATTTTCACCTGTTCTTATCCATGAATACACAGCTTCAAACCATTTGCCGTGAGTTTAGTTTTCCTTAACCACACCTGTTGAGAGAGATCTATTACATTTTATATTCTATTTTTTTATCCCAAACTGTAACGTAATCTGAAAAAATAGAAATCTGCATAAAAGGACTATCGGACCCAATACTTTCTTACTGTGGTGAGGAGGAAATACAACAACAGTAAACAGATATAAAAGCCTATTGTGACTGTGGCTTAAATCGCCAAGAGACCAATTAACACCTTGTTGTTAGGATTAACCATTATGTTTGTAAGAGCCTTAAATTGGTACTTTTTTGTAGTTCAAAGCATGACTACACTGCAGTTACAAGGGAAGTAGAGATCAAAAAGTTTCCAGAACAAATAATTACATGAAGGTAAATTCCATCTGATGTAGGAAACTGCAGAAGCCTCCACAGAATAGCTAATAGTTTGGCACAAAGTAGCATGTAGGAGTGGGAGCAATACAAAAGACAAGCTTACAAAGGGAAAACGCCTCTTCTCAAATGATCCTGTGAACTGGCTGTTCTAAAGTCACTTTGCTATATGGGGCAGCTATTTGCTGTATCAGCAGCTCCATTATAAAGCTTTATTTTCAGGGGTTCCTAACTAAGCTGAACCAGTTTGCTCAGTGCTAAAATTTAGCACACACAGGAATCTCGTTGTGTTTGGAGAATTTTAAGGTAATTAAAGAAAAAGCCAGTCATGCTCAATTTTGTTTTGTTTGTTTCCCCCACCCCCTTGATTTTGGTCCTGTGCTCTGGGTAGATGTGAGAATAATGGAATTCATCTCACTGCCTCCATATTGCCTTTGAGTCCTTCCAATGGCATCTCGCCAAGTAAGAAACGTATATTAAAATAAATAACACTATACTGGTTGAACTTGGATGTTATGTGGTTTGGATGCTATTGTCTGTCTAGACTGTAAGTCTCTTGATGCAGGGGCCTCTGGTTTTGAAGCACCAAACAGCTTCTTGGCTTTGAGTAAACAAGAAGTATGTTTTCTGTTCTAAGTGAATGCAGATAGATAGCACCATGAGTCTAAATCATTTCACTTTCAGAATAAAATGACCTTTTCAAATGATCTTGCATTTACTTTTCATGCAGTTGCAAGATTTGACCATTTTGCCAGGAGTATCCCTTATGTGTACAAAAGATTTAAACTCTGAAACTCTAGACTCCAGGACAGGGAATAACAAACTGACATCCCAGCACAGAGTTGACTTCTCTGTACTTCCCATGTCCTCCTGAAGCAGATAAATACCATGTAGTTTAATTGGTAGTGGATCTTTTTGGATGAGATCTTAAGGCTTGTCTAAACAAAAAAATTTGCTCTGGTTTAATTAAAGATAGCATTTTTTAAAAACAGCTGATTTAGTTAAACCAGTACAAAAGGCTGTGTGGACACTCTTATTTCAATTTAATTCAGACTGATTTCAGTTTATCTTAAGTTAACTAGAAAGAAATTAAGATAAACCAAAAAAAAAGAAAAAAAAATCCCAAACCCCAAACTCTTTACACTGAAATTATAGTTGTTTGCACTAGTATAATTAACTCAGTTTAAACTTTAGTTAAATTAGTACAACATTCTCATGTGGACATGGCTTTAGAAACCAAGTTCCTATCTGTTGTGTGTGGCCACTAAGGATCTTGTGCCACCTTTTAAAAGAAAAGGTCTTTGCCCAGGTGTCCTTGGTTGAAATAATTTCCCTCCCACTTATGGGCAATTTGTTAAACAAAGGACCCCGGTGGCACCTTAAAGACTAACAGATTTATTTGGGCATAAGCTTTCATGGGTAAAAAACCACTTCTTCAGATGCATGGAGTGAAAATTGCAGATACAAGCATAAATATACTGACAGATGAAAAGAAGGGAGTTACCTTACAAGTGGAGAACTAGTGATGACAAGGCCAATTCAGTCAGAGTGGATGTAGTCCATTCCCAATAACTGATGAGGAGGTGTCAATACCAAGAGAGGGAAAATTGCTTTTGTAGTGAGCCAAGCACTCCCAGTCCCTATTCAAGCCCAAATTAATGGTGTTAAGTTTGCACATGAATCGTAGCTCTGCAGTTTCTCTTTGAAGTCTGTTTTTTGAAGTTTTTTTTTCTTGAAGGATGGCTACTTTTACATCTGTTATTGAATGTCCAGGGAGATAGAATGTTGCCATTGCTGCTGTCTGATTTGTGTCCATTTATTCTTTTACATAGAGACTGTCCGGTTTGGCCAATGTACATGACAGAGGAGCATTGCTGGCACATGATTGCATTTATCACATTAGTAGATGTGCAGGTGAATGAGCCCCTGATGGTGTGGCTGGTGTGGTTGGGTTCTATGATGGTGTCACTAGAGTAGATATGGGGACAGAGCAAGCGACAGGGTTTGTTACAGGGATTGGTTCCTGGGTTAATGTTTCTGTAGTGTGGTGTGTAGTTGCTGGTGAATATTTGCTTCAGGTTGGGGACTGGCCTGCTTCCCAAGGTCTGTGAGAGTGAGGGATCATTTTCCAGGGTAGGTTGTAGATAGTTGATGATGTGCTGGAGAGGTTTTAGCTGGGGGCTGTATGTGATGGTCAGTGGTGTTCTGTTATTTTCCTTGTTGGGCCTGTCCTGTAGTAGTTGATTTCTGGGTACCCATCTTGCTCTGTCAATCTGTTTCTTCACTTCCCCAGGTGCCTTCAGCTTCCATCCAGGACACATCACACGATCCGTTGTCTATAGCCAAGCCCTAAAATATAACCACATTTGCTCCAATCCCTCAGACAGAGACAAACACCTAAATGATCTTTATCAAGCATTCTTAAAACTACAATACCCACCTGGGGAAGTGAGGAAACAGATTAACAGAGCCAGCAATGCAGATGTAAAAGTAGCCATCCTTCAACAAAAAAAACTTCAAAAACAGACTTCAAAGAGAAACTGCAGAGCTACAATTCATTTGCAAACTTAACACCAATAATTTGGCTTGAATAGGGACTGGGAGTGGCTGGCTCACTACAAAAGCAATTTTCCCTCTCTTGGTATTGACACCTCCTCATCAATTATTGGAAGTGGACCACATCCACCCCGACTGAATTGGCCTTGTCATTAGTGGTTCTCCATTTGTAAGGTAAGTCCTTTCTCTTCATCTGTTAGTATATTTATGCTTGTATCTGCAATTTTCACTCCATGCATCTGAAGAAGTGTTTTTTTACCCATGAAAGCTTATGCCCAAATAAATCTGTTAGTCTATACTCCTCATTGTTTTTGTGGATACAGACTAATGTGGCTACACCTCTGATACTTACACAAAGGACTGGGTGCTATCCTCTTGGTTCAGAGGTGACTACTACAGCAGATCAAAATTTTTTTGGTTAATGTTTTTCAAAGGAAAAAAAATGCAATTTCTGAAAAATCAAAACTTTCTGTAAGGAAATTCCAATTTTGCCAAAAATCTTTGGGGTTTTATCTTCCTCAAGAAATTCTGAAACAAAAATCTTTTGTTTACGTCAGGTTGCCCTTCACTGAAACACTTCGGCTCATCTAACCAAATCAAACCTGTCTGAACTACATTTCCCATGATGCTCTACAGCCTTCCCTCTGAACCACTGTGGGAGTCAAATAGCCATAGTGCATCATGGAATATGTAGTCTGGTCCAGGAGTCTGTCCCATACAGGAAAATGAGGGCATTGGGCATCTGAACTATAACTCCTGGGAGGCACAGTGGCAACTTGGGGAGGACGCAGATTAACGTCAAACTGACTTGAAATGAATCACTTAATTTTGGTTCAACAAAACCAGATGTTTTAACATTTCCAAACTGAATTTTTTTCAGAATTTTCCAGTTTGTGAAAAACCGCATCCTTTTTGGGAGAAAACCAAATGTGAAAATATATGGCTATTTCCCCTGCGATGGAGACTCCGGTGTTCAACTAACTCTAGTGTCTGCATTTCAGTGGTGTAACGTGCAATGGAAGGTGCTGTGAAAAACCAAATGTTGCTCTGGGCAGGGCTTATCTCTGTTTCTGGGCACTGCATAGCATTGAGGAAGCTGTTGGGGTGAAGCTACTGCTACTAATCCACTGTTACGTCATGCTGCTGTGTACAAATAAAAGAAAAACTGAAGTGCATGGTTGCGTTCTGGAGTTTGTTTGCTTGGAGCAAACATACTGTCACTTTCCAGGAGGTGTGCTGGTTACAAGTGCAAAATTCCCAGAGGTCTGATGGTTTCAGATGCCGTTTTATGCTCACAAGACTCCTCAAAGACCCTTGCTCTAAAATATGAAATTTGGGCTCCAAAGCACCACTCTAGTGCTTGATTTATCAGTACAATAGTGAGGTCATTTTAAAAACAGAAAATCCCTATGTTTAGTTATCGTTGGATGGAGTGACATAAACTGATGAAAGCCAGGAAATGGACACTTTTGCAATTACCCCGAGTAACTCACTAGCTTGTGCATGTGTGCACATGTGCGTGTTTCTTTCCGCAGTGAGGAAAGTTGTTAAGGACAGAGTAACAGTTTTTTTACTTTTTGAATTTCCTGTCTTTTCTCAGTTTGCCTCACAGCCATAGCCCTGTTTTGATGTTTCTTTCTGCATTTAATATTAATGTTGGAAGTGCTATTTACAATAGCCATCTTCTATTGAGTGGGAAACAGTACAAAGCATGTCTAAAAGGGGAATATAAAGCTTTTGAAATTGGTAACATGCATAAGGGCTGCTGGCAAAGGATCACTTGTAATAAATGATCTTTTGTGCCTTTACTCATTAAAGGGTGAGATCCATAAAAAACACTTGGCTTCTCTGTAAAAGCAGCAAAGAATCCTGTGGCACCTTATAGACTAACAGACGTTTTGGAGCATGAGCTTTCGTGGGTGAATACCCACTTCAGATGCATGCATCTGAGGAAGTGGGTATTCACCCACGAAAGCTCATGCTCCAAAACGTCTGTTAGTCTATAAGGTGCCACAGGATTCTTTGCTGCTTTTACAGATCCAGACTAACACGGCTACCCCTCTGATACTTGGCTTCTCTGGATGTTCTTATCACAAACAAGGCTACTGAGGCAGAAGGGGAGATGTTCATATCAAAGAAACCGAGAGTGCGGAGAAAAGTCCTTACAAGACTATTTAAAAATAAAATGTAGCTTTATTGGCACACTTACAGATGAAGGACTCTTGTCTATTTCCCTTTGATGCAGCATCAGGGTAATGGGAGCATGTTTTGATGATTCAGGGAAGCTTCACCAAGCATGCAGCCTCTGTTGGGGCTAATGGGAGTTAAAGATTCACAGGGACATAAATTTGGCTAAAGTCAGCCCTCTCTTGGTGTCAGTCGAGTTACACTGGGGATGAATTTGCCCCATACACCAGGGGAGCATTCACAGAACCACTCCCCAGCATTTAGATAATAGGGATTTAATAGGAGGTAAATGGGGCTTGACTTCCGTGACAACACACTCCAGAGCTATTGCCTTTCATTACAAATGTGGTTTCATGGGAGCTGAATGGATTATAGGCAACAATCACAAAAAAAGTATTAACAGCAATACAAACAAGCAAGTCCAGAACAGATCCAAGAGACTGTTTCTCAGGGAGGGTACTGCCCTGTGTGATGGACGCTGAGTCACACACCACATGATTGCTCCCTGTTGCTGTGAACAGGTTCTTGGTGTGTTTTGTGTCAAATTTTGCCCACATGTTCTCCTATAACCCTAGCCTCCACCTATTATTTACCCACTGGACGGGAAGACCCTTGCTGAGATGAGCCTTTGGCACTGGTTGTTTCATCAGACTTTTGGATGAATTATCTCTGTGCTTCTCATTTCAATAGGGGTCCGAGGGCGAGATGCTGCTTGGCTCTACTGAACTGGCTTGATAGACCTGCCCTGTGGAAACATGATTTCTCCCTTCTCCCCCTGTTTGATCAACAGCCGGCACCCAGGGAACAATTTTTCTAATTTTTCCCTGCAGCTTGACTCAATTTCTGATGCTAAATCATCTGGCTGAGCACAGAGAGCCATTTTCCTCTGGACCCATTGTGACACAGAACTTCAAGCCATGTTTTTAATCTGGAATAAACCCTATGTTATTTTTACAATGTAATGACTATTAATATATAACATGAAATGATAAATGTTGTCTCCGGGGCATGCTCTAATGTTCTGATACTAGGATTATCAGTACTTGATCATTTCAACATGGTAATAATTCCCAGTCGTTTAGGCCATCAGTCAGCTTCAATGACTTTAAGAGGTAAGCTTTGCTGAATAGCCCTGGCTATTGAGCATTCTGCCTTGAAGCTCTGTGAGATGACTCCCTTGAGGAGGCTTTTGTTCTTTGAACGCAGACATCCTGATCTATTGTGCGCAAGTTCGGCAGGGCACTGAGCTGACATAGGTCTTGACACTGCCTGAAGTAATTGTACTCGAGCCATGAGAGATAGAAATTGTTATTTGCTTGTTAGCCTCCTGCTGGCAGAAGTGCCATTCCCCTTTGTTCTGAGCTGGAAACTCCCTTTTCCTCTCCAAGCTCTTAAAGATTTCTCCATAAGAACAAAAGAAGGGGGTTCTACCTACAAGAAAAGGGTTTCCCCACAATAGGTAGAGTCACAAAGACCTGAATGACAGGATTCGGCCATCTGACAAGCAGCTGGACTCAGGAGCGTTGTTGGCACGTTCAAATAGAAACCGTTGTGCTGGGTGTTTGTGGAGTTGCTCATTCATTAGATCTGTTTTCATTAGGTTAATGAACTTATTGGACCTGATCCTGCTTCTGTTTTAGTCAATGGGATTCATCGAGTCGTACAGTTTAAGGCCAGAAAAGAAAGTGACATCATCTAGTCTGACCTCCTTTATATTACAGGCCATTACATTTTACCCAATTACCCTGAATTAAACCCAATAACTTGTGTGTGACTAAAGCATATCTCCTGGAAAGGCATTCAGTCTTGATTTGAAGACATCAGCAAACGGAGAATCCACCAGTGCCCTCCATAGTTTGTTATGATTGTTAATTCTCCTCGCTCTTAAAAATTTGTGCCTGATTTCTAATTTGAATTTGTCTGGCTTCAGCTTTCAGCAATTGGTTTGTGTGTTATGCCTTTTTCCCTTAGATTAAAGTGTGATTTAGTATCTGTATCTTCTTCTTGTGAAGATCCTTACACATCTAATCAACTCACATCTCAATCTTCCCTTCTTTTTTTTCCCCGCTAGCCCTCAAATCATTTTTGTATCTGTCCAATTTTTTAACATCCCTATAAAAAATGTGGACACCTGAACTGGATGCAGTGTTCTGGTATCCACCTCACCAGTGCTGTGCACAGAGATAAACTTTCCTCCCTACTCCTACTCCCTTGTTTATATATCTAATGGTTGCAATGTCCCTATTTGCTGGAGCATTACACTGGAAAATCATGTTCCATTGTTTGTAGGGTGACCAGATGTCCCCATTTTATAGGGTCAGTCCTCATTTTTGGGGGCTTTTTCTTATATAGGCACCTATTCCCCTCCCTCCCCACCCATCCCGATTTTTTACACTTACTATCTGGTCACCCTAGTTGTTTGCCTCTGAATTCAGTAGGAGCAAGATTGGGCCCACTGTGTCTTTGGACAGGTTGGAGGAGTATTTGGTTCTGCACAATCACCTGCATTTTTTTTAAAGCTTGTATGGAACTTGGAATAGGCTCTGCGCCATGACTTGCTCCTGATCTGAGGCAAAAGTTGGAGGTGGGTCACTTTCGAGTTGCCATGTAGAGCAATTTACCTTACCCCTGCTCTTCCATTCAGAACACTTTACCTCAGACCCGGTCCCTGATGCAGGTCAGAGGCTGGTGAGTTGGAAAAGAAAAACCCCTATGTGCCATTCTTGATGGCAGGGAGGGGAAAACACAATTATTGGAATCATACCAAGGTGAGGTCAATACTGAAGTCAATCAGGCACTTCCATATCACTGCATGAAAGGCTTGTATACCAGCAAAATATTGTTATTAATTGAGGAAGGGCCCAAACTGTGAAATTCTTATCTGAAGCTCCCCAAAGTTCAGGCATGTTCTGGTTAGGATTTACAGTCTGGAACTTTATAGAGATTGGATCCAGGTGTAGACTCTAACTTCCCTGAAGTTTGGAGGGTTGGGGAGGTGGGGGCAGAAAAGGTTTGAAACAAGCAAAGAGGCAGTTAGTCAGGTGGAATGGACACTAGACTGAGTGTCAGGAGATCTGGGCAGGTGGTTGTTGGTTTGTATTGTAGTAGGACATAGAGTTTTGGCTCCAGACTGGAGAACCTATTCCTTATTCTGCCACTGAATTCTATGTCACTGTAGGTAAATCAGTTCACCTCTCTGTGCCTCTGTTTTTCTCCTACTATTCTTTGTCTTGTCTATTTAGGCTGAAAGCTCTGATTCTGTGTGTGTGTGTGTGCCTGTGTGTGTATACATACAGAATCTGGTACAGTGGGCACCTTTCCTCTGATTCTAGGTGCCGCTACTGCTAACTCTTCCTCTGGGGTTCTGGGTCAGGTCCATCTCATTCATTCCTCTGGCATGTCATGGGTAGCTATACAATGTCTAAATTATAGTGCAAATGGCTCCTCTTAAAATACCCACTTCCTCCATTTTAAAACAATCATCCAGAATTTCAGGATGTGTAGCTGGCAACAATAATGCTAGTAACAGTGTAAATTAAAATAGGAAAACTCTAGTGCAGTGTTTCTCAAATTGGGGTCTGTGGACTGAGGGTACTCCAGGAGCAGGGATAGGGCATGCTCGGGGGAGGGGGTGGAATCATGTCCGGTGCTGTTGTCCCCACTGATCAACTCCTCCCCCTCCCTCCCAGTGCCTCCTTCACACTGGGGAACAGCTGTTCCCCAACGTGAAGGAGGGGGAAGAGGGCGGATGGGGGCACTTGGGAGAGGGGGCAGAAAGAGGCAGAGAAGAGAAGGGGCGGAGTGGGGCTGGGGTGAGGCCTTGGAGGAAGGGGTGGAGTGGGAGCAGGGTCTGGGGCTGAGCAGGGGGCTTGGGGGTCTCTGGCAAAAGTTTAAATCAAAATGGTGGTCCTCAGGTTATTGAGAACTGCTGTTGTAGTGTTCACCAGAATCATATTTTAGAATGGCTCCTAGATGCTTATTCAATGTTGTGGTAGCTGTGTTGGTACATTAGAGAGATAACGTGGGTGAGGTAACAACTTCTGTTGAACTAACTTCCATTGGTGAGAGAGCCAATGAAAGACATACCTCGCCCACCTTGTCTTTAGAGGCTCAGACACTATGATGAGAGCAGTAGAAAGGTGTTGATAGGTACTTGAGCAGATAGAATCCACCTATCAAGAGCAGTGGAGAGATACTTTGTAAAAGTGGATGTGGGAGAGTGTCTTCCAAGACTGGTGGGGGTGAGGAAATCAGAAATTCTTCCAGAACTAAGAGACACTTTGGAAGTCCTAGAGATAGAGGCTGTATTTTTTTTTTTTAAATAGACATAGAGCAGATTCTCTAGTTCCAGGATGGCCAAACTTACTGACACTCTGAGGTGCATATGACAATTTTCAGAAATTCAAGAGCTAGGGTGCACTTGCCGAGGCTCACCCGGGAGCAGGGTGATGGGGTTAGGAGCATCTGTCCGGTGGGGCATGCCTACAGAGGCTTGCGGTTGATGCCCCAAGCCCTGGCAGGTGCCTCCCACAGGGCTGAAACTCTGAGCCCTCAACCATGCTGGTCAGAACCCTCTAGCCTCACCCAACCACAGGGTAGAAGCCCCAAGCTCCCCCAAACAGTCTGGTAGGTGGAGAATGGGGGGATGGGCATGGGGGGCTCTGTGAGCCAGACTTTAACTGTAAAAGAGCCGCATGCAGCTCACGAGCTGCGGTTTGGCCACCCTTGCTCTAGTGCATTATGGCCCCTTTACACTTCTCTCGTGGTGTAAATGAACTGATGTTTGGCTGCAGATAACTCCTCTGGAACAAGAGAACAGTCTGTTGGGCATAATTGCTACAGAAAGGTGTACTGGGGTCAGAAGAGGGTGTTATGGAGCTTTTTACACCTATCCTCCACTGGTAGAGGTGCCATTAAGGACACTGAGTCAGTAGACGTATTGGAGCATGAGCTTTTGTGGGTGAATACCCACTTCGTCACATGCATCCGACAAAGTGGGTATTCACTCATGAAAACTCATGCTCCAATATGTCTGTTAGTCTATAAGTGCCACAGGACTCTTTGCTGCTTTTACGGATCAAGAATAACACAGCTACCCCTCTGATAATTGAGTCAGTAGGACAACTTAGGGCTTGTCTACATGGGAATTTTTTTTTTTTTTACCCACTGATCCGGCTATAATTAAATCACCATAGTTATGTTAGTATAACTTCCCAAGCATGGGCACTGTGTGAACCGCTGGCTGAGGGAGACTAGCCCTCAGCCCCTCTCCTTTTGCCCAAGGCTCCGCCTCTTCCTTGCCCTGCCCAGAGCCTCTCCCCCCACCAAAGCCACTGGCCCCCATCCCAGGCTAGCTCCATCCCAACCCCAGAGTGCCGAGAGGGCGGGCAGCATGGCTGCAGCACAGCCCCCCTCAGCACAGCCCCAAGCCGGGGCCACCCCACAGGGAGACTGGACTCTAGCCACAGAGCGGGAAGCAGGAGCAGGGGGATCTGGAGGCAGAGTGTGGGTGTGGCCACACCTGGCTGGGGAGACACAGCCACCCCCAGCCTATGATACCCGTCGCCAATGTCCCTGAGTGACACTCTTCTTCTGGAACAAAAGTGGCTTTTTGTTTGTTTTTGGTTTAGTCAAGCCTCTTCCAAAGTGACAGAAACTAAACCAGAAAAAGGCACTCTCATACTGGAACTAGTGTGGCCATATGAGGGCCTATACAGGCATAACTATACCTATTTATAAACTGACATTTTAGCTTATATTGGTATCACTTTCCTGTGTAGACAAGCCCTTAGAGTTGCAGTGCAGCAGCTGCTGGAAGTGCTGTGGGGGCTGGAGACAGCTCTGAGGACCAGAGCACAGTTCTGGTGCAAGAGAAAATCCAGCCCTTAGTTTTAGTATCCTAATATTTCAAAGGGGCCAGTTATAAGAAACAGCAAAATGGTCAATTTGTGTGGGGAATTGTCAGATACACAAACGGCTGCTACTAGGAGGAACGCAGAAATGGTACTATGAATACAGTCTAGAGAGACTTCCCCAGCATATTCCTTGGATATAAAATCTCTTTATTACTGGACAAATCCAAACTCTAGTTTGAATGGCTTGTAATGAAATGTTAAAAGGTCTGTAATTAAAGGAACCCTCTTCTCTGTACTTTTTAAATTGCTCCAGTACTTGAAATGAATGAATTCAGATTGCTGAAGTGCCAGGGAATGAAGGGTAAGAGAAATCATAGATGA
The DNA here is from genome assembly GCF_025201925.1 of Gopherus flavomarginatus. Taxonomy (NCBI): domain Eukaryota; kingdom Metazoa; phylum Chordata; order Testudines; family Testudinidae; genus Gopherus; species Gopherus flavomarginatus. The sequence continues at coordinate 49,195,271 of NC_066619.1, forward strand.
TGGATGAGTTGTAGCACATGGGTTATCCACCCCCACTTCTCCCACAGAATTGACTGAGGCCTGGCTACACTGCAGTAAAACCAAGTCAGGGCCCTTGCATACAAGATGGTTAAGGATGTAACATATACAGGATCTAGTTGTGTCCCTGTAACGGCCGGAGCATTGGATTTCCCAGCATTTTAATCCCTATTACAGGGACACTCTGAATCTACGGAAGGAATAAACATATCTTAATATATTTAAAATTATTTCAAAATTAATATTCTCTAAATTCCTATTCTGTCTTCCTCATTCCCTCATTGTCAGTGTTTTGTGGCCAAAGGGACTGTGGTGTCCTTTGTGGTAGACAGGACTTTATAATCACTATGAAGGGGATTCTATACTGAGGTTCCTACAGAAAGCCAGAGCATGTGAGTCTCTTTGGCTCGCCTACTTCTGTGAGCTATGTTTTAACTGGATCAGTACAGCCAATTAAAGCTGTAACATACATCAGGGTCTTCATCAGTGTGGAGGAGATAGACTCACCAGGGTCAGTCCCTTCTAGCACCTCATGCAGAGTATATCCTGGACTGTCCACTTTTAAGGAGAGAACATTCAGTTGCTAAGCTTCCTCCATGGTGTTTGTTGCCATGAGGGCTGCTATTTGTAATGAAGCACCTCAGGCTGTCCTTTCCCTATGCAATGTGTCCCGCATTCTCCTGTCAGAAGGTGTCAGAAAGTGTGATAAACAATCTGACAAACAACAGTGAGAGCTTAATTTGTTTTGTCTATGGGTGGTGCCTCTAAATCCTTGGAATGGGATTTAAGCATACCTAGATCTCCGTAGGTTATTCCAATAGAATATTAAAAGGGCATCACGGAAAGATAAGTGATTGAATGGCAAGCAAATAGATAGTGAAAAGATGGTAGGTCAAGGGATGCGTAAGAATTCAGTAGTTTTAACCAACTCTGCACGTGTAAGAGTTTTGGTGACAAGGAACGCTATCTGTACTCTTCCACCATGATCTGCTCTGACCTTTCCTCAAGACTCAGTGGACTTGAATTCATCTAATTGACATATCTGAGAGCTGTGGCAGAACTAAGCATGCTATGCAACATCTGTTGTTGCTGCCTGTCACCTCCGTCCTTACTCACCACGCAGTACTGAACTGGGAGCTGGGATGGATGTGATTATTTCCTGACATGGTTAAAATATTGTTTTGGTCTTGTAGAGAACATGGAGCCTAACTGTGCTATAAACAAGTCCCGACGTGGTAGTGGTTTGTTATGTGCAACTAGAGACCCATAGCAAGACCCATAGCAAGATCAGAGCATACAAACACAGAAAGAGAGAAGCTGTCCGGGGCAGAGACTACAGTCTGAACAGACAACAAAGACCCAGGGTGAGCAAAAATAGAGCATCTCCATTTTACAGGTGAGGGACTGAAGCACAGAGATTAAGGGCTTGTCTACACTTACAGTGCTGCAGCTGCAGCACTTAGTGAAGACGCTATGTAAGCTGACAGAAGAGCTTCTCCCTTGGGTGTAGGTGCTCCACCTCCTCGTGAAGCTATGTTGGTGGGCAAAAAGCCCTTCTGTCAACATAGTGCTGTCTACATTGGGAGTTATACAGACATACGTTTGTAGTGGAGGCCAGGGCTCAGGTGCTGTCTACACTTTGAGCTAGAGGTGTAATTCCCAATTTGAGGAGACATACACATGCTATCTCTGATTGAGCAGGAATGTACAGAATGAATATGAATTAATTTTAAGTATGTTAGGCCAGGTTGATTCCCGTTTAACTGTACTGACTCCAGTAGAGTTACTCAGGGATGAACTGGATGCAGTAATTTTATCATCGTCTAGTACAGGGGTGGCCAACCTGCGGCTCCAGAGCCACATGCGGCTCTTCAGAAGTTAATGTGCGGCTCCTTGCATAGGCACCAACTCCGGGGCTAGAGCTACAGGCACCAACTTTCCAGTGTGCCGGAGGGTGCTCACTGCTCAAGCCCTGGCTCTGCCATAGGCCCTGCCCCCACTCCACCCCTTCCCGCACCCCCCCACCTCGAGCCTCCTGCACGCCACAAAACAACTGATTGGGAGGTGCAGGGAAGGAAGGGGAGGTGCTGATTGGCGGGGCTGCTGATGTATTACTGTGGCTCTTTGACAAAATACATTGGTAAATTCTGGCTCCTTCTCAGGCTCAGGTTGGCCACCTCTGCTCTAGTATAATTCTTCATCTAAAAAAAAATTGTAACAAACACAGTTATAATAATTTTGGCACATTGGCACAAATAGCTGCATTGTCCACTATTATAGGCACCTTTGAGGCACCTCATCTATTTTTCAGCATTGACATCAGTAAAACAAGAGAGAAGAAAGTAACAAAATGAATCTCATGTTAAATGTTACAATGTTTTCTCTCATCTCAGGCTGATGCTTGTCATTTTAGGAAACACTTTGCTCTACTGCTCTAGGCCCTCAGTATGCAAAATCAGGCTTGCCAGTGTTCAGTTAATAGTGATCGGGTAAGTTTAACACTGCAAGTGCTTTATAAAGATGGATTTCATTACCTTGAGGAAAGCATAATAAACTCTTAAGGTTTCTTATTCTTTTAAATAAATGTTTATATACATCTTCAGAAATGTCAGACAAAACAAATAACCAGCCCATATAAAAAAGATACTCCAGTTTAATTCTTCCAGCAATATACAAAGGGAATATCATACAATTAGGTTATAGTGTCTGACTTGAATCTAACACATGTTGAAAAATTTCATGTTGAATTAATCTAAATATTTATGAACTAATCATAGATTTGTTTAATCTCCAGACACAATTCTGCATGTCAAAAGTATCTTGAGGTTGATATCAATTTCAAGTCAAAGTCAAGGGGGTTGCGCTGATGTAACAGAGAAGATAGCGTGGTTTTCAGACTCAAGTTCAGACAAAACAAAAAAGAAGCAAGGAACATAAAAAGCAGCAGGTTTAGAAAACAGGTAGCAAAAGAATAGATTTAAAAATAGATTACAAAAATGAAAGAATAAGAGACCCTGGCAGCTCATCTCCAACCTGCCATGCAAAAATCTGTGTGGAGCCTGTGTGGACACATCAATAGTTCCAGATTAAAGAGCATTAACGACTCGCATCAGCAGGGTCTACACAGACAGTTATTCCATGGCAAGTGAGTGCAAGGAAGATTCGTGCCCCAGCTTGCAGTGAACTAAATGGCTGTGTAAAGAAGCCCTAAGTTTTGAAAAGGGGCTAGTGATTTTGGGTGCCTCCTTTTTTGGGTGCCCAACTTGAGATGCCTTTAAAGGGGCCAGATTGTCAGAGGGTGGGTGTTCAGCATTTCCTTAAAATAAGCCCCCTTCTAAGGAGTTTCAAGATGGGCAGCCAACTGCTAGCCACACTTGAAAATTTAGAACTGGGTCTGTCTTCAATAAACTCCTTTCATGCAGAATTGCAATCTGTCATTTGTGTCACTTAGTTCAGTGCATTAAATATATCCATAGGCACATACCTCAGTCATTTCTGGATACCTGTCCTTAATCAGTAGGAACCTCATTGGGAGGAAGGGTGGCCATGTGATTTTTAAGATACAGAAGTGAGGTCAGGAGATCCCGAGTTATAGTCCTATCTTTGTCAGAGATTTCCTCTGAGACTTTGTCTATATCCCAAGTTTCATTGGTTGAACTAAATTAGTTATTACATGGGTGCAAAATCCCATGTGGTCATTCTTAAAGTTTGCCAAATGTGATAAATAGTGTGGTGGTTATGGGATATGCGTTAATGGGGAATAGGTTAGGATGATCACACTCCTTTCCCTCTACGCTTTGGTTTATAGTACATTCTCCCCTGAGAAGCTATAAAAATGTCACTGTGAGGCTGTGACTCTCTGACATCCAACTCAAATTTCTTCAGTTTAAAAGGTGAATGACTTGCTTTTGTGCTGCCCTTCAAATTCAGCCTGGGATCTGAAAGTCAAACTGTGTCGCCTCATGCTTGCATGTCAACAAGAATAATCCTGATCCAGTGGAGCTGTACTAGAGGGGGAATCAGTATTAACATAACAGGGAGTAATTGAGGGACAGTAAACACAAGACCCCCCAATGTAATTTCAGAACAGAATCACAATTTAAGATTAGTGGAATCTACCCCTTGGCATGGTGAATTCAGCAACTTGGAATTACAGTATAAGAGGGATCCAGATTTTGGCAGACCTATCCTTAAGGAGTTCTACACAACCAATGTGTTAATAATCAGGCCTATTCATTAAGGTCAACATAAATCATGGTGTGTTAATAAGCGTCCCCAGGTTGTTTAGCACCTCTGCACCATGCTGTAACTTAATTTACAAGTAAACAACCCCACTGCATCCTTCTCTCAAACAGCCCTATACCACTTTACCAGTTGTGCTACAATTAGTTTCCCTTCCCCTTCCACTTGCTAATGTGTTAACTTAGGATCAAGAAGAACATTAACCAAACTACATCATAAATCTGAGTCTACCAGGTAACTTATTTCTCCTCTCTGCCACAGGCGTCAGTGATAATAGCAGCAGATGCTGGCAAGCCATAGAGCAACTTTGGCTCAGCAATGTAGGTTCTGTAAACAAGAAGGCTGGAATAACAATGGCAGCACAACACACTTCGCAGAGGTGGGGAGGAACCTGCACCCAGATCAAACTGTTTTCTGTTTTTTTTTCCAAATGAAGCCTATAATTTGCAATAGGGAAATTTTATAATTAACTGGTAATTATGGTGCCGCTTCAGTTTCTGTTTTTAATCTTGCAAATATATTTTTACCTCCTGGGATAATACTGGCAACATGTACAATGGCACAAGCATCTTGCTTTTTACCTGGCTGCTACTGCAGTCTTTTCTGTTTTTCTGCTTTTGAAATAAGCCACTTTGCCCTTGCAAAGTGTCATTCGGAGGTAACATGCCAAGAATTACTCTTTCTAAATCGGTGCTTATATTAGGAGCTGGGAGAAATCAGTTCAGCACAAAGCAAATGTTGCCCCTCAAAGAGGTATCCAGTAATATCCAGTTAATGTGAGCTCCCTAGGAATTCTGAATGTGTAGGCTCACCCGTTTGTTGCTCAGGGAGAAGAGCACCTTCATTTGGACTGCCCTGATATGCTGCTTTCCAACAAATGTATGAAGAAGATGTGAACAGATGGATCAGACTATTTCTCAGTTCAGATGTTTAGTTGAACTATTGTCTAGATGGATTCTTATATAACGTGAGCTGTGACAACTGTTCTCCGCTCACAAGTCTCTCAGTACCAGCGATATGGTCTGAGCCCCATTGATTGCTGCATACATTTATTTTTAAATCTGTATTTTATAAATAAAACTATTTCCAGCCTAGAAAACCACTTAGTTTACAAAGAAGCTTTCTGGCTGACACACTCTGGCACAAATGGAAATCTAAGTGTTGGCACATTTCCACTCAGTGTGCACAGATCAGACACAAGCAACAGAGGGTCAGCCTGTATCTAGGAGGGAGCTGCCAAGAAATGCAGCACATATGAAAATATTGGCCCTGAGACGGAATACAGCCTTTAGGGAAATCATGGGAGGCAGTTGGTTGACTGAGAACTTGTTTATGGAAATAGCACATATGGAAATCACAGGCTGACTTAATTTCTCTAATTTGTTTAAATACTATATAGAATTCAACCTTAAATATTTACTTATCCTGGTGCTTGTTGATGGCAATGTTGGTGACACTTCACAAAAACATTTCTGTTTAGAACCTATGGACTTATTTGTATGTATCCCCAGTTAAAATTCAGTGGAGCAGTGATTTCACTTCATTAAGATGATTAAAAATGAGAGAATAATAATAATCTTTCAGACATATGTATACATAACTAAGTGACCCAAGCTAGACCTGGTACATGGACCTTACTCTGGACAATCATTTAGAATTAAGATTTGCAGGCATTCTTTAAAAGAGCAGTCCTGTGAGGCTAGAAGGAGCTTGATGTATCTCAAATAGCCTTGGTACATGCCTTGCGTCTCTCTTGCCTTCCCTAGTATATCCTTTCCTTTATAGTTTCTTTCCTTTCCCTGTCCAAAAATTGCAGCTAAAATCCTCTTCCTGTCTTGCTGTTCTGAATGCCCCTCTGAGCCCTTCACTAGTTTGAGCTCTGCATAAAGTTTTGAGTCTTCACCCCAACCTTGATACCTCTGTGCAGAGCTACAGCAGAATGACATAATCAGGTAGTTTTAATGCTCTGTGATTTGATCTTCGTTTTATTAGATGAACATGCAATTACTATGTCAGAAAGTAAGGATCAAATTGATGGAATAGTATAAATTGGTGGAACTTGTATCTTCCAGCCCCATCAAGTGAACCTGGGGTTACATTCTCGAAAGCCATGTCTACTTTATGTTCCTCTTATGTTCTTATGTTCTGTGGCACAGCAGAGACATGAAGCTGGGTTTCCCAAGTCCTAGGCTAGTGCTCTAACCATGGGACCACTTTGCCTTTTCTTTCCCAGGTGTTCTATTTCCCACTGTTGCTAGTGAAGTGAAATCACTGCTCAGCCCCACTGGTGTTCACGATTTTGGAAGTCATATTGCAGATAAATGGGTAACAATCAGATGCCATATATTCTCTAAGCTTTCTCAAAACAGACCTAGTAGATAAGATGCTGAAAAAACCTCTGGGAACTGTTGATCTGCCTATGCAAGGGCTCCCAGTGTTGCTAACAATGGCAGAGTTGAAGTGGCCGCTCCTGTGAGCCCCATGACAAATCAACCCCCAATGGCTCTCAAATGCCATGGTAAAGAGTACAGTATAAATGCCTAGATAGACAGATTAGTCATTAGGCTTAAACTGGTTCCCTTGGAGACCTCCTGACTGCATGGATTCCATATACTGTAAAGTGTTATTATTTGCAGGGAGTAGATGAGACAAGTTCTTCTTGTTAAATGTTTATCATTTTAGTCTAGATCTAAAATTATTCTGAAAAGCTGTTACACAAAATAGAGAAGGAAAGATTGGTTCTAGGCCGTAGCGTCGTAATGTCAAGATTTTCACTTAGAAAGTTAACCTACGTATCAATTATATCAGCTTGTCTATTCCTAAAATTTAAGTGTACATATGTATGGTTTCACTGCACATCACCTTCACTGCATGCAATTTAGGCTCTGACAATAATGGGTATTCTCTAAGAGCAAGTAACTGCATCTGATTATTTAAAAAAATAGAGCTATATGAACAAAACCTTTCCAACACAGCCAGGGCTGCCTTATAGTTTTCATCAACTAGAGCTGGGCCCAGTGTTTGAATCTGAACTTTCCCAACATTGGCCAGTGCCAGCCTGGAGTTCAGGCAGTAGTTGAGATTCGGGGAGTTTGGATCAGTCAGTTTGTAGAGTGATGTGACAGCTGAAAAGTTGGGATATGGGTCAGAACTTGCCTACATTTCAGCAGGATCCAGGGTTTTGCTGACACCATGCATAGTTTGAAGGTTCATGTACTGCTAATGCCAAACCAGGTAAAATGCAGCTGTCATGACTAAGTTTTGCTCTGATTTAGGTTTTGTTGGAAACTCAAATCCAAACTTGGTGGGATTTCTGGAAGCCTGCTCAGACTGCAAATGATGATTAACGTGACCTCCTTTAAAATGAAACCACTAAGGTTTTCATAGCTTCAGTTAAGAGGTGTTAATTTCCAATCTTTTTCACTGACAAACTTGGAAAGAGAGGATCATCTTTAAGGAGTAAGGAAAGAAGAAACCGGGAAATAGTTACAATAAGTAAACTGAAAGAAGATATAGAAAGGATTCTGGCGTATAAATACTGCTTTACTTATTGGAAGTGTGTGTGGGATATTCATTCCTGGTCTTAACTCCTCCTGATAACAGTGGTTGGAGGGATGTTTAATTATAACCTTGCTCTTGAGTGTCATTAAAATATTTAACTAAAGTTATGAATAGCACATCATGCAACCATCTCTACTGTATCCAAAGGAAACAGTAGGATGTGCTAGCTATTTGTATCACCTCATCTCCAATTTCTCCAACTTTTGTGTGGTATAGAGCTGTGTAGGTTGCCAGAAACACTGGCAATAGACATATTGACAGAGAGGGTGGCATATTGCATCTCATACATGACGTTGCCAATTTTGGTTGGACGTATTCCTGGAGGTTTCGTCACATGACATAACCTTTAATTAAAGATTAATCTTTAATTCCTGGAGACTCCAGGACAATCTTGGAGGGTTGGCAATCCTACAAAAAAGTGACTTAGATCTGATGGTGTCACTATAAATGTGGCAACATTAGGCTATAAAGATTTAAGTGCTGAAGAGGCTTTTCATGCAATTTGTATTCAATTTGGAATGTAACATTCTGATCTCCCTAGAATATGTAAAGACCTCCCAGAAAATCTTTTTATTTATGGGCCTTCTTCCAGTCCCATTGAAGTCAATAAAAAGATTCCTTATAGGAGCTGGATCAGCAGCACCAATGAACAAAAACACCACAGTGTGGAAGGAGGAGGAAGGATTTATTGACAAATCACATTTAGGGGATCCTAAATCCCTGCTATGACAGTCCTCTGCCAGCTCTGTTTTTAATGTCCCTGCTCGAATGGCTGCCTGTATGCTGGGAAAGTCCTTACTGAATTCTTGGTTGTCACTGGTCATTTTCCCAAATGAGCTAGGTCTACTCAGACTGTGCAGAACCAACATGTTTTCAGAAGATGACATGGATCCATGCTTTGCTCAGGATTCTTAGTTTCATTTTGTTTTTAGATGCCATGGAGTTACTATCAGATTTCAATTGGATCGAGGTGCCACAATGTGTGTGTTTTATGTGCTCATCCCTGGCCTCCCTCCCTTTCAATTTTATTTTTTTAAATGGTGTAATTATAGAAAAAAGCAGCTTGAACATACTGGTGAATATGCCCCTTGTACCGCACATGATTAGAAATGGGCATTTCTATTTTAAACCATTTTATCGCAGTAGTTCCTAAGGGGCAACCAAGAATGGGACCACATTGTGCAAGATGCTATACAAACACAGACTAGTAGAGGGTCCCTCTCCTCAAGAGCTTACAATCTAAATAGACCAGACAGACATTGGCTGGGGGAAGGGGTTTAACATATATGGAATATCAACAATGTCATGTCAGCAAGCATCATGGTCCATGATTTTGGTGAAGGAGGTTAGTTAGGAGAGGAGAGGCTAAATGGAAAAAAAAGAGAAAAGAAAAGCGGACACTGAAGGGAAGGGGGGTGGGAGAGGGGCAGGGGAGATGAAAGTAAGAAGGGCAGCTGTGAAGTGAAGCTGAGGTGAAGCAAATGAGCAAGGGGGAAAGTTGTCTGAATTTTTGAAGGTCCCTGCTTTGGCTGCTTCTGCAGCTGCTCCTACCACCTGGAGTCTGGTTGGCTCCTCTCTGCAGTTATCCCTCAGTGGGATAATCTTGCACACTACATCCCTTCGTTCGGTCTCTATCCTGCTCTGAACTTTCTGGAGTTTTGGATCTGGTTTAGCTCTTAGGGAGCTGGAGCACATGACTTATGAGGAGAAGCTGAGGGAACTGGGATTATTTAGTCTGCAGAAGAGAAGAATCAGGGAGGATTTGATAGCTACTTTCAACTACCTGAAAAGGGGTTCCAAAGAGGATGGATCTAGACTGCTCTCAGTGATGCCAAATGAGTGAACAAGGAGTAATGGTCTCAAGTGGCAGTGGAGGAGGTTTAGGTTGGATATTAGGAAAAACTTTTTCACTAGGAGGGTGGTGAAGCACTGAAATGAGTTACCTAGAGAGGTGATGGAATCTTCTTCCTTAAAGGTTTTTAAGGTCAGGCTTGATAAAGCCCTGGCTGGGATGATTTAGTTGGGGATTGGTAGTGCCTTGAGCAGGGGATTGGACTAGTTGACCTCCTAAGGTCCCTTCCACCCTTGAGATTCGATGATACATCTAGTGGGCTGACCTGGAATGTCAAAATTCCTTGAATTTTGGGAAAGTTCTGCCTTAGATCTGGCTTCACATCCAAATTTCACAATTTGGGCCCATCTGTACATATGCACATAGGTGTGGTGTATTGAGGACTGTGTTGGAAATGCAAACTGTTGCTTTAAGAGATGAGGGGTTTTTCTGGTCCAGATTGTAGGCTGCCAGGACTCTGTAGACAAGCATGTGATGAGAGTCAGTTTGCAACCAGCCAGTTTGAGTAAGGTGGGGTGAGTTGTGCCTCTTTATTTATAAAATCTTCTATAAAAATTGCACAAAAATATTGTTCAAGTCTCTGAGTATATGTTGCAAAATCTTCTTTTTCATTAAGTTGGAAACAGGCCTCATTAAATGTATTAATTCGGTTTTTTCCCCCTCCTCTACTAAATTCAGTATCAGTACTGGCAACCCCAGGTATTAAATTAATCATGCGTCGACCCCTCAAAATTGAGATTATTTTTAAAATCATGAGATTTTAAAAGGAAATTGGTTGTTCTTTTCATTTGTCTTCTAGTCTTTGAGCCTTTAGGGTTCATATTTGCATGGTTTCACTACAGCCATGCTGTCTAATAACTTTTTTCTTTTTCTTTAAATGTAAGTTGAGAGTCTTGTGAAGCCACATGACTCCAGAAGCTGGGGCTTTTAGAAAAATGCCAAAAATTGAGATACTTTAACTAAACATTGCAAAAGATGGCAGCACTAAGCAGTGGCATTATATATGGAAGGATACAAGAAATAGTACCAAACCATTCTAAAAAACCTTCTTTAAAACAGCTTTCCAGTCAAATGTGGCATGTACAGGACATAGGACTCGTGTGCTTGTGGTTTTGTTGGTCCTTATTTGGCATTTACTTCAGAGTTGATTAAAGATATCATCAATTGCTAGTAACTCAGTCATCCCACACCCATGCCAATAATTTTTTCCCATACCACACCCTGATACTATAACGTGTGTTTGTATCTCCCTCTCTCTCAAATTGTGGGTGTAGAAGATATGTAAACAAACACATATAATTAGACCTGCTCAGAAAAAGGAATTTCCATCCCACAGGAAATTCTGACATTATTAAACTTGATTTTTATCTTGAATTGGGATGAAAACTAGGAATTTTCTGTGGAATGAAAATTCTGAAATATTTTTGACTTGAAAACATTGAAACAATTTTATTGAAACATTTAGTTTTAATAATGTCAACACATTCATATTTTGTATTATAAATGTAATATATACTAATGTAAATAATATTAAACTATGAAATGGGAAAGTTGGAACAAAATGAGACAATCTGAACAAAATATTCCACTTCACTCATTTTTTCCCCTCATATGTAATCGAAATCAACATGTTCCCACAACATGTTTGATTTTTTGACCAAACATCATTTTCCTATGGAAAACAGTTCCATAATTTTTGACCCCTCTGTTGTAAGTAATAGTATTACAGGAAACACTTGCAGTTTTTATAAAATGCTGCACAAAATTTCTGTTTATTTTTGCCACATCCTTGAGTAGCAAGTGTCAAAAATTGGGACACTTTCTTTTTCGGGGGAGGGGAGGTAATAGTTGCCTATGTAAGACAAAGCTCATAATATCAGGATGTCTGGTCACTCTGTGATTGACTGACAAGTTAATAAATATTATCTCAATTTTACAGATTGAATTAGGGGTGCTGGAACTAGGGGTGCTGTGGGTTCCATCCATACAGGGCTTACAGTTTTGTTCAATGTAAAAATTGTTCCAATGCCAGTGGATTGGAACAAGGTGGAGAAATGACTTGCCAAAGGCTACACATTAAATCAATTAAAGAGTAGGGATTGGAACTTTGGATGCTAATTTCTCTGTTAAACTACTTCATGGGAAAATCACGTATTTCTTAATTCAGGTCTGTAATATCCAATATCCTGGCTTTTCTTGTAAAATCAGAAAATGTTTCTGTTTTATTAGCTCTCTATTCTCTATTGTATTAGATTAAATGGAAACAATTAAAACCATCTTTCTGTAGGTTCTCATACTGGGACGGCATCTGAGTAGCTCCGAAGAGTAAAAAATTATGACCAAGATGTGTGTCTTCTCTCCCTTCCAAAAAATGACAGGCTTGGATTTTTTTTCCTAATTATTGTTGAATATAGAAGACTGCGAATATTGATAAGACTAAGAATACTTTTGAATGAGAGTTTTGGTGAAGCAGGGTTGGGGTTCTATTTAATTGTAAAGTTAGCAATGGAACATTGAACAGTATGGGACTATTCAGACACCATTTTAAATTGTGAACTTCATCTGATTTTTGATAACTCAGATCTTTTTTCATTTTAAAGGGTTAAACCTGGACCCAGTGGTAGAGCTCACATTGACTTCATGGAATCAAGAGACAAATCTTTGTTTAAAATACTGTGTCAAGGACTAGACAAAGAATTCTGAAAGCCCTGCTCTTAAACAGAAGGAATTGCTGATGATTGTAAAATACACCATTGTGATAGAATATAACAGTGTGTTGTAGATAGTAGCAAATCTGAAAAAATGATGGTCAACTTTAAGATCTGACAGCATAGCCTAACACAGACTGAGTCAGTAGAGACAGCCATGAAGGATCTTAGACATTTCTTTATTTGTTGCACATTTCTCATGATGTTTAGTAATAAACATATTTGAGTGACCAAAGTCTAGACAAACAAATCACAATTCTGGCAAAAGCTTGTGATCTGATGACATGTTATGTCTTTCAAATGCGTAAGAGCAGGAGTCAGCTTTTAAAGTCTAGCACTGAGTCCTTGGGAGCTGACACTGAATGAGATGCTGGTTGAGGAACTGCATGATGAGAACCATATCTAACCAAATGAAAGCTTTGCTCCAGTTTGCTCATTCTGATTTCTAAGGCTCCCCCTTCCTTCAGGCTCACTCCAGGAAGCTCCACATACTTATCTGAAGTTAGTGAAATATAAGACCTTTATATATTATTTATTTCTCACGCCCCCCCCCCGGGAAGATTCACCAAATACCACCTGATACAGCAGCTGCCCAAAGGCTGAAATATCACTTTTCCATTTAACTTTTTAAAACTGAAATCCGTTTATGATTAAACAAGAGAACATTTCCAAAGATTATTTTAATTTTGTTTTTTGGTAGGCTGCCTCTAAGGAAGCAGGACACTGAACAACTGTCCAGTTGCTTTATGACCACTACTCCAACCAATGAACTGTGTTAGTGGCTATGCCCTGATGTCCTGTTTAATGAAGGGTTTTAGCTGATAGATCTGTGTAGTTTTGCAGCAGTGCTTAACTTGTCATGAAAGAGGTGCCAGGGCTCAAGCAATTTTTTTTACATTCATAACTGATGCAGCAAGCTCAGAGGTACCGGGACTATGAACTGCCAAGCCTAAAGGTGCCCAGAGCTCAGCCCTGGAAAACCCTGGCACAAATTTAATCATTGGTTTGTAGAACCAGTGGCTGCATTGATGCCTCACCCTCAGCCCACACCACCACTAACCCTCTCACACCACAGGTCTGCAGACAATGCAGTACTCCATGAAACAGCTGGACATGGAGTCCCTTGAGTGATATATCTGTAACTTCTCCTGATTCCTGTAGTATGGGCCATGTAAATGTGGCTAGTTGACAGCAACATCTGGCTCAGTAGCAAGAAGGAATACAAAACTCAAATGCAGTTACCATTGGGATGAATACTGGCCAGATTATAAAAGTGTATGGCACTGCACAGCCTAAAACCAAAACTATAATGCAAACAGTTCTCAACATGTGCTTCTTATAGACATATTCCAGAGTGATGGTCTGTCTAGAATGTAACCCCTACTGCTTAGAGATTTTGGTTAGCGTGACAATGCTGTTGATCTTCAGCAGCTATTGGTATTTTCATTTCAAAACCAGCAACTTCCATTTGTTATCAATACAACTATTTTAAAAAGACCATTTCAAAATTGTGGCCATAATAAGAAAATTATGACTATTTCCTCAATATGGACCATTCTCTCCAAAGAGCAAAACTGACCAAATATCTTCACAAATTGTGTTACAGATTAAGGCAGAATGTTGCAGAGCCCCAGTGAGCTGCATTACTGTTTTGGCCTTTAGGCAGCCTCCTTGGTTTTTAATTCACTTAGTGAAAGCATTTAAATAAGAGTAAAAATTAATTCCTGATTGCCTACACTAGGCTGCACATCCTGAAGTAATGCTACTACTACTACTAAGGATGGCCCATTTTCAGGCCTGCTGCTCGGTTTAGTCCCAAAGTTTCCAGCATTGCACACAGATTTCATGAACATTTACCTCAGAAATAAAAAATCATCTAAATTTTTTGAGGCAGGGACTCTTTCACTATGTGTGTGTACAGACCTTAGCACTGTAGGGGCTCCTTTCTTAGTTGGGCCTTGCTATGCTATTGCAATAGAAATAACAATAATGAAGCTGAGGTGATAGTTATTTACACTACAAGAATGAATCCCAAATCACTGTAATTTTGTGCATGATTATTTGTGTGTGTTCATTTGGGGTCTTTGGCACATGGTGTATCTCACCTTTGGAGCTTGGCAGGTTGAGAGGGGTACATTCCAGGACCTGATTCTATAACTTTACTTTGAGTGCTGCTAATGGACTCATTCGGGGCTTTGCCACAAGCCCAAAGCAAGGGTCAATGTATTGTTCATGCTGAGAAGCAGCCTGGGAAACAGATTGTGACAGCTGCCCAGGCTAGTATGTGCCCCTTTCCTCTCCATTCCCACCCACGTGCACAGGGGAAGTAAGCTGTGGTTGTGTGGAGGCTGCTCTCCCTCCTGTGGAGTTATCCATGGTCAGAGTCATCATCAGTACAGAGGAGAAAGAGCTTTACATCCTCAGCTTACCATTCATAGGTGTAAGGGGTGGACCACAGTCTGGCCCTATACCTGTATGAATAAGTGCTACTCAACATGAATAAAGGGCGTGGAATCAGGACTTTAAATGTTGCACATGGGGAAAGAGGGGAGCAGAGGCTGTAGGCAAACATGGAAACGTTTGGGGGGTTTCCTCTCAGATTTATAAAGAACAAAATCCTGATTCACATTAATCTGTAACTCTCTTTCCTGCTCACATCCATCACTGTAGTATCAGAGCACCTCACAATCCTTATATGTATTTATCTTCATAATACCCTTGTAGGATAGGGAAGTATTATCTCCCTTTTACAGATGGGAAACTGAGACACAGAAAGCCCAAGTGCCTTGCTTAAGGTCACACAGTCAACCTGTAGAACTCTTTATCAGAGGATGTTGTGAAAGCCAAGACCATAATAGGGTTCAAAAAAGAACTAGATAAATTCACGGAGGATAGATCCATCAATGGCTGTTAACCAGGATGGGCAGGGATGGTGTCCCTAACCTCTGTTTGCCAGAAGCTGGGAATGGGCGACAGGGGATGGATCACTTGATGATTACCTGTTCCCTCTGGGCAGGGCCAGATTAACTTTTTGTGGGCCCGGCACCAAACATATTTGTGGGCCCTCCGGGAATGACTGTAAAAGGGGCCGGGGGTAAAAGCACAGTGGGACAGGAGCTAGGGTTGGTCTCTGGAGCAAGGGAGGAGTCAGGGGTAAACTGCAAGTGCAGCAGGGCTGGGGAGGAGGGTAAACAGGATTCCCCGCGCCCCTGCCCACATAGAACGGGTACATACCTGCAGGGCCGGTGCAACCATTTAGGCGGACTAGGCGGTTGCCTAGGGCGCCGAGATTTGAGGGTGCCAAAAAGCGCCCCCCAATTTTTTTTTAAATGGTTGAGCAGCCGCTGCTGCTGGGACAGAGAGGGAGTCTGAGCTGCCGGCGGCAGCCGGCAGCCCAGGGTGTCCCCTGGGTCAGGGCGCCACCAGAGGGGGTGGCAGGCAGCTCCTGCGACGCTGCCACAGTCATGCCTGCGGACGGTCAGCTGCTCGCGCGGCTCCGATGGACCTCCCACACACACCACTGTGGCAGTTCCACCGGAGCTGCGGGACCAGCGCGCGGGGCGGCGAAATTGTCGTCCGCCTAGGGTGCTCAAAACCCTAGCGCCGGTCCTGCATACCTGGTTCTAGTCCATTCTCTTTGTCTCTCTCTGCACTGAGCTGCCCCTCCTCCTACAGCAGCAGGACAGGTTCTCTTCCAGCCCTCTGGGGTGGGTGTTGGGAGTGAGAGGAGTGGAGGCTAATGTAGTTACTTCAATAACCAGACATTTAGTTCTCAGTCAGCACTGCTAACCGGACACTCAGGTCCTGTTTTCTACTGGAGTTTCCAGTCTAAAACTGGATACCTGTCAACAGGGCTGTCAGAAAAGCCTGAGGAACAGGAGAGGGGCAAGCAATCATTTTTAAAAGTAAGAGGGCTAAGCCTTAATGGGGGGGGGGCAAGTGGTGGGTGGGCTAGAGAGTGGAGAGGAGCTAGTGGGCAGGGCCATGTCTGTTGTACTGCCCAGGTAAGTTGGAGACTGTGGGGATCAGCTGACACAGTATCCAGGGCAGGTGCAAGGATATTTTGCACCCTAGGCAAAACTTCCACCTTGCGCCCCCCCTCAGCGCATCGCTTCATATAAATTTTCAAAAATGAATACAGTGGAGTCACATCTTATGCGGGAGTTAGGTTTTAAGGTCAGCCCATAAGAGGAAAATCGCGTACAGTGAAAATTACCATAAAGTACAATACACACAGTATACACTGTATACACTAGAACTGGGGTTCTCAACCTATGGCAAGCGTGCCAAAGGTGGCACAGGAGCTGATTTTTTTTTTTAATGGCAGACTGCTAGTCCCGGTCATCGCTGAGCCTGCTGCGTGCCTGGGGTTCTGTTTACTCAGCTGCTAGCCGGAGTCCCAGCCAGCGGTTCCACTCAGCCTCCTGCCATTCACCCAGGCTGGCAGGAGGCTGAGTGGGGCTTGTGGCCGAGACCCTGGCTGGCAAGGGGCCGGCAGCCAGAACCCCAGATCGTCAGCGGGCTGAGCAGGGCCAGTGGCAGGGACCCCGACTGGCAAGGAGCCGGCAGCTGGAACCCCAGACTTGCAGTGGGCTGAGCGGGGCTGGCAGCTGGGACCTCATCCTGCTGCCAGCTGGAGTCCCAGCCGCCGGCTCCGCTCAGCCTCCTGCTGGCCTGGGTGAACGAAACCCCAGGCTGGTGGGCGGAACCCTGGGTGAACGGAACCCCAGACCATTCACCCAGGCTGGCAGGAGGCTGAGCGGAGTGGGCTGGGATCCCAGAAAGCTGAGCGGGCTGAGCAGGACTGGTGGCTGGGACCCAAGCTGGCAGGAGCTGGCCCACTGCTAGCTCTGCTCAGCCCGCTGCCGGCTGAGTGAATGGAACCCCAGGTCAGCAGCAGGCTCAGCGACGGCCGGGGCCCACAGTCTGCCATTAAAAAAAAATTGACTTGCATGACGCTTTTGGCATGCATGCCATAGGTTGAGGATCCCTGTTCTAGTGTATACTCTGTATACTGTACTTTATGGTAATTTTCACTGTGCTCGATCTTCCTCTTATGCGGTGACTCTAGAACCTAACCCCTGCTTAAGATGTGACTCCACTGTAGTGTAAAAAAAAATTTTGGGGCACTGCTTTTTGGCACCTCCAAATCTTGGCGCCCTAGACGGCCGCCTAGTTTGTCTAGTGGTTACACCGGCCCTGACAGTATCCCCAGCCCAGGTGACGTGACAGCCAGTGGTGGATTTAAAGTTAGTGGGGCCCCCAAGCCCTGGGCTCAGCTTCATTTTTGGGGGTCCTCCTTGGGACCTACCCAAGAAAAAGAACATTCTCTCTTATCTCCCCCAGCTCCCATTTTTCATTCTTTTTTCTTCATCCTCCTCCTATAAGTAATAGCAAGTTAATGAAAATGAAGTGAGGTACCTTGATTGTTCTTGTAGTCTAACTTATTTTTCCACAGACCACTTGAAAATCCTGGAGGGTCTTGATGGACCACTTAATGATCTTTCCAAATATTGTAAAAAAATGTTGGGGTGCGGGGTCTGGCCAGGAGCTAGGGCGAGGGAGGGGGCTCAGGGTTAGGGCAGAAGGTTGGGGTGTGGAGTGTTTACTTGGGGCAGCTCCTGTTCGGTTCTCTGGATGGGGGTGGGGATGTGGGGGGGTGGAGGGGTCAGGGCAGGGGGCTAGGGATGTTTGAGGGGGGTTCAGGAGTCAGGGCAGGGGCTGAGGGACATGAAGGGGATGCAGGAGTCAGGGCTGGGTGCTGGGGAGGTGTGAGAGGGGTGAGATGAGTGCACGGGGCTGGGGATGTGGGGATGTAGAGGTTAGGGCTGGGAGGTGCAGGGGGATAGGGAGGTATGGGGGTGCAGAGGTCAAGACGGGGGCTGGATGTGTGTGAGGGGGTGCAGGGGGCTGTGTGGGGGGTGCAGGAGTTAGGGTGGGCAGAGGGCTGTGGGTATGGGCTGGGGTCGTGGGGGTACTCATGCAGGGGGCTGGAGGGGGTATGCCCCAATTCCAGCCCCTTCCCCAAGGCCCCTCCTCCACCTCCACCTCTTCTCCTCCTCTTCCCCAGAGCAGGGAGCTGCTGCGGCTCCACTCCTCCTCCCTCCTCCTGCAAGCAAGCAGTTGATCCAGCTGATCGGTGGCAGGGAGCGGGGAAAGGAACTTTGCTGGGGAAAGAGGCAGGGGAGGAGCTTGGCTGCTGGTAGAGCCTGCCAGGGAGCCCCAGCAGCCAGCAGCTTCAAGCTTCTGACCCCATAGGCGAGAGCAGGGGGCAGAGAAGAGCGGGACGGGGCCCCTTTCTACCATGGGCCTGGCGCCATGGTAAATCCGATACTGCCTCTGGGGCATCTGGCATTGGCCACTGTCGGAAGACAGGTCACTGGCTAGCTGGCTAGTATGGCCATTCTTATGTTCACATAGGAAATAGGAAATTGAACCCAAGTTTCTCAAGTCCTTGGCCAGTGTCCTAACCACTGGATCATCCTGCTTCTTAATTCTTGTAAAAGGGCTAAAGGGGAAGATGGATATTGCTGTCTGCTAATTTTTGCCAAATAAATATGCACAAAACAAGATAGTATGCAATAAAAAAACGATCTGACATACAGCTTTTCTACTCCTGTTCCTTGGGCAGAAAGAAGCATGTGTTTTGACCATTTAAAAAATATAAGTAGTTCAACCCTTGAGAGGAGGATGAGAAGTGTCCAGTTGTAGTAACCACTTTGTAGCTAATGTCCACCCTAACAATATCTTATCATAACACTTAAGGACTGCGATGTGAACAGTTCCATCAGCAGTAAACCCACTCTGCATTGTCACATTAAATAGCTACGTGACATTATTGTGTCAACTTCTCTAGGAACAGTAGTTTCCTCAGTGCCTTAATGTCTGTCTTTGTAATTGGCAATAGAATAAGAAGTGATCTACCAATGCTGTTGGCAGTATTGTACATAGCCAGAGCCAGTTATTCATTTAGAAGTATTAGAAATGTAGTGAAATCTTTACATAGAAAACTAGAACTATTTCACAATGCTTTCACCTTTGCTAAATCTGTTAGTAGCAAGTTAGTTGTGATAATTGTATGGGACCTATTGAAGACTTGGCAAAAAATCTGAGTAAGCCAGGATGGGTGAGCTGGTATACACTAAAACATGGAGCTCTTAGACATTGAGTTGCTTTTGTTGGAAGTGAAAAAGTCTTTGTGTTTTCTGACACTGGAAGCTCTGACACAGCCTCCTGCTCCTTGCTAGGGCTGGTCTGATGTGATATTGGGTAACCTGTGAACCCTGAAGCAGGGGCCCTTAGACCAGCCACAAGATTGTGAAAATGATACTCATTAAACCCTGCTGCCATTGAGAGGCCCTGGGAAATACAGTGTCCATGAGGCTGTAGAGTACAATGGGTTTGGGTGACTAAAGTCAATGCTGACTCACGATGTATTCATTTTAAGATGCAATCCTTAAATTCTTCAGAGAAGAGCCGCTCCCCTCATGCTGACTTTTGATATATAGTGCACAGGGCTTAGGCAGAGTAAAGCAAGAAAAGCTTTGAAACTATGGTGGCTGGCATCGCGGGTGGTCCTGGGAGAGAGACTCCTGAATGAATGACTTTCCAGCTATGCGTCATTGCCTCTTATCTTATCACCAGTATTGCTGAACTGTTATATTTAGAAACAGGCCTTTTCTCTCACTGTTACAAGGGCAACAAAGGCCCGACTGTGAAACCAGTTACGGAAGGACCAATAAAAAAGCCAAATTAAAACCAGACTAATACAACTTCTCTGTAAAACACCACATAAACAGAGCTCTTCAGAGTGCCATGCAAAACCCTGGGCAATTAATCTTTTTAAAACACCACAGGCAACACTTCCATAAAAAGAGCCACAGAATATCGTCTATTAAAGGTAAACAAACTAACCATGCTTCCAAACCTCTTAGCTTTGTGTAGCATTACTAGCATTTCCCCCCTTCATAAAATGCCTACTTCAAAGCCATGTAGTGTGGTTACCGCAACTTGCCAAAAATATTTGTTGGCCTGTTTGGATGTGAGACTATAAATTTTCTGTGCAGGGTAAGAGGGGGTGTTGAATGAGAATTCTACAGCTAGAACCATTTCTCTGTTTTCTGCTACTTTGTTCCTTTTGCTCATTAGGGATTAGTAGTGGCTGTGCTGCCACTTGACAATTTTATTTCCCGTTATTCAGGGTAGACCCAAACTAAAACCTTGGTATCTAAATGGCCATGAACTTTGGGAAAGCAAGGTCTAGATGTGGACTGTGGGTATTACTGAATTGGTAAATTCGTTAGTTTCTTAAGTATGTGGTTGATGATTTAAATTCATGACAAATTTGAGGTATAAAATCCAGTCTTTTGAAGTGGCTGAGTACAATAAACTCATCACCCTTTTGTAAAGGGGTTTGAATATTGTTTTCCTGCTTGAACTCTTTCACTCAAAAATGACTCAAATTTTGTTGAAACTTTAAAAAAAGAAATATTCACTTTGAGGGAATCTAATTGTCAGCCCCAAAGGCAAATGATGGGGGAAAGATGAAGAATTAAGGCTTTGGATGGAATGGCTCTTTCAGTTTACAGTTATGCTAGCTGTGATGTCTCTTTGGCAAAGGAACCTGGAATGCCTGAGAATCTGAGGAACTAATGATTAGATTTCTTGATTGTCTGAAATGTTGTTGAAGTACAGGATGAATCATATTGAATAGATTATTAAAGCTGTAACCTTTGGATTCAGACTCCACTCCTCAAAGCTGAGGGATGTTCAAGATAATCTTTAACATTTGTGCAACAAATCAGACCTATTTTTCTTCTTTTGGAATAGGAAAGTTTTGGGATTTGGTTGTTCTTATATCAAACCTTTGTGTTTTATCTTTGTAAGTATACCTGTATCATTAGGTAGCATGTTAGCTGGTGTAACTGTGTAACTGAGCTGATGAAAGGAGAATTATGAAGACTTCCAACCCCCCTTCCAAATCTCATTTATTTAATTACTTGTGACCCTAAAGTCAGCAGCATGAGGCAATGGCACAAATATAAAGAACAAATGATTCCAAGAACACCGGAGACAGATAGGTGATGTTAAAGCAATACATGCATTTGGGGATTTCTGTCAAAGACATTCATAGTCAATTTAGTTCCCCAAATTTCCTCTTTGCATTAATTTAATCTGATTTCCAAGCTTTAGCATTAGAAATGTAGTTTAAGACAAAAGCGACATATGTTCAGAACTGCTGTAGAGTGCTAAACCCAAATCGACTGTCCAGCTGACAGCTGGACAAATTAAACAATTCCTCTCTCTAGCCACATTAAATAATCTATCAGAAGAACATTGTTTTAGAAGTGAGCTTTATCTGTAAACTGAAGTAAAAAAGGGTTTGTTCTGATTTGTTTTTAATTGAGAATTTCTCTGTATCAGTTAACAGATGCTTTAAATTACCACCATGCCATTGCTATTTGGCTTCCTAGTATGAGATCATGAGGAAAGTTTGTTGCTGAGCAAGAATGCTTTTGTATAAGAGCATCATTCATAGTCTTGACTGTAACAGTTAAGGGACAGCTTGTGAAGAGGTACCCAAAAGTTTGACTTATTCAGCTAATGAGAACCTGCTGAGTCAGAATAGTAATGAACAAAGTCTATGGAACCCTTACTCCTCAGGTACTTTCTGTCTAATGGTTGAAATGCTTAATATATCTTGCTTAATATAGACCTATGTGGGGGAAGGGTGAGAGGGAGTCATTCATCTCTGTTTAGGAGGTAATTATTTTCTTGTGAGAGGACCTTCTTTTCAAGAGAAGGACCTGATCCTGGGAGGTGCTGTGCAACCTCCACACCTATTGACTTGCATAATGAGACTTAACTCCTAGCACCTTGCAGGACTGAGCTTAAATTTTTCTTTTCCACTGACTTGTTCCATTTGAAAGGTACCCAAAAGTTGACTGACCAAAATATCCCTATCTTAGATCTTCAAAATCCATGCAATATTTTATATGCATTCTCTTCATATAAATGCCTTAGTGCTGTTATTTATATTTCAGAAACATGACAGTGAGTCAGGAGCAAAGTCAGTAGAGAATCCATGTTCCCATTTCCCTGTTGTAACCAGTAGATTATTAATCAGATCACCTAGACTGAAATGGCAAGAAACCAGCACCAGGTTTAATTGATGTACTAAATGAACTTTTGATTCAAATATCTCTGTTGGGATTATCTGTGGATTTTATTACAATTAATAGATGGAAGAAAGAAAAAGCAGTAAGATGATAAAACTGAGCACTTAAACAATGTTTTTTCCATCAAAGATTTCCAAGCACTTTCCAAAAGCATCATTCCCTCACATTTTTACAAATGGGAAAACGGAGAAGCAGAAAGATACTAAGTGACATGCCCAAAGTCACAGAGCAGTCAGGGGCAGAGCCAAGAGAAGGATTCAGCTCTACTTTCTCCATGGGCTCTGATTATAAGAAGTGGCCTATGTTTAGAAGGAGACAGGTCAGTGTATCTGAGAAAATTTTATTTGGAATTCAATTTCTGGGTAAGGACGAAAGAGATGAGGATATATAAAGTCAAGGTTTCAACTGATTTTATACCCATGTTTGTTTTGTTCTGGAGATAGTTTCCACCAGCAGGTTTCCTGTAGCTGTACTGTAAGGAAAGAAAATTTAAAATACTTTTACTAGATCTATAATAACATACAAAAACCCTAGAAACAGATGTGAGTTAAGTAGCAATCATTGCAAAATGTTTGTTAGAATAGATAGACTCTGAGGACACTTTAATAAACCCATTTAAAAGAGATTACTGAGATTAGGAATAATAATCAATAGCATATGGCAGCAATATCTTTTACATAAATAGTGGGGGTTGTAGCTGGTGTGTATCTCTGCTATAACCATTTTCTGTCTGGTAATGGGCTCTTGCCCGCCCTCCCCCCATATTAGCATTCATAACACAGCTTGGTATCTATCAGATCTTCAGGACGAAGGGCAAGGGGAGAGGGAGATGAAACTGTTGCGGCTATTTAACAGCTGAATATTAGAACAGGGTGAATTGCTATCAAAGCTGAGTGTATATTTAAACGTAGCACAAGTCTACAGAAGTACTGTTTTAAAATGTCCTATTACTCCATAGAACTCCTTCCCATGTCTATTCAGAGTCCTAGCCTTCTACTCTTGTGCCAAGTCTTTGTTGTTTTCTTACTTAGCCAGTGCAGACAAGAGACAGTGAGCTGCATTCTATTTCTTCTTGTGAATCACCCCAATAATTTCTTATTAAGTTCCAATCCACTACCATTATACCTGCACAATGCATGCAATGGGACTGTACAGGTGTCATGGAGGACATAACTTGAAATCATGAGGCTTGATTCTCCTGTAACCAATGTTACTCTTCAGCAGTGTAATGCTATTGGCTTCAATGGCTTTCTGGGGCCGGTTTTGTTCAACATCTTTATTGATGATGGAATGAATGGCACTCTCAGCAAATTTGCAGATGACACTAAGCTGGGGGGAGAGGTAGATACACTGGAAGGTAGGGATAGGGTCCAGAGTGACCTAGACAACTTGGAGGATTGTCCCAAAAGAAATCTGATGAGGTTCAACAAGGACAAGTGAGGAGTCCTGCACTTAGGAAGGAAGAATCCCATGCACTGCTACAGGCTGGTGACCGAATGGCTAAGCAGCAGTTCTGCAGAAATGGACCTGAGGATTACAGTGGACGAGAAGCTGGATATGAGTCAGCAGTGTGCCCTTGTTGCCAAGGCCAATGGCATATTGGGCTGTATTAGTAAGAGCATTGCCAGCAGATTGAAGGAAGTGATTATTCCCCTCTATTCGGCACTGATGAGGCCATACTTGGAGTACTGCATCCAGTTTTGGTCCCCCCACTATAGAAGGGATGTGAACAAATTGGAGAGAGTCCAGAGGAGGGCAATGAAAATGATTAGGGGGCTGGAGCACATGACAAGAGGAAAGGCTGAGGAAACTGGGGTTATTTAGTCTGCAGAAGAGAAGAGTGAGGGAAGATTTGATAGCAGCCTTCAACTACCTGAAGGGGGGTTCTAAAGAGGATGGAGCTAGGCTGTTCTCGGAGGTAGATGAAAGAACAAGAAGTAGTGGTCTCAAGTTGAAGTGGGGGAGGTCTAGGTTAGATATTAGGAAACACTATTTGACTAGGAGGGTTTTGAAACACTGGAATGGGTTACCTAGGGAGGTGGTGGAATCTCCATCCTTAATGGTTTTTAAGGCCCGGCTTGACAAAGCCCTGGCTGGGATGTTTTAGTTGGTGTTGGTCCTGCTTTGAGCAGGAGATTGGACTAGATGATCTCCTAAGGTTTCTTCCAACCCTAATATTCTATAATGGAATTATTCTTGATATGTGTTGGTGTAAGTGAGAGGAGAAATATCCCCATGGAATATGCACAGGAATCACTGAGCCCCTTTTGAATCTCTGAACCTAAACTCAGTCAGTTGGACTGGAAGACAGAAGGTGTGGTGAACTGGGAATTTTGTGTAATATTTGTATGAATCCAAGGCATGCTTCAGTTTCCCTCTGTATGTTGCATTGCTACCCAGTGGGTACAAAAGGGTTCACACTGTCACTGTTCCTGGAACTTTGCAGGAGACAGGGTGTGTATGTGTGTCACCTTGCTATCTGGGTGAAATCATTAAAGAACTGGCTTAAACTGACCCAAATCAAAAGAGGGTTCAGAAAGACAAATGGATTCCTCAACAACTGAACAATAAACACCTAACAGCAGGAAACCCTGGTGGGCAGAACTTGTGAACAGAGCTGGAGAACAATGTGTCAGATGACTGGAGGAAGGGTTGCCCTTTTCGAGGGGCAGAGGAGTCTGGACCTGGAGAGACAAAAGGGGGACAGGGGAAGAGGGCCAGAGATTGAGCCCATCACAGCTTAGCTGGCACATCATAGTGCTGACTTGGCTGGGATGAACTATGGTTTAACTTCTACCTCTCTCTGCTAACCTCAGGATTTTCAGATTCTGTGTGCCAGGTGACCAATAAATAGTTACCTTGTTTTGAAAAGGCTGCCTATGTCACTGCAAATACTCACTGAAAGCATTGAGCCCTGAAGGGCTACAATACAAGCCTCCTGCAGGATTCTGTCTTGGTTGGCTTTTCTGCAGGTAGCCATGGAGAGACATGGGGTTTGCTGGTGCCGAAGGCCTGTTCTCAGAGTCCTGGAGGCCATGGGCCTGCCCCGAAGAACTCTACGGGTCCTGGGAGCCGGCACACTGAAGGGGGTCACTCCCAGGAGCAGGGCCAGCTCCAAGTTTTTTTGCCGCCCCAAGCAAAAAAAATTTCCCGTGCCCCCCCAGCTCCGCCCCAACTCTGCCCCTGCCCTGCCTCCTCTCCCGGGTGCACCTTATCTCCGGCGTCGTGCTCAGGGGAGGATGCAGAGGTGAGCTGGGAGGGGAGCAGTTCCTCTGCCCCCCCAGGGTTACTTCCTTCGGCCCTCCTTGCACCCCCCACTGCCGCAGCTCACCTCCGCTCAGGGCTGGGGTGGCGCCTCTTGGAAAGTGCGGCCCCAAGCACATGTTTGGAGTGCTGGTGCCTAGAGCTGGCCCTGCCCAGGAGATTGGTTACAGGGTGGGGCATAGACCAGACCCTGTGACTCTGTGTCAGGAGGAAAAATACTTTTTAATAGTAAACTATTTGTTTTGGGCTTGACATGGCATCACTGACTGGCATAATAAAAATGGAACCATATGATACTAGCTTTGTAGAGTAGGACCATGCTTTAAGAAAATACTGACCCATGCTGGTGAAAAATAGCTTATATATGGCCCAAGAGCAAAGAAAGAACTGTTTACACCACTCTCCTCCTTTGATTACAGCGAATTACACTACTTCCACTTTTATTGGTGGTATTATCGAGGTGGAAACTCTGTGTTCCAGCTGATAAGTCTTCAAATGGGGTTTCAGTCCAGAAAATATTGCAGAGTGATGTGAAAGGGTAACAGAGCAGCTTTGGCCTTGGTTACAAAGGTCCTCACAGAGCCAGCAAGCCATATAAATAAACTTGGTTGTGCAGGCATCTTGCATTCATAATGACAAGCTGACTCCTAACCAAATAAACTGTGCAAACATATTAAAAGCAAAAAGTGATACAAGAAGTTTGGCAGTAACAGGGGCTGGTAATTTTTCAAGGTACATGTGTACATATGTACAGTCATCATTAGCTTACACCCTCCTTGCAACCTCATTTACTGAAGTCTGCTCCCATTGAAGGCAGTAAATTTTGCCATTGACTTCAATGGGATGGAGCTAAGCCAATCCTGGGTGCTTTTGGAAATCACACCTATATCTCCTGTAGAAGTCAAGCATACCTTGTCCATCATGTGTGGGTGGAGGGAGCTTCTCTTGACTGAGTTCCTGTGGAGGAGCCAGGCACAGTCATAGCTCTCAGCACAGAACTCTGCCAAGCACAGGGACTACTACAGTTCAGTGTGGCTGTTAATATAGAACTTTGAGGGGCTCAGCAGAGTGGACCCATCATGCAGGCTGTGCCATTAAAGTCAGTCTATTCTTGTTTGTGGAGAACTGTGTGGTTGGATTATAGTATTATGATGTCGATGTGATAATGGAAAAGCTTACACAAGCTACTGAGCATCATGCCAATTTATTTATTATTAATTTAAGGATGCCCCAATTTAAATTTTCTCATTTTTTGGTCTTATTTTTGCTATCATTTGATGAAAAGCATTGTGCATTGAAAGATCTTGCCAGCCTCTGTTCCACAAGTAACTATATCTTCCAGCTGCATCCCATTTCTGGAACTGAAATGTGCCATAACCACTGGCACCAAATAATTAGTCCCTAGTCCAGGAAGGGAAGGAGCTAACTGCATTGTTGTCTAACACCCTCCAGCCATGGGCACTGGAACCAGGGGAGGGGACCAGGGAGCCATGACTCCCCCACTTTTTACTGATCGTAAGAGTGGGGTAGTGGGTGGAGAGGAGTAAGGCTTCGGCAAGGAAGAGGTGGCACAGGAGCAGAGCCTTGTGGGGAAGGGGTGATGCAAGGGCGGGGCCTTAGAGGAAGGTGTGGTGTGAGGGCAGGGGGAAGTGGTGATGTGAAGGCATGTCTTAGGGGGAAGGGGCAGTGTGAGGGCGGAGCCTCGGGAAGAGGTGGTGTGAGGATGTGACTTTGGGGGGAAAGGGGAGTGTGAGGATGGGAGAAAGTGGTGGTGTGAGGGCGTGTCTTGGGAGGAAGGGGCAGTGTGAGGGCGGAGCCTTGGGAAGGAGTGGTGTGAGGGTGGAGGAAGGGGTGGTGTGAGGGTGTGGCCTTGAGGGGAAAGGACAGTGTGAGGGTGGGGCCTTGAGGGTTAGGGGCAATGGCACGGGGTAGTGGGACCATGGTTTGGACGCCTGTTCCTGCCTTCAGCCTTTTACCAAAGGGCTGACAGTAGAATTCTGCTGTGACCTCATAAAGCTCTTTGTATAAACTAGAACTCGGTGCTACTTCACCATGTGTAACTAGCATGTAAGGCTGTGTATTTCAGAGAAACGAGTGCCACAAGCCTGTTGCTATGCAAATCTAATCTCAAACCACCTTGGGAGGATCACAATTAGGATTAAATAAACTACTGAAAGCCACATCTTGTCCTCCTTACTACTCATGTAAGACTCCCATTAAAGTCAAAGGGTGTTTCACCTGTGTAAGGAGAGCAGGACTTGGCAATCAAGCCTGTAAAATTAACTACCGTCTACATATCATAGGTCTGACTTTCTTCCCATTGAATTCAATGGCAAAACTCCTATAGACTTTAGTAACATCAGGAGTTGGTTACCTTTCTCATTTTCCATCTGTCAAACCCCAAGTGCTAAACACTGCTGCTACTACAAGAATGAGCTTGTAAAGATCCTATTGACCTTCATGCCAGCAGGCCCACCAATTCCATTATAATGAGAAATGTTGGATATAAATGTAGCTAGCAAGAGTTAATTTATGCTCTCTTGGACCAGTATTTTGACTGATTGATTGATAGTTTTTTCCATGCCTGCCAGTTAGTTCCATTGTTGTTACTCTTATAAACCTCACATTTTCCTCAACTCCATATATGCCCCTGTTGCCATAGCAATAAGGGGAGGTGACTGTTTACAGAGTTGTTCTTTGGGTACCTACAGTGGAAAGATCCCACCTGAAATAACAACATGTAAATCACTTTGGCAGCTGATGAATGACAAAGGGATACTCACTGTTTTTGGATGCAGCTTATTTTGTTTTAGACATTCGTCATAGACAGATCCCTCCTGCCATCTTTCATATTTAATCTGACACACACCACATATTTGAAAAATGTTTTATGTGGCATAAATGCAGGTGAGTGTATTTATAGCTGCACATTCCAAAATGTTGTCACGTGGAAATAAGCCATTGACTCTGAGTCTTGTCTTGTTTCTCAGTTTGTAGCCCAACAATGAAGCTGATTTGGTGAAGTGAACTTTGCTGAGTGGGTCATCTGCATTATAATGGTTAACTCCCTCTTATAGCTAATGGCATTAATTTTGAATTCTGAAAATATTATGGGCATAATTTCTGTGCAGTGCCCAGGGAGTCAGTTGTGCAACTCCTGTTAATTTATTTATGAGAGGTGCATTGGGACAACCTATTTGCCTAGGAATGAAACCTCCCTCTGTGCAGCAAACAACCTGTGCAAAACCCAACATGCTACATAAGCCGTAAACACAGCGCTTATGATATGCGTGGATGTCTGACAGGGGATGGATCACTCAGTGATTGCCTGTTTTATTCATTTCCTCTGAAGCACTTGGCATTGGCCACTGTTGGAAGACAGGATACTGGACTAGATAAACCATTTGTCTGACCCAGCATGGCTGTTCTTATGGAGCCTTGAATGAGCCCTCTACTGTGTGGGGTGAAGTGCAGTTCAAACACATTCAATGTACGGATGGGATGCCCACTCACATAATGCCATATGTATTCACGTGGGAAGGATCATCTGGGAACAACTGAATGGAAGAAGTGTGACTTACAGGAGGATTTGAATGATGAGAGATCACAGGGAGAGAAAGGGAATTCCAAGTGTAAAGAGCAGCATAAAAGATGCAAAGATGGGAATGGAAGAAGGCTATAAAGGGGATGACGGGGAGCTTAATTGTGTTTGCAGTGAAATGACTTGGATGCTTGGAAGACTCCAGCTTTCCATGGATACACAGAATCCATTTTAGCACAGGCAGATTAATCCATTTTGGGATTTGCCTTTCATTTTCTACCCCCACACTACTCCCCAGACAAATGGAATAATTCACTAACAATGAAATAATTAAGCCAAGGAAGCCCTCTGCTTCAGACTTTGCCCATGAATACTATTCACTTGGAGCAGTTATAGTGAACCTCTGATTGGAATTACTTGCTTATGCTAAATGGATTCTACTTACATGTATGATAAAGCTGTTACCTACAGTTCCCTAGGATTCTCTTTGGAATGATCAGCAGTAAGCCCCAGAAATGGAACCACCCAAGCATTTGAGTGGCTAATAATAATCTGTTCTAAATGGTTGTAGTACGTGTGCTGGGATACTCTTACACTGCCAAGGATGCATTAGGACAGTATAAAATTGATGCCCAGGGCCAGATCATCAATTGGTGTAAACTGGCTACGTTCTATTGACCCCCATGAAGTCAGTTGACACCAGATGACAATCTGGTCCCACTATGTGAAAGGGTACACAGTGGAAATCCCTTATAAAAAATACAAAAGAGGACGACAGTATTTTGTGATGTGGCATGGCTCTCAGTGAATTGAAAGACACATCACTCTGGTTTGTACAGTGAGGCATGCTAGTTGATGTCATATGTGACAGCCAAAAACACCCAGATGATGATATGCCTTTAACTTCATCAAGGAGGTGTGCCACATACCACAGAATGCTGCAACACTGCCTTCCAAATGTTACTGTGCATATTATATTAAAGTACATATAGCTCAATATTATGTCATGTACTGTGACTGCAGCATAAGAAAAATGGGGAGCCAAATGTGTGGGGAATTTTCTGCCTATACATGCAATATGTTTGTTACATTTGGAGTCTGCTGCTTGCCTGAAAGATTCTGTATTTTTCACACACAAATGCTAGTCTTAATGGAATCAGTGGGAGTTTTTCCACTGATTTCAAAGGGACTGGGATTTAAGCCACAATACTAATTTGATATTGGGTATCTAAGAAAATGTTAGAAAATGTATCTTGGATTGGAGATAGTGAACAAGTGCATAGAGAACAATGCATAAATGTAGAACTACCTGGGCACAGGTGCGGGAGGAACGCCAACCATCGTTGACAGACCTGGAAATCCTGCCCAGAGACAGATCCACACAGAGATCTGCCAAAACAAACAGAGGTGCACTGCGTAAACTGAGCTGCCTTTGTTGCTCACATAGATATTACTTCCCCCAGCTATTCTTTTATTCTCCTCTCAGACTTTAGATCTGAGACCTAATGTGCAGCTAAGCACTATATGAGCTTCCCATACATTTGTCAATGCACTTCTGACACTTCTTACTTATAACACTTCTGCTATAACACTTCTGCTATAACACTTCCAACTTATAACACTTCTGCTAATACAGTCCTGAAAAGAGACGGCCAATTTACCAAAGTCTTGTGCAAAATTGTACAATGGTGGGATATGTTTACTCAATTGTAGATAAATGTCTATATATATCTAGAGTAGACCACCAAAGCCAACTGTTCTTTCTATCTGTGATCCCAGGCCCCATCTATGAGAAGCTTGTGCATTTGTTAACCCACTGACAGCAGATTTCTATGAAGATGGAATTTTACTTCTGAGCTCCCATGTGTTGGATTAGGTCATATTTTGGCATGATTCAAACCATTGTTGCATGGTGTGTTTATATCAGTGATCTCAAAGTACAAACACTATACAACTGAGCTGAAGTGCAATCAGTGCTCTGATAAGTCATAGTTACCATTGGTGCCAAGTGCATCACATGACACTTTCCCATTTTTTTGTTCTTAGTCTTTTCATTTGTTTTTCTGCTGATGTTGACAATCCATCCACCAGGATATATGCTGAGAACATCTCAACTGTTTTCACATATTATAGATGTCCTAGTATATAACTGAATACACATTATGTGAATAACACCATCATTACTGTTCTATTTACTCCTATGTGTAAACGGATACGTAAAGTGTCTATGCAACTCAATGTGACAAAACAGAGATGAAAAACAAATTGTAGAAAGAACTGCTACTGGACAAAAAAATATCTCTTATTTAGAAGAAATAAATAGATAGAGTCACTGGGCTAGAGTTCCTCATATGGATGAGCAGGCAGAAATAGCTATAGAGCTCATTTACTCTCCTCTAATCCTGTTGCTCCTGGCCAGGAAGAGGCTGATTGTTGGCATAAATAAGAGCAGCCATGGGGCAGCTATTAAATTTATGCCCAACAGTTAATTTTGGGAACCAGAGATTACTGGGGTCTAAGAATCCCTTAACCATGCCCACATTCCCATGACCAAACCCTTTTCTCTGGCCATGACCTCTGTACTAGTGGTCAGGAGGTGGTTGTCCAGAAGCCACACAGGTGGAATTCTTGAGGACCCTAATTCACCATCTTTACAACTGTTTTTCATTGTTAGAGTGGTGTAAAGAAGCTGAAAAAAGGACCAGCGCTGTCTGACTTTAGTTAATGGTTGCAGAACTGTGGTGGAACATGATTTCTGAGTCAGGTGACTCTAGAACAGTAGAATGGCTTTCCCAAGGCCACCCCAATACAAGTGACCATTCTCAAACCAAATCCAAATGTTTTTGGGGTCTCCCGAAGCAGAAGGCTTTGACTTTCCCCTCATTCTGTCACCTGAGTGTGGAACAAAACTATCCCGAAGTTACCCTCTAGGACTGAATTTGAAACCCTTGAATGGGAGGAGATGGTGATCTGCAGTTGTCCTTGGTCACTGATGATGTGTCTGAATATTTGCTAGTGCATCTAGGAGAGGTGGATATAATCAGGTTGAATAAATATAGAATAAGTATGTCATATGTAGAAAATCATCATGCCTCTTTGTGCAAGTTGTTTTTAGTAAGTCAGCACATTTCTAACAAGGTGGGTTGGGAATGACTTACAAATGTTAGTAAAAACATTTTTCTTGTACTGTGTATAAACTATAGAACATTATGATTTTTTACTCTAACATGACTACGACATGGAATCAATAAGAAGCAATTTTGTGCTACTCTCTGATTAATTTTTTTCTCTGATTAGCTGAAGACATCTACTTAACACTGGGATAATAAAAGATTTAGAAAACCTGACCTATGAAGAAAGGTTAAAAAAAAGTGATATGTTTAGTGTTGGGAAAAGAAGACAGAAGGGGGACTGGATAACAGTCTTCAAATAGGTTAAGGGCTGTTTATAAGAGGATGGTGATCAATGATGATCAGTTGTTCTCTGTGTCTACTGAAGGCAGGACAAGAAGTAATTGGCTTAAACTTCAGGAAAAGAGATTTCGGTTAGATATTAGGAAAAACTTTCCAACTACAGGGAGAGAGATGTACTGGAATAGGCTTCCAAGGGAGGTTGTGGAATCCCCATTGTGATGGGCTGGACCCCCTTTTGGGATGCCACCTGTTGTACTGGGGTTTCACTGAGCCCCTCCTAGTCCATTAGCTTGGATTCCCTCTCCCTGTTTTGCTGAATTAGGCTCTACGGCCTCTTGCAGTACACACATAGGTAGGACCACACCCAGCTGCAGACACTGACTGAAGTCAGCTCTGTGTGAGAAGAGTCACCCAGCACTCATGTGCACACCCGTTTTGAAGAATAACCCCCCCCCAAATACTGTCTTGTGCTATATAGAAAGATCTGCACAGCGCAAGCTCATAAAAATTCACCTTCTCCTTCAATGTGAAGAAAGATATGCACAACTTCTTGCCCCCTCCATATGAATTTCACAAACTGGGTTATGTTATAAACAAGAAATAAGTTTATTAACTAGAAAATAGAGATTTTAAGTGATTACATGGGATAGCAAACAGAACAAAGCAGATTACTAAGCACATAAAACAAAACACGCAACCTAAGCTTGATTCACTAAAGAAGCAGGTTACAAAATGTAATTTCTCACCCAA
Organism: Gopherus flavomarginatus; assembly: GCF_025201925.1. Taxonomy (NCBI): domain Eukaryota; kingdom Metazoa; phylum Chordata; order Testudines; family Testudinidae; genus Gopherus; species Gopherus flavomarginatus. Next base: position 49,228,798 of record NC_066619.1, read on the forward strand.
AATGTTGAATTAGGCAGGACGCAGAGTTTTTGTAGCCTAGAGTTCCAATTATTTCTTTTTACAGATTAGACTTTTGTTTCAGTCTGGACTCAGCCCTTGCCTTTGTCTCTTCAGGTGTTTTTAGCAGTCTTTCTTCTTGAGTGGGAAGACAGTGGAGAAGAGTCCAGATCAACCCCCTCCCCAGCCTTAAAAGGATTTACCTAAGGTGGGAATCCTTTGTTTGATCCCCATTCCCCTACAGTGGAAAAGAACTAGCAGTGTCCAAGGGGGTATTTTGCATCAGGTTACATTATCACCTGACTTTGTTGTGTCACAGCTACATTCCAGGATGCCTCTCAGGAAGGACAGAGATTAGTATCTTCAGAGTTCTATTGTCCTTCTTAAATGGGTCGTTCAGGAGGATTGCCTATTGTGTGCTGGGCGTTCCCCCCAAGTATATACACAGTTGTAATTGTTACATAGTCAATATTCCTAACTTTAGATACAGAAACGATACATGCATAGAAATTGTATAATCACATTCGGTAAATCATAATTTTTCCAATGATATCTTACATGAGCCATCTTGCATAAACTATATCTTAGCTATGCCATATTCATATCATCATCATATTTCTATGTAGAATATGGGTGTAATGTCACACCAGTCATTGGAGGTTTTTAAGACTAGGTTGTACAAACACCTCTCAGAGATGGTCTAGGTTTACTTGGTCGTCCCTCAGCACTGGGAGATGGACTACATGACCTCTGGAGATCTTGTTCAGCCCAACATTTCTCTGAATCTGATTCTGTTTAAGCCAATGAATTTATATAAATCATCAGGTTCTAGATGAGGTCCTGGTTTTTATTTTGCATTACTGAACCTATCATTCAAGGAGACAGACTAGAGTGGTAACCATTTCTCTGTGCAGAACTTTGAGATAGAATGTACATTTACAACAGAGATGAGCTGGTATAGAAATCTCTGGTACCCTCTCGAGCCTGGAGGTACCCATGCAATAAAGATTGGTTGGTGGACTACCTGATCCACCAGTTACCAGCAACTGTGAAGATGAATGGCTTAAAAAATGACTGGCAGTCAGGACTTGGACCAAGTATTAGTATCTCATTAACATTCAGCAGCAGTACCGTGATGTGACGATATTTTTTGGGAGGGACTAGGGGTGGGTGGGGAACGGGCTATAAACAGCAACAGAGATAAAATGAGAGCAGTGTGGAAGAGATAAATGTGGGGTGACTTTTTATGGATTCATTCTAACTGACACACACAACCCAGTTTTACTCCTACAAATCCAGTTTGTCAGCTTGTGTAAGTTGATGTAGCTCCAGTGACATCAGCTGAGAATTTGACCCACAGCATCTCATACAAGCATTTATTTTACTATCAAGTTGGTCAGCCAGATTGGGACTGAGGGCAGGACCATGACATAATACAATCTGGCTGCACAGAAGGAAAGAGAAACAATGCAACCATTCATTTCCTCCTCTTCATCAATATTTGCACAGTTTCATTCTAATCTATAAATCAGAAGGGTGGATATACAATAGATTGTTTTGCCTGAATCTGCAGTCTTTGTGCATGTAAAATTCTCACTCGGTCTGATTCACCACTGCATTACTCTAGTTTTAGACCAGTGTAACCCCGTTGATTGCAAAGGCAGGGGTGAATCAGATGGACTGACACGTATGTAAGAACTGCAGAACAGGGCCTTCCTGTTTAGAATGCCAAATGTTAAGTGCAGAATGCATCTTGCTCTCGATTTCAGTTCTTCTTCCCCACATTCAGTCTATGTCACAAATAATTGATTTGGAAACACCCTTTGAGTTTAAAATGAATTGGAGCAAGTCTGAAACATTGCCATTATCAACACTTTCGTTTTTTCTTTTTTTAACTTATTGAAGTTTCCATGGCGGTATCACCCTCAGAGTATGGCTACACTTGCAGCCGTACAGCGCTGCCACAGGACTGCTCCCATGGCAGCGCTTTGAAGAGCGAGTGTGGCAGTGGCGCCAGCGCTGGGAGAGAGGTCTCCCAGCGCTGCAGGTACTCCACCTCCCCATGGGGATTAGCTTATAGCACTGGGAGCCGCGCTCCCAGCACTGGGGCAGTGTTTACACTGGCACTTTACATAGCTGTAACTTGCTGCGCTCAGGGGTGTGTAGCTTCCGTTGCTCGTGGGGACTGGAGTAGTTAAGCCAACGGCAGAGTTCTCTCCTGTCGGCTTAGAGCAGCTAGAGCCGCAGTAAGCTCTATAGTGTAGCCATAGCTGTAATTTGTTTCTGTGGATAAGAGTGGATACAGCTAATCTTGAATTCATTTACATGTCACAAGTTATTCCACTGGAGGTCCTTCAATGTGACTTTATTAAACTTAACTATATGATTCCTCTTCTCACGTAGGGAGAGAGAAAACAAATTAAGAGTGAAAAAATTGTGGGCTATCTACAGCTAAGGAGAATAGATTCCTAACATAAAACTCTGTTAGACAGAAAAAAGTAATTCCTGCAAATGAATAGCCCTTGCAGTTGGAGGAGTAAGAGTTCAACCAAACAATAAGAGAAAGGATTGGGAAGGTGTCCTTAACACTAAAAGCAAAAAACACATGGTTGGGGGGTGAGTGGAAGAAAGGACATTCTCCTCTGGTCAGTTTGGGAGGCGAAGCTAGAGATCTTTGTCCCTATAGACCTTGGACTCTGCTACTAGGTTTTGCTCTGTTTTGGCCTTTTCAGCTGGAAGATCCCTGATGACTTTCCATGGCCCCATTCAGTCTCCCCAGCTGAACGACTCACAGTAAGTATATCTAAAAACAGCATTACCAAAACTCACAGTATTATAAGGATCTCAGCCATCCTCACCTCAATTACTTTAATTCTTCACTGAGCTCCTCTCTCCTACCCTTCATCTGTTTGTTCCTAGCTCTTTGGGGTGGGGCCCTACTGTCCTTGTTTTTACTGTACCTAGTACATTGTGGATGTTCCTATAAGCAGGCAGTAATAATTAACAATGCTCAAACTCCCATTAACATTGGCAGGAATTACATATGACCTGCATAAGGAATGGGGGATTGTGTCCTTTGCTTATCTCTTTCCTATAGTAAAACACGGTATCAGATAAGCTGTAGCTTGGTAGTTTTAGTGTGATTCAAATTGTATTTACATTTATTAGTCTTATTATTTCCTATGTAGATGAATGGCTTTCTGGTTAAGGGACTGGAGGGGGACTCAGCTGGCCTGGATTCTGTCCCTGACTCAGCCACAAGCCTCCTGCGTGACCTTGGGAAAGTTATGTACTGTTAACTCTCTGTTCTTTAGTTTGTCAAGGATTTTTATGCGAATGAGAAAAAATATAAACTAAATAACAGGGCAATACATATAAAATGACTTGAATGCAGTGCATAATCTCTTGACCTGTTTGAATGGATAGGACTAAATTCTGCTCTTATCTATAGCCATGCAATTCCTTTGAAGTTAAAGAGGTCGTATGGGTGTAACAGAGCAGAATTTGGCCCTTGTTATCAGAGAATAAAGGAATTTCTCACGATTGCCCTTGATTGCGGAAGGCAGTTTTTATAAACCTGTCATCCTTATCTTGAGTCATGCTTTAAATATAGCTTTTTACAATTTCCTCCGTGGCTTCCAAATTACTTTCATATTGTAAGCCTGGCCATGTTAACCCATTCTGAAGGCCAATAGTTCTTGGGCACTGCACATTGCAGTGAATAGCGCTAAGGGAAAATCATCACGAGATAGTGTCACAGCCTATATGAATGCTCATGCTTCCTGACAGCTCCATTTTCTCCTGCCATCTGTGTCCTTACTCTTTTTGGAAATTATGGTACCTCAGCAGTTTCATTTTATTACCCAAAATTAAATCCATTTGGAAGAATATTTAGTATGGCAGCAATTTATTCTGCACGCCACAGCTGAAGTAGAATATTTTGTTGCTTAAATATATGAAAGTTAAACATAGGGAAGTCATATTTGATATTGTGTATTCAGTATTGGAACAGAATTTCTGTATGCCCAAGCCTTTAAATCTGTTGCCAAGTTACCCTGAATCCTTTTACCCAGGCTTTTGGGGCAAAACACAGGGGAAATTTTGTCCATTTTTTGAGTAATGCACGATTTTTAAGGATTGGACTTTTTGTTAGTATGAGCAACAAAAAGTAGCCCGTGAGAGTCCCCTCTCTGCATGTAATGTCAGGAAAGCCAGGAAGGGGCTGGGGAAATGTCTTTTGGTAGGTAAGGGAGAGCTATAGAAACAGCGGTATGTCTGATACTGCAATGATGAGCCTAACAACATTGCCAAGAAGACCTTCTGTTAGTGCACAAAGTGACTATTTATGTTAAAATTCTAGTGTCCAGTGCAATAGTGAGTTAAGTTTTCAAATATGGGCCCTTAAAAGGATATTCCAGTTCCACATCTGGATATGCAAATTGACACTTATCTGGTAGCTATGATTTACAGCATGTGATGATCCAGAGCAGGAACATGTGGAGTCCCATTTATTATAAATCTCCCAGCATGGCATTTACAGCAGGTTTTCTGTTGCTTGCAGCTTGCTTAGTATGCCGCAGCAGGCATGCTCATGGGTTTCAGCTATTATGAGTATAACAAGCGAAAACCTGGTCCCATTCAAATCAATGGGTTGATTTCCGTGGGACAAAGATTACACTCACTATGCCCGCCTGCTAATTTTTTTGACTGGAAATAAACTGACACTGGGCTTATCTTCAGTACCAGAGTAAGTCGACCAAAATTATGCTACTCCAGCTATGTGAATAATGTAGCTTAGGTTGACTTACCCAGTGCCTTCACTGTGCTGCGTCAACGGGAGAAGCTCTCTGGTCCACGTCCCTTACTCTTCTCACCGGAGAGTGCTCTGCCATTGATTTAGACCTGCTAAATCAACCTCTGCTGCATTGATTGCAGCAGTGTGGATCTCCTTGTAGTGAAGACCAGCCCACTGTTGGATTAGAAAGCCCTTAGCAGTATAGGCCTTGGCTGTACTCAAGACATTACTGAGCCTCTTTCTGAGGGGTATTTGAACTTGTTCCTAGTCCTTATTTAAGTATCTGTCATCCCATCTTAGGTTAGTAAGTGATCATTGTGACAGATGCTATGGTATATTCAACTACCGTTGTTTATAAAGTTAATATATCTTTATGGGCTGGCTAGTGATTCATTTGTCCAGAGATACAATAAGAGAAGGGATGCTTCCTCCAGGAACTAAAGACAATGGGTGCAGTGGGGCAGTAATCAATGCAAATCTCCAGTACTGAAACACTGCAGGTGATGAGTCTTTTGCATGCAGACTGGTTCAACCTGGTTCAAAGGCCTTGGCAGACAAAGGACTTTAAACTGTTTAAAATAACAGCCATTGACCTGGGGAGGGGTAAACATCATACAAGAACTGACCAGCATGAGACTGGGACCAACAGGATAAGGCCCTGAGAGAGGGGCTTGAGGTTTCTTTTACCAAACTAACCAAAGCCTTCATGTGGAAGATGTGTGACTTCTTGTAAGCTAGGAGTGTGTATAAGCCGTTCATTGTTTTAAGATTTGTTTTCTCTGTAATGCTTTTGTTCTGAATAGTAATTTGCTTTAATTACTGGCTGGTCACTGAATGCCCCATCGTTGCCCCTCAGAGAACAAAACTGTAGGTGTTGAATTAAAGTCAGACCTGCTGCGCTGATCATAGTGAATTGCATAATTCTGCAACTGAAGGTCCTGGTCTAGAGGGAGAGAATTGCAGGATTCTGTCCCAGAAAGTAACGGTTGGAAGCTGGAGGCCTGAGACCTAACTGAGCTGTCCTCGAGATCACCACTAGGGGGTCAGAGGTATAGTTAACTCAGCAAGTGGGACAAATGTATCTTGCAGTGTTATCATAGCCATGTCAGTCCCAGGATATTAGACAGACAGGGTGGGTGAGGTGATATCTTGTTATGGACCAACTTCTGCTGGTGAGGAAGGCAAGCCTGTCAAGCGAGAAACCTTACCTCTCTCATCAGGACAAGTTGGTCCAATAAAAGATATTGCCTCACCCATCTCGTCTCTATAATTGTCTCTTCATTGTTATGAGCCCAACAGGGTGGAACTTGCTATCTTCTAAAACACATTTCGGTCCATTTCTCCCCATTTTTAAATAACACCGCAAGTAGCTGGTTTTTTAACTTTACTGTTGTCAATTCATTTATTACCATTCCTTCTCCTGCCTCTTTTCATTAACCCTTTCATTTGGTTTTGTCTTTGTGGATTTCAGGATGACTAGGCCCCTTCGCAGTGGGTGCTTTTGCATAAAATGGTGATGATGAACTCCAGTGTATTAATATATTTTATCTTGCTTGAGAAACAGGAGGCCCAGCTGCTCAGTTGGTGTAAATCAGTATAGCTCTGTTACCTCAGTGATTTACAATAGCTGAGGATATGGTCTGGAAATGGGTAATATAAAGTTACACTTTTGTTCATTTCGGAGTTCTGAAAAGGCCTAATTAAAATCTATTGAGAAAGATGGACATCTGGCTGTGGATCCATTTTTTCCTTCATACTCTTGAACACAAAGAAATGATCTTTCTTTCCCCTATCATTTCCATGCAGCTACTAATTTTGTTTAAAAATAATAAAAATGAAAATGATTTTTTACTTTTAAGTTTTAATTCTTGTCAGAACTATCCTGGCTGCTTCAGAGAATATATTCTACCCCTTAGCTGATAAGAAGAAAATGTAAAACTGCCTTCCAGCTGATAAAAAAAACACTGTGACAGAAAAAGTGGACTGCTTTTGCGTATGTACCACCTCTCTCTGCTCTCCAACCTCTCTCTGCTGGATGGAATTTGTCTGATCTGCTCAATGTATTAGAACTGGCTTAACTACCAAAGTTGCTCCTTCAGCTCAATGACAGCAACCTGTGTTTTGGGAGCTGAAGCTCACAGACTCTACTTCAGACACCACAGGTGAAATCCTGGTCTTGTTGAAATCAATGGCAAATCTCTCTTACACTTCACAGGAGCCAGGATTTCACCCATGTCTTCAGGTGGTTAAGCAACAACTACAGTGTCTCGAAATCCACATGTACCTGAAAGCCTCCTTATTTTATTATGGGCCCTGTGATATACGGTGACGTATACAATGCAGATGCAGTCCCTTCCCCAGAAGGCACTTTCCTTGGTGACTTCCTAGTCCCTGCTAATCATCCCTAGTTCAGGGTTGCTCTCTGAGACTTCCCAACCTGTCTATCTGGGGCCAGCTTTCTTATATGGCAAAGCCTAGCAGCTGCATTCCTAAAGTGGCCATTTTCTAACAGCAAGTGCCACTTGATGTATCTTTCTCTTCCAGCTGGGAGGTTCTTTTAGCTTCTGTTTGTTTTCCCTTTCTCCTTGCTAAGAGGATGGCACATTCTCAAATTCCTGTACAGCCCAGAGGTAAGAGGTTGTTTCCACATTTCATTGTGGGACAGAAATCTCCTGCTCCTTTGTTACACTTTCCCTTTGTGCCTAGAGAGCTGTGCTGTTACTGTCCTGACAGCAGTGTTGAGATAGTTTTGCTATTTGAAGCTGACTGACCTGCCCTAGGAGATCGTTCTGCTCCTTGAATTTATTTTGTCATTTGTTTTCACAAGGAAAAAAAGTTGACCAAGCTGAACAAAGACTTTGGTGCAGGGACTGAAAGAAAACACATTTTAAAATGACACTTTTTTCCATTGGAGCCAGAAAAGAAAAGCCCAACATGTTGTGAGTGGTGAGGAACAGTCTCTTGCTCACCTCTGCTGATAGACTACCCATTACTGAAGAGGGTCTTTGCAGCCTGGTAAGAAGTCTCTTTGATCAGGTGTTATTCAGATTACAGGGCCCACAGTTATCTGCTCTTAGGCCTCTTTACACCACTGTGGTGCCTTGATAGTCTGTATTGATTAGTGACACAGGTGAGAATCAATCTAATTTTTCAAGTGACTGTGCTGTTTCTGTTAGCCTGCTTTTGCTGCTGCATACTGCTGAGTGGGGAAGTGTGTCTTTTTTACAAGCACAGGGAGGCAGATCAGATCAGCTATCTGGTTTATATTTTGAAGACTTTCAACTGTGATTATTCAGAGTGATGATAATTTATATTTTTGGACTACATCTCCCATGATGCACAATAGTATCATTCTTTTGGTGAGGGAAGACGCCACATCACTGCAGTCACATGCAGTCTAAGTGCATGATTGGAGAGGAAGCTGGCTGGGGAACTTTGTTCCTAGGCTATGTTTACACTCACTGCAATTTAAAAAACACATGGCTGGCATGTGCCAGCTGACTCGGGCTCAAGCTGAGGGGCTGTTTAGATGTAAGTGTAGATATTCAGGCTCAGGCTGCAGCCTGGGCTCTAGGACTCTGTGAGTGTCCCAGAGCTTGTGCTATAGCCCAAGCCTGAAGGTCTAAATCTCAGTTAAACAGTCCTTTACACCATGCTTTGCAAGCCCAAGTCAGCTGGCATGGACCAGTCAGAGGTGTCTCACTGCAGTGTAGACCCATAGAGGAGAATAGGAGCAGGGGGCACCCAAACTACAATTCCCATGGGCCGCCTCAGTAGTATTTCAGAATCAAAATATTTCAGTTTTTAGCCCAAAATTAAGAAATTTAAGTTTTGGGGTGTTAAATTTTGATGGAAAAAAAATCAAAATTTTCAGCAGAAAGGAGACACTTCTCATGAAAAAAAATTGGTGTAGTCAAAAACTCATTTTTTTCTTCAATTGTATAAGTGAGGCAGTGCATGCATACATTGAATAATATTCCCCACACTGAAGACTGCTTATTAATGATGACAGATAGTTATGAGGCTGAGTATTGTGTTAATCTTTTAACATCCAAATGCAAGGTCATACGTATAGAAACAAAGAACTGAGGTCACACTTATAGAATGCGAGACTGTATTCTGGAAAGCAGTGACCCTGAAAGAGATATAAAGCATTATGGTAAATAATCAACTGCACATGAGCTCTCAGGGTGATGATGTCTGAAAGCTAACTTCAGGGATGCTGAAACAATTTGTGTAGTAGGGGTGCTGAGAGCAGGGCCGGCTCCAGGCCCCAGCGTGCCAAGCGTGTGCTTGGGGCGGCATGCCCCGGGAGGTGCTCTGCCGGTTGCCAGGAGGGTGGCAGGCGGCTCCGGTGGACCTCCCGCACGCGTCCCTGCGGAGGGTCCGCTGGTCCCGCAGCTCCGGTGGACCTCCCGCAGGCGTGCCTGCGGATGCTCCACTGGCGCCGCGGGACCAGCCGACCCTCCGCAGGGATGCCTGCGGGAGGTCCACCGGAGCCGCGGGACCGGCGAGCGGCTGAGCAGCCCCCGCAGCGTGCCGCCGTGCTTGGGGCAGCGAAATGGCTAGAGCCGGCCCTTGCTGAGAGTCACTGAACCAAACTGTAAACTCTGCATATAATGGAAACCATATCAAGCCAGGAAGTGCTGCAGCACCCGTAGTTCTAGCACCTATGGCTAACTTGTTCCTTGGATGAATAAGCAGAAAAACATTGAGTAGGAATAGGGAAGTGGTAGTACCACTGTATATTGCATTAATAGAGGCATTATTGGAATACTGCATCCATCCTTGAAAAAGAATGTTGACAAATTGGAAAGGATTCAGAAAAGAGCTACAAGCATAATCAAGATCTAGAAAAGGATCCGAGGGCTTGTCTACACAGTGAGCGAGGGTGTGAAGCTGCAGAGCAGTAGCTTGCCATATGGACCCCGCAACAGTGCACTACGGAACTTTTCGTTTACTGTAGTAGGGCACATATGGCAAGTTAGTGCTCTGTAGATTGACATTCTGCCTTGCCACCCACTACCTCACCATAGATGAGCACGTCTTTAGTGAGAAACTAAAGCAGATCAGTTTATTTAGTTAATCCAAGACAAGGTTAAGAGGTGACTTGATCATGGTCTAGAAGTGCCTACATGAGGAGAAAATATATTTTAAATAGTAGAGGGCTCTTAATCTAGTAGACAAAGGCATAACAAGAGCCAATGGCTGGAAGTTGAGCTTAGACAAACTCGGCTTAGAAGTAAGGTGCAAATAAGTGAGAGAGGATATTTGCCCACTGAACAGTTTTTACCTAGGAACGTGGTAGATTTTCCATCATTTGGAATTCTTTCAATCGAGATGTCTTTCTAGAAGCTATATGCTCAGCCAGAAGTTACATGCTCAGTGCAGGAACTATTTGATGACCTTCTATTGCTCTGTTATGCAAATCAGTCTAGATGAACATAATGTTCCTTAAAAATCTGTTAATCTAATTATCTGCTTTTGTAGTCAGTTATTGTAGTTATTCATACGCTGCAGTAATATTCAGGAACAATAACGAAATATCCTTGAGGCACTTCATAAGAAATTGTATCTTTCTTTGCTCATTAATTTTGACATGTAATGTTAAATTCTAGTCCTCTTATAATACAAAACTAAAGGCTAAAGCAGCAACCAAAAAATAGGTTTCTGTTTTGTTAAAGTCCACTTGGTTGTGTACTGTACACCCCACGGGAATTACTGGACATGCTCTGGTTTGGGTTCTGATTTATTGGCAATAATAGAAATGATGTAGCTCTCTATCCAGAGAAGTCAGAAGGTTTCAAGCTTAATTGCACTCACTCACACCAGTGCGAATGAGGTGTCACTCCAATGGAGTCAGTGGGAATTGCACTTATGTGAGCCAAGCATCAGACTTTCTATCATTTTGTTTTCTACCGCACCTGAACTGTCACACCACAGGGGAGATCTGTCAGATGAAATCTGCTGTCTTACTATGCGATAGGGTGATATTTATGCAAACGGTACACCAGCTAGGGCAAAAACTGTTCAGAATAGTAAATTAAATGACAATATGTGGTCTTGGTTAGTATATGAAGCAATAAACAGCTGCCGAACGGGACGAACAATGAAGTAAGGCAGAGATCCAAAGCCATTTCTTCCAAGTATACTACTCAAGATCAAACATTCTTGTTTAGTTGTGATAGGCTATTTTTAAGTGCAGTTCAATGAACTGGTGTCCTTTGACTCCTTAAAAAACCCAGCATCTGAATCAGCTGTATTTTGAAGACCAATGCCTCAATGGAACAAATAATCCTCATGCTGATTTCATGGTTTGCAGTACAGTTGATCCACATGCTGATTTCTTAAAAAAAACCTAAATCAGCAGTTTGATCTGCGGCTCTCAAATGAGAGCTTGCGTCACATGCCAGTTTGGGATCTCCATCTGGATCAGCTGTACTTCAAAGCGTAATGTCTCAGCGAAGTGTTTGCTCTGTATATCTGATCCAGACACCAGTATTCCTAAAGGGGTTGAAACCTGAGTCTGGGCTCACAGATCTGTCATGTACTTCTGTACCAGATATGGGCTGGCTACAGAACTTGTTTATACACATCAAATGTGTTCATCATAAGATCCTTTAAAGCTCTGTCAGGTATGACTGAGGTTCCTTTAGAATAGATAAGATATTTTACACACCATGCCACCTAGTGGCTGAAAGTATAATACAGTTTAGCATTCCATTCCATCTCCTCCAGTAAGTTCTACATTTCTGTCATTTACAATATTTACCCTATCACGCTGTCTTTGAAGTTCAGTGTGTATCCGTCTGTTAAGTGTGTCTGAATCATACTGGTTTTCTAATTATATGCCCCGAATGCGTAATAATTTGATCATTGGGATATCTATTAGCTGCGACGACTGGCTGTGGTCAATTTGAAATCCTTGAATCTTTGTCATCTTATTCTGCATTTGCCATCTGTAGAGTTTGCTCTGTTGATTGGTCTTTCTGAGGAACAAACTGTATATATCAATAATTTTTGTTGAACTCTCCACTGCTGGTCTCAATTACATATGATCTGTGTGCTGAATTATTTTTCTTTACAACGGCTGGAGTTGTCCATCCTTTTTCTTTAACCAATTTAGCATGAATGTAGTTATCTGGTTCTAGACCTGGCAATTCTCTGAGTGACATCAGTTGTAAAAATGTTCATAAGCTCTCTGAGCCTTTTTATCTGATTTGGTTACTCTCTTCATAACTGGGCACTTTGGAAATAGGTTCTTTTCCAAAATTGGAATAGGAGTTCTGAGTTGTCGTCCCATCAGGAGTTGTGCTGGACTATATCCAGTAGCTACTATTGGTGCTGATCCCTAACTCAGAAGAACAGGAATGGATCTTTCTGCTGTAGGATTTTCTTGGCTCTCCGTACAGTTCTCTCAGGCCTTATCCGCCTACAGGGGGAGATCAACGTAAGTTACGCAACTTCAGCTACGATCTACTTACCACGGGGTCCTATGCTATGTCAATGGGAGATGCTCTCCCTTTGACTCCCCTTGGCTTCTCATTCTGGTGGAGTACAGGAGTCGATGGGAGAGCAGTCTGCAGTCACTAGATTTGCTAAATTGACTGAAGATGCATTGATCGCAGTGCGTCAATCCCCTAGTAAGGGTAGACAAGCCCTTAGCCTCTCCGTGCACTTGTGGGTAATGTGGGCTGCTAGTAATATGATCAAAATAATATTTTGTTCAGAATGACTTAAAATTTGCTGCAGTGAATTGTGGTCTGTTGTTCATCACTAATCATTCTAGCATACTGAAGTAAGCAAAAGTGCACTTCAGTTTCTCGGTAACATTATGACATGTTAGGTCTTTCAAGTACATTATTTCTATACACCTGGAAAAATAGTCCATGATGACCAGGTAATGATATCCTCTGAATTCGCATGAATCTGCAGCTAGTCTCTTCCTCTGATAGAGGTGGTATTATTTAAAGATTCTTTCTGTTAGGTTGGTCTGTTAGTTCTGCAATGCTCACACGCAGAGACTTTATATTTTTGCTGAAACCTGGCCACCACACTGACTGGCTGGCCCATTCACAACATTTAATTAATCCTTTGTGTCCTTTGCAGATGAGGTTTAGGATTTCTCCTCTCATTTCATTTGGAATTACAAAGCAATTGTCTTTAATCATGAGTCCATTTGATTCACTTAATTGTCCACACACCTCAAAGTAGTGTCTTGTCATTTCCTTAGTGACCTTTAGATACTTGGACCAGCCACCCCTAATATAATTTAGAACTTAATGAAGTTGCGCATCAGTCAAGGTTGCTTTTTGTAGCTGGAGTTGTCTCTTTTCTCAGTGATCTGTAAGTGTTCACATATGCCTTTACTTCGAGCTCACAGGTACTTGAGTGTGATGCTGGATTCTGTGACAGTGTCTGCTACAACCAGATTTTTCCCAGGATCCAATTTAGCAATTGGGTTAAATTGCATTCACCTTATCCATAGACAGTGGCATCTCAGTTGAGTGCTTGACCCAGGTCTTTTCCATTGATGGGGGTTGCAAGTAGTTTATGGTCTGTTATCAGAGTAAATGAAACCAGTCCCCACACACATCTGTAAAAGTTCTCACATTCCCATACATTTGCCAGGCACTCCATTCAATCATGCGTATCATTTTTCTACTTCTGTAAATGTGTGAGAGCAAAACGTAACTGGTTTTCACTCAGAGCCATATTGTTGCAGGAACATGCCACAGAAGCCATAGGTGCTTGCATCCACATTAACCGTTGTGGGGTTGTTCACATCGTAGTACTTGAGAACTGGAGTTGTTGAGATCGTTTCTTTTTCTCTTTTTGAAGGCAATTTCTTCATTTGACCCTTATAGCCAAGATGGGTTGGACTTTCACAGGTCATTCAGTAGTTTTGTCACCTGCAGAAAGGTCTTGTAGGTAGCGACCAAGGTAATTTCCCATCCTCATTATACATCTCAGTTCTTGAACATTAGTTGATGCATTCAATTCTCAAATTGCTTTGACTTTATCAGGGCTACAACTGATTCCATTTTTGTTTGTCTGTCCCAAAAACTGAATTTGGGGTAGGCAGAAAACCCATTTTTCCATGTTTAGCTTCAGTCCAGACTAACTGAGCAGGCTTAGGACCAATGTTCCCTCTAATTTTTTCCATTCACGTGCAGAATAAATTTTGTTATGCACACCAAGGTATGTGCGAATGGGCACCACCAGTAGAAACCTAGATATAATATATATTTTTAAAAAGTTATCATAGGGATAATTACTCCATCCAGGACAGGTTAGGCATTTTAGAATTCACTATTCAAATAATTAAATTTAAGTGTAAAAGAAATAAAAATTATGAAATGCGTAAACCAGTCAAAACACTAAAATAACACACATTGAAAGAATAAAATTACAGCAAATATATGTGCATTGCAGGAAGTACCAAGAAATAACAACAACAATGATATAAGTATGTGTTGGGAGGTGAGTGTGAAAGAGACAGTGTGTGTGTGAGACACACATACTCAGGGTGTTTGTGAGAGAGAGAGAGAGACACAGAGACTAGGGGTGTGTGTGTGAGAGAGAGAGATACAGAGACTTGGGGGCGCGGTATATGAGAGATAGAGACAGAGACTCAGGGTGTGTGTGTGTGTGTGAGTGTGACACAGAGACTGTGTGTGCTGGTTGCTGGGGAAAGCCATGCCCTGTCTCTTTAAGAAACTCATTGAAAGATCTCCTGTTCTGTCCTGAGACCTGTTGTCTCCCCTCCCCCGCTCTTTGGAGATGGGGTACATGGGCACGGCCGTCCTTAGCCATAGGCAGAATAGGCAGCCGCCTAGGGCACCACTAGGTCTGGGGGTACTGC